>NW_027187376.1:8381425-8387171 GCF_028583685.1 Petaurus breviceps papuanus | reverse complement strand
TCTCTCTCTCTCTCTCTCTCTCTCTCTCTCTCTCTCTCTCTCTCTCTGTCTCTCTTTGTCTGTCTGTCTGTCTGTCTGTCTGTCTGTCTGTCTGTCTCTCTCTCTCTCTCTCTCTCCCTCTCTCCCTGTCTCCCTCTCCTTCCCTCTCTCTCTTTCTCTACACACACAGGCAGAGAGAAATATATGTGTATTATATATATACACACACACACACACACACAAATACACAGAGATACATACACCTCTATATTGGTGTGTTTATGTATAAATAAAGCACGTAATGCACACATAACTGTTCAATGTGTGTATGTGTGTGTACGTGCAAAAGAGAGTTTAAGAGAAAAAAAACTAAGAGAGAGAAATATTGACCTTGAAACCTAGCAAATCTGGACTTGCAGCTTCCTCTGTTTAGGGAAATCAAGGTATGGAAATTCCCTCGATATCTATATATTCTCACTATTCTATAATTTTACATTCTATACAATTCTATACATCTTCTCTATGTTTACATCTATATATCTGTGTGTATAGCCCTCTGAGAATTTTACTAATTATATAAATTCATGTAATCTCATGTCACCTACATGGAAAACCTTCCTACAGAAATGAAAATGCAATACTAAGGCCTCGTCTATGTGATCATGAGCATCATAACCTCAGCCTAACACTGAACCAGGTAAATAAAATCCCTAATGAAAGTTGTTATATAAATCTGTCTTATTTGAAGACAGGGGAAGGAATCTGTAACAATTGATACAGTGATTTCATTTCTAGCATTGCACAGTTTAGCAAAATGGATTGTTCTCCATAAAATATGCCAAGTCAGGTCCTATGTAATTTAGATTGATTTAACTGTGTCCAAAAACCAAGCTAAATCCACTAGATTGTCTCACAGGTTAAAGAAGTTCACAAACAAATGAAAGGAATTATCTTGATGTTTTATTCTGCCATGTACCTGTATGAGTTTGTGTTTTTTTTTCTTCTGTTTTTTTTTTTTAACTTGAATAAGGAATACATTTGCCTTGATATAAAGATAATAGTCAGATATCCCGTAATGCACCATTGGGATAATTTGCTAACAACAGTAATAAATTTGAATCAGAAGGCCCCATTTTGTAACAAGACCCAAGTGAAACCAAATCATTTGAGGAAGGGTCTTCAGGGTTCATTGTAACTGACACAGAGCTGCTTCAGTGTTTATCCTTGTGCATTGAAGATTAACTGAAAATGGGCTTGTTTGGAAGATACACACGTATCAACAGAAAGAGCCTGAGATTGTATATTAACAAGACAGTTTTTAACAGTGACATTAAGCCCAATAAGCATCACAATACTTAGAAGTTGGTCAAGGAAAGTTGATGATGTCACTGTTTTGCATTTCCTTTTTTCTAATTGCATAAATCTGAGATTATTTCAAACTCTAAATGAGTTCTTCATATTGTTAACTTCAGGAGAAAGTGGTATAGTGGGTGGGAATGGAGAGGGAATGACTAGAAAGAGATTTGAGGGAGTAGAAGCAGGTCCTCCCCAAGGCTCCTAGCTTCCACCTTCTCCAAATCATGTAAAAGGGGACCCTAAGCAAATTTGGAGCTACAGAACCCACAAAATGACACAGATAAGCTAACTGCCCACTGGGACAAGCTGGGAAGGCTGGCAGGAATCAGGCCAGTGCAGTGCTCTGGGAGCCAAGACCAGGCCCTGGAGGTTTTAGCCCCAGGGCGGGCCTGACCAGCCACCAGCTGGAGGGACTCCAGATAACCTGCAGCAGTGGTCCTTTCCAGATTTATCAACACATAGATGTGAAAGACAAAGTGAGAGGTCAGTGCAGTATGGACTTTGGGACCCAGTAGTTGGGAGTGCCTCAGGTTTTGCCCCCAGGGCAAGAAGCCTCTGAGGGCTGCCACGTGTCAGCTTCAGTTCCTGGCCTGCATACTGTAGGGGGACCAAGCAACCAGTCTGAGGGTAATTGCTCTTGCTTTAACCTGCTTGGATCTGGATTGCAGTCTAGGGTGGAGGTCCTGGGTTGAGTGTCCAGATTGCCAGAGCTGGTGGGGGCTTCAGCAAGGGCTCCCAACTAATACCTCCGGCAGCTGAGAAAACCCCAGCGATTGGGATGGAAGCTCCCCTGTGTGGTAGGAGAGTCCTACGGTGGCAAAAAGCCCAAAAGTCAAGTAATTGAGTGGAAACATGCCCAGGCAAAGGAAACAAAGCAAACAGAAGAGCCCAACATTAGATTCCTATTTTGGGGACAAAAAGGAGCAAAACATGGAACAGGAGGAAGACAGTGAAGTCAGAACTCCTGCACCAAAAACATCAAAGGAAAATATGAGCTGGTTACAGGCCATAGAGGACCTTAAGAAGCAAATAAGAGAAGTGGAGGAAAATTGGGAAAAGAAATGAGAACAATGCAAGAAAATTACAAAATGAGAATCAACAGCCTGACTGAGGAAAATAACACCTTAAAAAACAGACTAACTCAAATGGCAAAAGAGGCTCAAAAAGGCAATGTGGAGAAGAATGCCTTAAAAATCTGATTTTGCCAGATGGAAAAAGAATCTCAAAAGCTCAATGAGGAGAATCATTCCTTCAGAATTAGATTGGAGCAAATGAAGCTAATGACTTTATGAGAAATCAAGATACTATTAAACAGATTGTAACAAATGGAAGAATAGAAGGCAATGTGAAATATCTCATTGGAAAAACAACTGACTTGGAAAATAGATCCAGGAGAGATAATTTAAAAATTATTGGAGTACCTGAAAGCCATGATCATAAAAAGAACCTAGAAATCATCCTCCAAGAAATTCTCAAGGAAAACTGCCCTGATGTTTTAGAACAAGAGGGCTAAAGAGAGCTTGAAAGAATCCACTGATCACCTCCTGAAAAAGGTCCCATAAAGAAAACTCCTAGGAATATTACAGCCAGGTTCCAAAATTCACAGATCAAGGAGAGAATATTATAAGCAGCCAGGAAGAAACAATTTGAAGATTGTGGAAACACAATCAGGATAACCCAGGATCTGGCAGCTTCTACACTGAGGGATCGAAGGGCTTGGAATATGATATCATGAGGGCAAAGGAGCTGGGATTAAAACCAAGAATCACCTACCCCACAAAACTGAGTATCATGTTTCAGGGGAAAATATGGTCATTCAATGGAATAGAGGACTTTCAAGCATTCTTGATGAAAAATACAGAGTTGAATAGAAAATTTGACAATCAGATACAAGAAGCAAGAGAAGCATGAGAATGTAAACAGGGAAAAGGAACCATAAGGAACTTATCAAAGTGGAACTATTAACATTCCTACATGGAAAAAAGATAATTGTAACTGATGAAACTTTTCTCAGTATGAAAATAGTTTAAGGGAATCTATCTATCTATCTATCTATCTATCTATCTATCTATCTATCTATCTATCTATATGTCTATTTCGGAGGGTATATATATATATATATTCACATATGAATGTGTGAATATATGTTTACAAGCAGACATAGATAGAGGGCACAGGACCAATTTAATAGGAAGGGATGATACTTAAAAGGTTAAATTAAGAGGTGAGAGAGGAATATAATGAGAGGAGATGGGGAGAGACAGAATGGGATAAATTATCTCATAGAAGAGACAAGATAAAATTATTACAATGGAGGGGAAGAAGAGGAAGGCAAAAGGAAATGGGTCAACCTTATTCTCATTGAATTTGGCTCGGGGAGGGAATGAAATACACACTAAATAGGGTATCTCACCCTAAAAGAGAATAGGGGGGAAGGGGATGAGAGGAGGGGATGATGGAATGGAGGGCAGGCTAGGGGGGGGAGGGAAGTTAGAAGCACCCACTTTTGAAAAAGGATGGGATCAAAGTAGAGAATAGAACTAGTGATAGTAGGATAGGAGGGAGGGAAATACAATCCGTCTTTTACAATATATCAACTATGTTAATATTTTGCATAAGCTACACATGTACAAACTCTACTGAAGTTTTATATATATATATATACATATATATATATATATATATACACATACACACACATATATATGTTATATATGCATATCTTTCCAGTAAGGACAGGTGACAAGGGAGGAAGGGAATGAATCTGGAATTCAAAGTTTTAAAATCAAATGTTTAAATATATACTATTAATAATACTATTTTACATGTAATTGGGAAATAAAATATACACCACTGGGGCATAGAAATCCACCATGCCCTACTGGAAAAGTCAAAGGGGGTATGAGAGAAGATACAGGAGAGAGCAGGTTGGATGAGGGGATATACTGTGGGACTGCTATTTTGGGGCAGTGGGTAGGGGAAAAATGGGGAGAAAATGTGTAACTCAAATCTGGTGGAAATGAATGATATAAATCAGAAGTTAATAAAGCATTTGAAAAATGAAAGAAAAAGAGAGATTTGAGAACACTTAGCAATTTTGTCTTTTACCAAATATTTAAATGGCATGTAGAATACAATTATTCTACTGTGAAAAAATGTTGCACATAGCACTAAAGAAGAGGCAAAGTAGGTAACAATTTATGTGATTATAGGAGTATTAGAAGGTCTTCCCTTTGGCCCCACAAAATATCACTCAGTCATGTTCAAGGACACCTGAAACTGCAGTTTAAAAATCCAGGCTTTTGGTTTCAAGCTTTGTCTCCAGCTGAAATGAAGCTATTTCTGGCATAAATATTGCATTGAAACCTATTAGTCATTTATATCTTAGTGTGAATGAGTTTTTCTTTAGTTCTGTGTTTTTTGTGGAACAGGTTTTGATAAAGGAAAATGGAAAAAGTGACCATGAGGGCATTGAATTGTTGAGGCAAAAGATGGGTGAGACAGAGAAGTGAAACTTGGTAGTAGGGATTTTCCAATTCAAAAGAGGATAAATATAATGATAAACTTTTCCTAGCACATGACTTTGTCTAGGATGGGCTATATAATTTAATGGGAGGGGGAAGGGCAAAAGTAATAACTAAAGCCTAATTTGAAGTTTCAATTTATGTAACATATAGTTATATATCATTATAAACAGGGAAATGATGGTAAATGTTTAACTCCAAGCTTTCTGAACACATTTAAATATAATTGGTATTATGAATATTTTCTGCATTACATTCTCACCTCTAGACAACGAAAAAATATAATAAACCAACCTGAGATTTGTAACATTTGCCCATTTCTAAAGCATAAAGGCTTACAATGAAAATTTAACAACCAGTTCTTAAAGTCAGTAGGAGCTGGCTCCATTATATACCTGGTTGCAATTGAGAGGTAGTGAGATATAATGGAAAGGGTATCAGGTTTTAAATTAGAAAGAACTACATTTAAATATACTTTTAATTATATATGTATGCATACACATACATTCATGCACACATACTAGCTTCAGGACCAATGGGCAGGTCAATTAAACTATGTATGCTTTAGACAATTCTTGGGATTTATGTGTTAAGTCAATGATTTTTTGCCTGACCTTCATTAGTAGAGTTCTCAAGTTGCTGAAATCACAGATACTCCCATATGATCATAATAATTTTGCAATATTCATCCAAAATAGATTTTAGGCAAGAGAAGAATCAGAGGAGAGCCTTTTACAAGCTAGACCCCTCCTATCTTTCCAGTCTTCTCATACTGTACTTTACTTCCCAGAACACACTCTTTGATTCAGTGGCATTGGTGTCCTGAGAGAGAGAGAGAGTGAGAGAGAGAGAGAAAGAGAGAGAGAGAGAGAGAGAGAGAGAGAGAG
>NW_027187376.1:8323455-8381325 GCF_028583685.1 Petaurus breviceps papuanus | reverse complement strand
AGAGAGAGAGACAGAGAGACAGAGAGAGACAGAGAGAGAGAGAGAGAGAGAGAGAGAGAGAGAGAGAGAGAGAGAGAGAGAGAGAGAGAGAGAGAGAGAGAGAGAGAGAGAGAGAGAGACAGAGAGAGAGAGAGAGAGAGAGAGAGAGAGAGAGAGAGAGAGAGAGAGAGAGAGAGAGAGAGAGAGAGAGAGAGAGAGAGAGAGAGAGAGAGAGAGAGAGAGAGAGAGAGAGCCTTTGCTCTCTAGACATTTTCTCTGGCTTGGACATTCTCCTTTCTCATCTCTACCTACTGGCTTCTCTGGCTTCCTTTACATCCCAAAAAAATCCCACCTTCTAAAGAAAGCCTACTCTAATACCTTTTAGTTCTTGTACCCCCTTCCCCCACTGTCAAATATCTCCTAATTATTTTGTATGTTTCTTGGTTTCACATATTTTCTTGTTCTCTCGCCAATTAGACTGTAAGCTCCTTGAGGGTGAAAACTCTTTTGCCTCTCTTTGCATCCCCAGAGCTTACTTAGCACAATGCTTCACATGTGGTAGGTGCTTAATAAATATTGATAGTTTGATTGATTGAGATATGATGCTTTACACTGATGTAGTAGTGACAGAAATGAAGGTCTTCAATTAATTACTATGTCAGATGCTTCATTTCTATCATGTCTCTGAAGTCTCAAAGAACATTCAGATTCAAAATCATGCACCAGAAAAGACTCTCCATGCTTTCTAATTGACTAACAAGCTATCCACATTAGGGAAAAAATAGTTTCATGGATATAGGCAGAGTGGCATAGTATTTCCCCTTCCAACATAAGTTCAGAGATGTGGGTGAAAACCTTTCCCTAGACACTTACTTGCTGTGTGACTTTAGGCAAGTCATAAAATCTTTGTAATCCATAGTTTCATTATCTGTTCAATAATCATAAGAATATTTGCACTTCCCTATCTCATAGTGTTATGGGCAGAAAGCATTTTGTAAACCTTAAAGGTCTATGAAATATTTAGCTTTCACGCAAATCAAATGCCATCTCCTTCAGGAGAGGGACTTTAAAAAAATTACTCCACTTATAAATACTTTGTTCCTCCAAAGCAAATTTGGAGTTCCTTTTTTTAATGAGATTTTACATGTAAATGTAAATGACTATATAAGAGTATATATATATATATATATATATATATATACATACTCATCTATATGAGTATACAAACATGTATGTATCAGAGTATGTTGTTTTCACCTAGTAAAATATAAACACCTAGAAGACAGAAATTTTTGATCTTGGTCTTTGTATTCCCAGAGCCTAGCATGATTATGGGACAGAGCACATCCTTAGAGGATTCAATTGAACTAAAGGAAAGAACCACAAAAGCAAAATGAACCAAAGAGATCAATCTTCCTGCTCACATTTAACTTTCTCAATTGCAGATTTGACTTTCTAGGTACATATTCAGACAGTGACCATCTGCCACAATTGAAGACAAATTTCAATGGATCATTCCAGTTCAGGAAAATGATATTTATGTACTTCAAATCTTAGGAATAATTCCAACAGTAGTACTCATTCATTCAAGATTACTTCCAGAAATATTGTTACATATATGAGAGATGTATATAGTTTTTAAAATGTCCAATCTTTGTTAGTTGGGAAATAAGAGCCATTATTATTTTAGATGCTGGAGTTTTCTGAGATATGGTTGTACTGCTTTGAGCCTTTTCTTGTGTAAAATTTTCTCTACAATGTGACATATTTTCCAACTCACTCTAATTCAGAAAATTGCTTGCATTATTACACTGTAGCTGATCTTTGCTCCATATGTCATATGATATTCTTTGGCCAGAAGAAAATTTGTTCATGCTCATTACCTCCTACTTTGATATTTCTAACCTTGCTCTCTCCATTTGCAAAATATATTGGTGTCCTGTATTTTGGACCATTAGATAAGTTGGTCCATGAAGTATTCTATAAAGTGAAAAGAATCTGACAGAGATGATGTTTGTTTAAAATGGAGATATTAATTTTGTAGTGGCTTTCACCATACAATGAGCAAATAATCCTACCTTCTTTTACTCAAAATATTAGTAAGTAGGTTTACTATAAAAGATAATGAAAACTATATATTAAGGGGAAATAACCTACTGAAGGTCTATACACATAGATACTGCTTTTAAAGACAATATATGTGTCTTGTGATGAATATAAATTCTACCAAAGAGAGTCAAAGTCCAAAAGCAATATTAAAGAAAAGTCTGTGCTAGACATGGATACTAATGAATTGACATGGAATCACTGGTAAGCTAGTATGATGCTATCATTTTTGGAAATGTTGATCAATCAATTTGTAATCAGGCCATTATATCACTTGATTATTAAAGCAACAAAGTATCCCTGCCTCAGAACTCCATGTTTCACCATGTACACTTGAATGGGTTTCAGGATAGAGATATTGCGTGACCTGCTATCTACTTCACCTTCAACATGGAACTCACCTCAAAAAATAACTTGATACAGAAGCCATTGTCTTACATAGAAGTCAAACAGAGATTGATTTTGGTCCAAGAGCATATGTCTAACCTTGAAGTGAAGAAAGACATTTGTACAAGATCCAGTAGACACTTCTACCTTGGTACTGGTTACTTTTCAGTCTAAACTCAATTTATCAATATGCAGCATGAGCAGGTTAATGGAATTCGATGATTACTTTAATAGTCTTCTCCCTCACAAAATCAGATCAGCCTTTGCATTTATAAGAAAACAACACAGGGTGAAGTATTCACTTCTATTTATTAAGTAATTCCCAAGTGTTGACTTTATTTTAGTTTTATTTTATTCTACTATTTAGTACCCTTCAAACAGCTATTTTGTCTGTATTACCATATTATGGTATAATTTTCAGCTGATAAGTATAATTTCTGAGAGATAAAATACTTAGATGATATTTTATCAATCTATTAGACAAAATATTTTTGATAAAGATTCATTGCTGGGAAAACTATTCTCCCCATAATTATAATAATAAGTCACATTCATATAAAGTGCTTTTATGTTTGCAATGCACCGTTATCAAAATAATCCAATCTGCTAGGTAATAGCAGTATTATTACCTCTGCTTAACTGAGGATGAGATGAATTGAAGGCTATTAGATTAAATGAGGTGACCATATTCAGAAAAAAAAGTGTTAATGGTTACATTTGAGTCTGGGTCTTTATGACTCCATGGTCAATATCCTATCCACTATGCCAGGCTGTATTTTTGTGTTTGTTTTTTGTTTGCTTGTTTTTGTTTTCTCAATAAATAGAAGCTCTAATTCTAAACCTCAGATTCCTTGGCACAAGCATTATCTTGGTTTCTTGGTAAGTTTCCCAAATTGTGATTTTATTTCTATAGGTTACTCCTGGTGAGGAAACTCCCTCTATCACTTCAGAGAGTTTGCTCTGCAAACTAGTCTTGGACAGCACCATAGGACAGAGAAATTAATAGAGTCATAGAACTAATATTGTGTGGTAGAGACAGGTCTTCCTTGATGCCTGGTTTCATGACTCTAAGACACACTCTCTGTCTAGTAGGTCTTTCATATACCAATCACATTACCTCCAAGAAATTTATCAGACCAGGTAAGAATTACTGTTCTAGTGGCAAAGTTGATCTTTGCAATCAACATAAAACCCAATGAGGGGAGGTTCCAAGAATCAAGAGACAGTTAAGCACCATGGAGTCTTGAAGATAAAAAACAGCATTCTTAGGACTGATGATTACAATAGGGTGACAAACAGTTGTAATTGTTTTGTTTGTTTTTATTTTCATTTTGCTCTTCACTCTGATGCCTGTATGACATCAGATCACCAGCAGCTGTGGCAGTTTCCGAAATTATCAACCCATAGATGCTAAGGACAAAGTGAGTGGTCAGTGCAGTGTGGACTTTGGGACCTGGGAATTCGTGGTGCAATCTGGCCTTTGCCCCAGGGCAAGTAGCCACTGAAGAGCCATGGCAGTGCAGCTGCTACCATTTGGCAGCTCCAGCTCCTGGTCTGCAGATTGTAGGGGGACCAAGCAACCAGTCTGAGTGGTAATCACCCTTGATTTAACCTGCTTGGATCTGGATTGCTGTCTAGGGTGGAGGTCCTGGGGTGCATGACCAGCTTGCCAGAGAGTGTGGAGGCTTTAGAGAGGGCACCCAACTAATATCTTTGGCAGCTGCAAAAACCCCAGCATTTGGGATAAAGCTCCTGTTTCTGGTAGCAGAGTTCTACTGTGGCAAAAAGCCCCCAAAGTCAAGTAATTGGGTAGCAACATGAGCAGGCAAAGGAAGCAAAGCAAACAGAGTAACCCAACTTTACACTCCTATTTTGGGGACAAAAATGATCAAAGCATGGAACAGAAGGAAGACAGTGAAGTCAAAAGTCCTGCACCAAAAGCTTCCAAGAAAAATGTGAGCTGGTTACAGGCCATAGAGGATCTTTAAAAGATTTTGAAAATAAAATAAGAGAAATGGAGGAAAAATTGGGAAGAGAAATGAGAACAATGTAAGAAAATTATGAAATGGGAGTCAACAACCTGACTGAAGAAAATAACACCTTAAAAAATAGACTAACTCAGATGGCAAAAGAGGCTCAAAAAGGCAATGAGGAGAAGAATGCCTTAAAAAATGCTGAATTTGCCAGATGGAAAAGGAATCTCAAAAGCTCACTGAAGAGAATCATTCCTTAAGAATTAGATTGGAGCAAATGGAAGCTAGTGACTTTGTGAGACATCAAGATACTATTAAAGAGCTCCAAACAAATGAAAAAGTAGAAGGCAATGTGAAATATCTCATTGGAAAAACCACTGACCTGGAAAATAGATCAAGGAGAGATAATTTAAAAATTATTGAACTACCTGAAAGGCAATATATAAAAAAAGAAACTAGAAATCATCCTTCAAGAAATTCTCAAGAAAAATTGCCCTGATATTTTCGAATAAGAGGGCAAAATAGAATTTGAAAGAGTCCACTGATGACCTCCTGAAAAAGATCCCCAAAAGAAAACTCCTAGAAATATTATAGCCAGGTTCCAGAATTCCCAGATCAAGGAGAAAATATTACAAGCAGCCAGGAAGAAAAAATTTCAATATTGTGAAAACACAATCAGGATAACTCAGGACCTGGCAGCTTCTACATTAAAGGATTGAAGGGCTTGGAATATGATATTCCGGAGGTCAAAGGAGCTGGGATTAAAACCAAGAAACACCTACCCCGCAAAACTGAGAATCATGTTTCAGGGGAAAATATGGTCATTCAGTGGAATAGAGAACTTTCAAGAATTCTTGATGAAAAAACCAGAGTTGAATAGAAAATTTGACAGTCAGATACAAGAATCAAGAGAAGCTTCAGAAGGCAAACATAGAAAAGAAATCATAAGGAACTTATCAAACTTGAAATTATATTCCTACATGGAAAACCAATAATTGTAACTAATGAAACTTTTCTCAGTATGAAAATAGTTGAAGGGAATAGAAATGTATATATGTGTGTATGTATATATTTATATATATGTATATGTGTACATATATGTCTATATAGGAGGGTATATGGGCATATGAATACATATGTGAGTGTGTATATATATGTCTACAGGTATACATAGACAGAGGCCACAGGACCAATTTAATGGGAAGGGATGATACTTAAAAGGTGAAATTAAGAGGTGAGAAAGGAATATAATGAGAGGAGATGAGGAGAGACAGAATGGGGTAAATTATCTTATATAGATGAGACAAGGAGAAATTGTTACAATGGATGGGAAGAACGGAAAGGCAAAAGGGAATGAGTCAACTTTATTCTCACTGAATTTGCCTTAGGGTGGGAATGACATACACAATAAATAGGGCATCTCACCCTACAGGAGAGCAGAGGGGAAGGGGAAGAGAGGGGGGATGATGGAAGGGAGGGCAGGCTTGGGGGGGAGGGAAATTGGAAGTACCCACTTTTGAAAAGGGACCGAATCAAAGTAGAGAATAGAACAAGTGGGGGGGTGGGATAAGATGGAGGGAAATATAGTCAGTCTTCCACAATATATCCACTATGGAAATATTTTGGGTATCTACTCATGTACAATCTATATTGAATTGCTTATCTTCCCAGTTAAGCTGGGTGACAAGGGAGAAACGGAATGAATCTGGAATCCAAAGTTTTAAAATCAAATGTTTAAAAACATATATACATATTATTATTAATATTTTACATGTAACTGGGAATGCGATATATGGGCACTGGGGCACAGAGATCCACCATGCCTTACTGGAAAGTCATAGGGAGAAGGGTGGAAGATATGGGAGAGAGCAGATTGGGGGAAAGGATATTCTGTGGGAATGCTGTTTTGGAGCAGTGGGTAGGGAAAATTGGGGAGAAAATTTGTAACTCAAAACCTTGTGGAAATGAATGATGTGAACTAAAAAATTATAAAAAAGAGAGAAAAGTAGTATAAAAAAAAGAAAGGTAGAAAAGAAAAAAAATGTAATCAGAAGCTTAACATCAGAAAGGAAGAATCACAACTCCCCCTTCACCCATTTTGAAATGAGTTTCTTTTTTTTTAAAGATTACTTTATGCTAGTGTATCCTATCCTTGATTTTACATATCTTTTTCAATTCATGAAATGCATCACAAGCATGAGAGAAGAGCTCTGTCAGTGAGGATACATTTCCTAGATCCTTCCACAATGTTAACATTTGATGCATTTATCACAACAATCCACATTGCCATTGCACTTTGAGACTTGGAAGGCCTATTCTTGACAACTGCCCTGTTAAGTGGGTAGATGAAGTGGATAGGGCTAGTATTATCATTCCTGTTCCCTGGAAACCTGAGTTTGTGAGATTATTCCTTCTGTTTACACAACTAGGAAGCATGTGAAACAGGATCTAAACTGAGATCTCCTAACTACATAGCCAGCCCTCTTGAGATTTGAATTCCTATCAGGCCAGCCCACTGAGAGAAGAAGATTCAAGGGATGTATACTTCCTATGATACTTCCTTCCCATTTGTATAGAATATTGCAATTTTTAATCTCTCTCTCTCTCTCTCTCTCTCTCTCTCTCTCTCTCTCTCTCTCTCCCTCTCTCTTTCATTTTATGGAAAACTTAGAGAAATAGAGGTAGCTATATAGTGCAGTTTGTAAGAACACTATACTTTGAGCCAGGAAGACTTGAATTCAAATCCTACCTCAGATATTTCCTAGCTGTATGACCCCAAAGAAATAACTTAACCTATCTGCCTTAGTTTCCTCCCTTATAAAATGGGAATAATAATAGCTCCTAACTCCAAGGATTATTAGAAGGATCAAATGAGAGAAGATGTGTACATTGTTTTTCAAACCTTAAAATACTGAACAAATACTAATTTTTGTTGAAAGTCACATATAAAGAGTTCCTTATTGAAAATTGTAAACAATCAACCTGTTAGGGGAAGCAACTATGAATTTCTATTCAAACCCGCTCCTATTTCAGATACACTCCTTGAAATGGATCTTGGAGGATAATCATTTCTTAATGATTTTTTAGGCCTCAGATGGGCTTTTGATATGTTTGATGGTTAACAACTACTCTGTAGCTACTGCTCCAAATCTTTAATATCTACAAAGAACCATTAGCAAAGTGATTTTATGGTCTCTCCCTATGCCATTACCCACATCATTTACATTAAAGCAGTAACCTGTGCAAAACAACAAACAGCTGCTAACAGTCAACTATAAAGTCCTAGATGAACTCCCAAATGCTTGGGGCTCTCCTCCGAGCAGATGTTTTAGGAAAATCCCAGGTCTATCACTTGCTCTTCCTGATGGTGTGGACAGGTCAAACAACTGGTCTATGCCATAATTGTGCACTATCATACCTTGGGAGTCAGACTGTTCCATTAGTGGGAAAGTGAGCTGGCGAGAGCAATGACAGCAGTACTGATTTTATAAAGAACACTATATGGAAGGAAATAATAGCATACTCATAGTTCTAGGAAAGTGATGGACTATCATGGTCTCCTGATCTTAATATGTCTTTCCAATATCAATTCCCCAATCATACTAAAAAGGTCTGTACCCTGATCATAACTACTTGATCTTCACTTTATTTTTTTTAAGCAATCGGGGTTAAGTAACTTGCTCAAGGTTACACGGCCAGTTATTTCTGGGTGTGGTGCTAAGTATCTGAGCCCCAGGTCATCCCAACACTGGGGCCAGTACTCTTACTCACTGAGCCACCTGGCTGCCCCAGATCTTCACTCTATTGATAGCTTGTCTGTCTTTATTTAGTCTAGAACAAAGCATATGGTTTCTACATGTATATCATAATTGCTAACCTTTATCAAATACTGAGATGGTATGTCTAGAACTGCAGGAGAAAACATAGCTAGACATGGTAATGGATGGGGGGGCTACAGACTCAGAATTAAACAGCACTCAGAGACTATGTTGAAACTCTCCTCCAGCTGCAAGTTGGACACTTTCAAAAGTGTCTGAACTTTTTAGGAACCTGGGTTCTGTTCAGTTTTTATTTCCATGTATGAAAGAGAAATTCTGATACAACCCAACAATGGAATGTCCCTGCTATTTCATGGTTTTCACATGATATGCTATATCTTATCTTCTCTGATTTTAAGGTGTGGGCTTCCTTACTAACTGAAATATTTCTCTCTCAATGACAAGTGACTTCTATTATTGACTATAAACAATCTCCGAGAAAATAGATCCTATACAAAGAAATTCACTGCTTCAACTTCTCTTACTTCCTCTCAACCTTTTCAAATTTGGTTTCTGGCCCTGGTACTCTATGGAAAACAAGAATTCCAGAGTTACCAGTGATGTCACTATCATGAAGCCCAATAACCATTTTTCAAGGGTGTAGGGAACATGTTGACTGGATGCCACATGTGGCCCTCTGGGTCCTCAGTTGTGATCCTTTGACTGAATCCAAACTTCACAAAACAAATTCCCTTACTAAAATGATGTGTTCTATAAAACTTGGGATTCAGTCAAAAGGTCATACCCAAGGACCTATAAGATTACATGTGGTCTTGAGGACATAGGTTCCCCACCCATGGACTTATTTTTTAAAGCAATGTTTGACATTGTTGACCATGGACTCTTTATTGATACTTTCTCTTGTATCTTTCATGACCCTGACTCTCAAATTTCATCTAATACCTTACTAAAAATTTCTCTTTCCTTTTGTTTGCTTCCTCATCTTCATCTTAACCCATAAATGTGAATGGTATCCAAAACTGGGTCCTTGAACCATTTTTCTTTTCTCTCTCTACTCATCACTTCAGTTTTTGAAAATTCCCCAATCTATTCCTTTATCCCCAAATTCTCCCTAGAAGTCCAGACTCATATCTCTTTGAATTTTTCCTTCATCTAGATAATATACCAGTGTCTTAAACTAAAATCCATTTAAAAAACAAAATTGTTATCTTTCTTTAAAAACCAACTCCGTGTCTAGATTATTTTTTTTTCTGACAGCATCATCTTCTTCCAGTTATGTTAGCCTCTTAATTTCAGTATCATCTTTGATCTTTACAACTCCTATACTTCATCATAATTGTTACATCTGTCTCCTTTCCATTTTCATCGCAAATACCTTATTTGAGGATCTCATTTAGACTAGTGAAGTCAAACTCAAATGAAAGAAGGGGATACTAAACCACATGTAAGGATCCCTATGGGCTTCATATTGACTTGGAAAATGACATATTAACATTAGCTATGTCTTATTATATTTTTAAATAATTTTATTACTAGTAATAATACTAGTTGTTTTAGTAGTAATAACATTTTATCTGGTTTGGGTGCCACTTTGAAGTATTTAGGGTTGCATGGGCCTATGCGGTTTGTGCATTTGACATTTCATAGCTAGAGAATTTTATAACTGTTTAATGCTTATCCCCTCTCTGATACATCCTTCATATCACAGTCAAGGTAATTTTCCTAAGGCATATAGTAATCATTGCAAAAAAGAAATCAAACAAACCTTTCTTACTGATAACTGAAAGAAGTTTATATTTCTAGATATTTGAGTTTAAAGCCCATCTTTCTACCTACTCAATGTTCCAGGAAATATCTATGACTCTATATCCCTCATTATTATACTGCATTCTATCTTCATGTCTTTCTTTATGTCATTTATTATGCTTAAAATGCTTTCCACCCCAATTTCTTTCTGTTGAAGTTCTTCAAGGCCCAGTGCAGGTGCTATTTCCTTCATGCAGGATTTCCAGACCCAACACCTGCCCAGGCTCAGCTCAAAACTATTTTCCTATCCTCTTAAAAAATTTGCTCAGACATCTCCATTATACTTATTACACTCTTCCATATTTCAATTACTTGAGTACAAGTAGATTATGTCTTCTTATAATGTAACATCCTCCACGGAAAGGAAACTTTTGTACCAATTCCCAGAACCTAGCGCAATAGCCTAGATGCAGTAGACCTTTAATAGATGAAGATGGTTGTTGCTGATTTTATTACACTATTCTTAGTTGATTTTGTTTTTACTCAAAAAATTTATTTCCCCCAAATCTAGAAATACTATTTAGGAGACAAAAATCCTATTAATTCTCTCAAAAGTAACAAATATTAATATAATTTTTTAAACAGTAAATTCTAGTCACAGTTTTCTAAAACTCTTAGCAGCTTCCACTGTTCATGAAAGGCAAGTGGTATAACAGATAAAGTGGTGGTCTTGGATATTGGGGAAAAAAAAACCCAACAACTGGGTTTAGTCCTTCCACAGATGCTCACTTGTGATCAGACTCTGAGCAACTCAGTTCATCTCTCAAACTCAGTAGCCTCAACTTCAAAATGATGATAATAACAATCTACTCAGAGTTTTTGGAATGACCAAACAATATCATTTATACAATAATATACAGTAAATAATATAATTTATCTAAAGCTCTTTGTTAAACATGAAGCATGTGGGTATACGACCTATATGTATATATACATTATATATACACACATATATATGTGCATATATACATATATGTATGTGTGTCTGTGTATGTATATGTGTGTGCACAATCTTTTGATAATGGTATAAAAATGAAATAAAGAATGAATGAAAAAGCATTTATGAAATATTTCTAAATCCCAACCCCTCTGTTAAAGTTTAGGGATCCATATGCAAAAGGGACACGGTCTCTACTCACATTCTAATTTGAGGGCGCAAAGCATAAGACTATTCTACTACAGGTTGAATGGCAGCACTGAGAAGTCCTCAATGATCATCCAAAGAAAAACCTAGGGCAAAGCTTAGAGATCGATCCTTAGGGTGCATCAAGAGGTCATATGGCAGTGCCCTGGTTGTAAGCAGATATGTATGCTCTACTGGAAGGAGCAGGGGGTCCTGGAATAGCCCCAGCTACCAGCATTGGAATGATGGTCAGGGGTCTGACAGTCTGAGCAGAATGGGGATTTTGAGATCCTTTTCACAAGGATAGGGGTAGAGAGATAACTATCAAAGCAGGAAGAGGGAAAAAATGGAAAGAAAACATTGAAAGGAAGCACACCACAGAACTTGCTCCACACCGGCACCTAGAAGTGGATTGGCCAGGGGAGGAGAGGAACAAGTATCATTCTGTTGATGAGAAGGAATTCATCCCTAGGCTCCAAGAACTTCACAGAAAGCACTCCTGTTTTGTTGTTGTTTGTTTAATCTGTTAAAAAAAAAATCTTAGTTTATATTTATTCTTTCACTACTTCTAATTTGAGCATAGTTTTTGGAAGAGAGTGAGTAGGAATTACATGCATTTTGCTTTTATTAACATCTTCAACATTTTAATCAAAGCAAAAAACAAAGGGGCTTGCCCAAAAGTCTTAGGGTGGTTTTAAGCTTTAATAGCTTAAACCTGCATTAAAACTTCTTGACTATTCTATGTAGGGTATTTCCTCTCTCTCAAACAATCTTACATATATTAGCTTTCCAACAGTGCCCTTAAAATCTCAAAGGTGGAATCCTTATTTCCAAATCATTTAATGTCCCTAAAATATTTTCTGATAGTTTACCATTCTTTCTGAAGTTTAATCTTCCTCATTAAAGTGAAAACTTATGGTTTTAATTCATTTTTGTCCCTAGGCCTATTACTGTCCCTTTCAGTCCAATCACTGAATGGACTAACAAATCTCCAGAATGGTCAAGATATTTAAACAACTTGTTGGCACTGGCTATTTTCTCCTTTTAAAGATCTAGGTGTCAGTCAACCTTGATAACAAACACTGGAAATCCCATAGTTCAAAAGCTTAACAGATTTGAAAATTTAGTCTTTCTAGCTCTTCCTTGGAAACTAGTGAGTTCTACATTAAATATTAAAACTTGAATAAAACTATTTGACAGAGAATAAAGGTCAAACACATCAGCTCTAAACAAAGCTATGTCATACATTCCCTAAACTTATAGATTTTATTAGAGAATGATTAATATTTATTTATTTTTGCTTTTTGGTGGTCAATTGGGGTAGACTTACCAAGGTCACATGGCTAGTGATTTGAACTCAGATCCTCCTGACTCCAGTGCCGGTGCTCTATTCACTGCGCCACCTAGCCACCCCATGATTCAAATTTCTAATAACAATGCACATCCCCGAATAAATTATCATCTAGAAATCATCTTATTTAAGCAGCCTTCTTTAATTAAACAACCTAATTGTTACAGATAATGGGTTCTTTACCTTTTTGTGTCATGGATCTCCTTTAGCAGATGGGAGAAGCCCTTGGACTCCTTATTGGAATCGAATTTTTAAATGCATGAACTAAAATAAAAAGGATTCTTTATTGTTTGTTTTTATTTTTTAGAGGCAATTGGGATTAAATGATTGATCAGAGTCACACAGCTAAGTATCTGAGACCACATTTGAACTCAGGTCCTCCTCACTGCAGACCTGGAGCTCTACACATTGCACCACCTAGCTGTCCCAATAAAAAGTTCTAAAGGAAACCAATTGTACTGAAATAAAGTTAACAAAATATATATTTTAAATGTTAATAGACTCTAGTTTGAGGACTCCAGTTATAGACTATGAAATATCATCTACTTCCTTTATGTGTATTTTAAATCTCCCCATTCATGACATGCAAGATGGAATACCTGGAGGTAAAAAGTCCTTGGTTTGAATTGTGCCTCAGACACTCACTACCTGTGTGATTAAGCTCTTTCTCAGCCTCTTTCCTCATCTGTAAAACTAGAATAATACTAAGAGTAGCACTTACCTAACATGGTTGTCATGAAGACAAATGAGATAATGTATCAAAAGCATTTTGCAAACCTTAAAGAGCTATATAAATGTCACATATTATTATAAGTTCCACATGGGCAGGGGCATTGCTTTCTTACTTGTCCCAAAGGCACCAGTGTTATAGGTATTTAGTTAATAAAGACTTTGAAATCAAATGGGAAATGGGAACTTTATTTCTTTAACAACTAAAACCATCCCCTCTTTTCCAGCAGTGTGTATGCATGAGGAAAAAGCAAACAAACAAAAAAAACTTCAATAAGCTTTTTAGTATTCCAAACACTCTTTCAAATGGTCAAGATGTTCTATTTACATTTGAGCCCAGATTCTGGATACTTTTCATAATATGTTAAATATGCAGAATCTTACATGACACAATCTATAAGCAGAAACACTTATCCTATGTCCCCAAATGCCAAGGGTATTTCAAGGTAGTTTGTGAAGAAAACTTTTTAAAAATGCAAATTTGAGTTTTTACAATAGATTTAATTTTATAAGAAGAAAATACAGTTCACCTTAATGCACTAATCATTAGGCAATCTTAATTTCCACACCAAAAAAGAGATGAAAAGAAGCTAAGAGCCTACTTCAAAGAAAAAAAAAAGCTGGCTATAATTAGATTCACAGCAAAAGCATTTGTGTTTAAAACACATACATACAAATTTCCTAAGGTTTCTATATTCTGTAAGAAACAGATGAATTATGATTAAGGAATGAACTGAAACCCAAATTATGAATCAATTTAGAGTCTAAGCAAACTTTGTAAGTTTCTTTTTAAAAAAATTTAAATCTACACTTTTCAGGTTTTGGTTGAAGTATTTAATTCAATGAATAAGCATTTATTAAATCCCTACTAAGTGTCAAGCACAAAAATTAAATTGTCTTTTCATGAAAGAATTTTATTACAAACTCAAATCTCAATTATATTATGGAATTAAATAAGGCTACAAAATAATTCATAAATGTGTCTTCACAGTTATAATTAAACTGAAGGTGCATCAGGCTATAGTTGATTAATGCTGAATTTGTAATCAGGATGTCCTAAGTTTAAATCCTGCCTCTGATATTTATGACCTACATTACTTTGGATAAGTCTTTTTGTCCCATGTGTCTTGAGACTCTCTAAATTTTTCTGCTAGAATCTTAGACTGCATGGATGGAGGAAATCCCCACACCAAGAGCTCCTCACACTGCTAAAATAACGAACACTTAGTATATTTGTTTAATGCAACCAAAGACCATGTGTCCCTGTCAGAAACTCTTTGTTTTATTTTCTCACTTCTGGAGGCAAATGGTTTCATGAAATCCGTTCCACTCCTCATACAATGACTAGGAAATTTATAAAAACATAATTACCTCTTTGTCTATTACTGCTCTCATGACTCATTTCCCAGATCCTTACTATCCCCTTGACAACTGCCAGCAATGGCATGGTTATCTTGTTCTCCTCTTTAGACTTTAAGATCCTTGTGGTAAGTGACAATTTAGTTTCAAATCTTTAACATGTCCCTTGAAAACCTATACTCAAGATACTGAAGAATAATTTGTAGTCTGACTCCCACTTCTGTTTGGGTAGATTAAGATTATGATGTTATGTAGTTAGAAGTGTGGAGACACATGCAAGTATATAGCTATACAAAGTTTAAAAGCAAAATAATGAAAATCTTTAGAAAGAACCAGTTCTAAAGTCCAGACTTAAGTCTTTCAGTGTAGTCTGGTATCTATGCAATGGCCAGTAAACAAGAAGATGGCCATCCATGAAGATGGGATGATGCACTTTAGCAGACAGATGTGAAGGCATAGAGAGGAATCACATAAGATGAAGAAATGTGGATCATTTTTCAATCTGACTGTCCAGACTGAAAACTCACATGGATGAAACTGCGGAGACAAATGCTGGACAGCAGGGACTATATCTAATTCATTTTTATGTGCTTCCTGATGCCATCACAGAGGCTTAGCACATAGTACATATTTTTAAAAAATGCTTGCTGAGGAGGTAGAGTCAAGATGGCAGAGTAATGGTAGGGACTCTTCTGAGTTCTTCTTCAAACTCCTTCAAATACTTTTAAATAATGACCCTAAACAAATCTGAGAGAGGAAGAATCCACAAAAAGGCAGAGTGAAACAATTTTCCAGCCTAAGACAACTTAGAAGGTAGGTAGAAAAGATCTGTTGCAGACAGGGTGAGAGAGGAGGACAATGCAGCACAGGATTAGCCAATGCAGAACAAGCCCCAGCAAACCCAGAGCAGGCCTCGGGGTGATTGAATCGGTGGCAGCAGTGCAATAGTGGCAGTTTCCAGATATCTCAGTCCACAGATGGTAAGGGGATCAGACAAGAGGTCAAAAGGAGATTTACAGGGGTCCCTTTGCTGTCACCAAGGACAGGACTCTATCGCATTGCCTATATATGGATCTAGATCACAGTCCTGAGTTTTAGTCCCAGTTTTATGAGAAGTGCTAGCACAGTGGAGCTTGTGGCTATGAGGGAGCAGGAACCCTATTCACAGTTCCAGGATTAAAACCACTGCTTGTGATAGCTCACAAACCAGTGATTGATACAGGAGAGCAGTAAACACAACTCTCCCTATATCATACCACTTCAGAAGAATCAAAAACTTACAGCTCCCCACAACTACCTCTAAAAACAGCTGCACAAAAAAATGGAAGCTTGGGACAGTACCTCCCCCTACCACTTGGGAAGTAGGGCCCTACTTTATCATAAAGCGAAAAGTCAAGAAATAGGTTGGAAAATGAGTAAACAACAGAAAAAATTCTGATTATAGAAAATTACAAATGAAACAAGGAAGATCAAAACACACACTCAGAAAGAGACAACAAAGACAAAATTTCTGCCTCCAAAGTCTCAAAGAAAAATTTGAATTGGTCTCAGGTCATCGCATAGCTCAAAAAGGATTTTCAGAATCAAGTGAGACAGAGGGAAAATTGGGGAGAGAAATGAGTGATACAAGAAAATAATGAAAAAAAAAAGAGTTCACAGCTTGGTAAAGGAGGCACAAAAAAAATACCAAAGAAAATAACACCTTAAAAAATAGAATAGGCCAAATGTTAATGAATCACAAAAATCCAATGAAAAGAAGAATTCCTAGAAAAGCAGAATTGGTCAAATGGTAAAAGATGTACAAAAAGTCACTGAAGAGAACTACTTAAAAATGGAATTAGCTAAATTGAAAAGGAGGTACAAAAATACATTGAAGAAAATAATTCCTTAAAAGTTAGAAATTGTCAAGTGGAAGCTAATGACTTTATAAGACACCAAGAAACAATCAAACAAAATCAAAAGAATGAAAAAAATGGAAGAAAATTCAAAATATCTTTTGGGAAAATAGATCCAGGAGAGATAATTTAAGAATTAAGAACTCCCTGACCACTATGATAAAAAAAGTGCCTAGATTTCATCTTTCAAGACATTATCAAGGAAAACTGTCCTGATAGTCTAGAATGAGAGGGTAAAATAGAAATTGAAAGGATCCACAGATCACTTCCTGAAAGAGATCCTGAAATGAAAACTTCCAAGACTATAATAACCAAATTCCAGAGTTGCCAGGTCAAGGAGAAAATAGAGCAAGCAACCAAAAAGAAACAATTCAAATATATTGGAACCACAGTCAGATAATATAGGATTTAAGAGCTTCTACCTTAAATGATTGGAAGGCTTGTAATATGCTATCATGGAGAGCAAAAGAGCTGGAATTACAACCAAGAATCACCTATCCAGCAAAACTGATTATAATCCTTCAAGAAAAAAATGGATATTCAATGAAATACAAGACTGTCAAGCATTTCTGATGAAAACAACATAGCTGAATAGAAATTTTGACTTTCAAAGACAAGATGAAAAAGAAGCATAAAAGGTAAACAGGAAAGAGAAATTTTAAAAAAATCAATAAGGCAAAACTCTATATTCTTATATGGGAAAATGATTTTTATAATTCCTAAAACCTTTCTCATTATTAGGGCAATTAGAATGAGTGTACCTAGACAGAAATCAGAAGTGAGAATTAAGCAAGATGGTATATTTATCTAAAAAAATAAAATCATGGGTGAGAAAGAAGAATGCATAGGGAGAAGGGGAAAGGGAGATGTAGAATTGAATAAATTATCTGACATAAAAGAGGCTTGAAAGAGGTTTTACAGTGGAGGGGTAAGTGGGGAGGGAAGCACATGAACCTTTCTCTCATCAGAATTGGATCAAGGAGGGAATAATATACACACCCAGTTGTGTATAGAAATCTATCTTGTCATACAGAAGGGTAGGAAGAAAAGGAGATAAGGGAATGGGGGGAGCTGATAGAAAGGAGGGCAGTTTGAGGGAAGTAGAAGTCAGAAGCAAAACACTTTTGAGAATGAACAGGTAAAAGAACGAATGAGTGGGATAGACATGGTGAAATAGAAGGGAAGGGAATACATAGTAGTCATTACTGTGAAAAAAATTACAGTGAGTTTCTATGATGATGACTTAATTTCTTAAACATAAAAACGACTTAAATTTATAGAAATAAAATCCATTTCTCAATTGATAAATGGTCAAAAAATATGAATAGGCAGTTTTCAGACAAAGTAATCAAAATATCTATAGTCATATAAATATGTTATAAATAACTATTAATGAGAGAAATGAAAGCTAAAACAACTCTGAGCTACATCACACCTGTCAGATTAGCTAATATGACAGAGAAGGAGAATGACAAATGTTGGAGGAAATGTGGGAAAATTAAAGCACTAATGTACTAATGGTGAAGTTGTATACTGACTCACACATTCTGGACAGCAATTCAGAACTATGCCAAAGGGCTATAAAACCATGCATATCCTTCGACCAAGCAATACCAACAGTAGGACTGTATCCCAAAAAAGATTACAAAAATGAAAAGCAACTATGTGTACAAAAATATTTATAGTAGCTGTTTCAGTGGTGGAAAAGAACTGGAAATTGAGGGAATGTCCATCAATTGGGGAATGGCTGAACAAAATGTCATATATGATTGTGATGCCATACTATTGTGTTTTAAGGAATGATGAGCATGATGCTCTCAGGAAAAAAAAAACATGTAAAGACATGAACAACGAGCAGAACCATGAGAACACTGTACACAGTAATAGCAATATTATGGTACAATCTACTATAAAATAACTTAGATATTCTCAGCAATAGTAATATCAAGGATAATCCTTGTCAGACTTTTGATGAAAGGTGTTGCCTATCTCCAGAGAAAGAACTGGTAAAGCTTGAATGCATACCAAAGACTCTTTTTTCTTTATTTTATTTTTCTTATTTGTTTGTTTTTTGTCTGTGTTTTCTTTCACAGAATGATTTATGTGGAAATGTAATTTGGATGACTACAAATGTATAACCTGTGACAAATTGCTTGCTTTCTCAATGAGGAGGAAGAGGAAAGAGGTAAAGAATTTGGAACTCAAAATTTGAAAATAATGTTAAATTTTTCTTACATGTAATTGGGAAGAATGAAAGAATGAAAAAATGCTTGCTGAATGAAAAACTCAGTTCATTTTTAAATAAAACTAACTCCCCTGTTACCATATATTTCATTTACTGCTAATCTATATTTTGCCAATATTTCAAAAGAAACATAGAAATACCACAATTTCACCTCTTCTCCAAGTATTTTTCAACTTACCAGAAACTAAATTTAAAATTATCTGATGTAAAAGGCTAAATACTATGGGGAAGTTGACTTTTTCACTAAATAGAAACTAAAATCATTCTAAAATTTGTTTTTTTTCTAGTTTTTAAATTGATAGATTAAACATATTCACACAACTAGCATAAAAATTATAAAATGTGACATCATCATCTCTAGTTCCCTCTCTTATAACATTATAATTCTTCAGACCTTTGTTACTAGTATAGGATATATCCCATCCCCAATTTCCAGCCACAGAACAGAAAATAAGTAAATGTTGCCTTTAAAAAAAAAGAAAGGTATTATTTCCAAAGGTAGAGATACTGAAAGGTACAGGTACTAAGAAAAAGGGATATATAGGAAGGAAATCATGCACTACTTCTACATTTTGTATCATCTTTAAACTAACTCATTTGAATATGCAAATTTGGAAGAATATTAAAAATATATTTTAGTTTCACTTAAAATATTAAGAAAAAAATTTAATCCATCCAAAAACCTTTACACAAATTTTACCTTTAGGAAAATGGATAGAAAAAAGTGTTTTAACAGGTTATTATGTTTTTTCTTGTTCAAGATTTCTATAAATGTTATCTCAAATTGTATGGCGACAGAGAGTTGGGGGAAGGGAAGATATTTTGTTAGTTTGGACCTCTTGTTTCTTCTCTCTCTCTCTCTCTCTCTCTCTCTCTCTCTCTCTCTCTCTCTCTCTCTCTCTCTCTCTCTCTCTCTCTCTCTTTCTCTCTCTCTCCCTCCCTCCTGTCACTCTCCCTTTCCCTCTTCCTCTCCCACTCTACCTTTCTCCCTCCCTACTAGAAATGACTTGGATACATATTAATACTAATTAAAATAAAACTGTTTTTTGCAAACTTGAGCCTGTCATACAGCATTACAAGGTATTAACATTTGTTTCTTAATCTAAAGAAAAGAGGAACAATTTCTGAGGAGGGAAACTGGGGGTGGCTTTATGAAGGAGGTGCCATTTGAAGCAGGCTTCTTACAAAGAATGCTATAATTTCAAAAGATGGAGAAAGATTAAAGGATAGTGCCAACAATGACTATTTTAAGGGTCCAAAAGCTAAGACACAGAAGTAGGAAAGAGCAGGTGTATTTGGGTAGGGGCTGGTTAAAAGAGATAGGAAGCACAATGTTAATGCCAGGGTAAAACACTGACTTTATTTTAATACAAAATAGCAGATTTCATTGCTTCATTATAATTACTTACTTTTGCTCTGGATTTAAGTAAAAAAATGAAGAAAAGGGAAGTATGTCATTTGCCACTACTTGGTAAGATGGAAATATTAAATTCTCTTAATTTCTGAACCTATAATTGCCAGAAATGACACAAGAAAAAATAGGTGGGTAGAGTTGCCCCTCTTAGCTATAGTTTAAAATATTTCTTTTACACATTGAAAAAAAAACAAACAAAAAAATCTAACCTTCCCCATAAAGGTTTTTTATTGTCACACACATTTTAAGTAACATTTTCTTCATCCTAGGGCTGATTACTCTTTCTAAGCTCATAGGAGGATTATTGTGACCAAGTTTAGGAAAACATTTTAAAGCATCTAATAACAATGCAAAGAAATACACTTCTTAAAAAAATCAAATAAATGCCCCAATCCTTAATTACAGCACACTTCTAATTGTGGGAGAAAACATTTTATTTTCAAAGGCTGCTGATTAAAAGATAATATGAATCTGCAGATGCTCAGGATATGTATTCAGAGTCACTGGAAAATTTAAGAGAAAAAAAAATCAGACCTGAGCCAATTCATACAAAGGTGAAATAATAGCAAACTAGCTTTACACTTTGCCTCAGTCCATTTTATTTACATGCTAAAGAAATCATTGCCACTGGAGAAAAAAATGCCAAATGAGATGGGATCTTTTAAAAGAGAATACCAGTTCTTCAATCTGTTCATTGTCTATTATCCTTGTGGTTATTGAGACTATGCATATTAATAAACACAGGTCTATAGCTGTTGCTATATTTTTAAAAGAGATATTCATAAGGGGCTTTTGTTTCCAGAATTTCTTTTACCTATAGTATGAAAGATCCATAGGGAATATACTAAAAATATAGTGAATAAAGAACAAACTTCACTTGCAAATCTTTTCACAATGTACCTATTTAATCCCTATCACCTACCAGATTTGACCCCAAATGGTTAAAATAAAAGTTCATTATATTTTCTCCAAATCAATTCCACCCCTAAATTTCCCTGTTTCCATTGAGGGTGCTTAGTTCCTTCCAGTCAACCACATTTGTAATGTGGCGGGCGGGGAGCATTCTCAGTTATTGACTCTTTAAATACCACTTCAAAAATTCTACCTACATATTTCCATCTATTCTTTTCCATTCACAAAGTCTCAATACTAGTTCAGAACTTCATTATCTTTCACTTGTGTTATTGCAATAGCCTCTATAACTTTAGTATCTTTCTTTTGCAATCCATCCTCATCAGAATTATCAAATTAATAAACACTAGTCTGATCATGTTGTTACCTTTTTATGAAATTGGCAATTGTTACCTACTGCCTAAAGGATAGAATATAAATTCCTCAAGTGGGCATTCAAAGTCATTAACAGTCAGGTTCCCACCTACCTTTCCCAGTTCTATTTCCTGTTCTTCCTTTTCACACACTCTCCATTCTAATTAAATGCATCTTCTAGTTGGTTCCCCTAGTGGACATTCCATTTGCCAACTGCATGTGGACTGCAGAGTGTAGTTGGTAGTTAGGACACCTTAGATCAGGAAGATGTGGGCTCTAGCTTTAGCTCTGACACATATGTATTTTCATATTTCATGTTTTCAATATGATCTTGGATACATTGCTTAACTTCTCAGTGCCCCAAAACTCTTTTTGACTTATAAAATAACTTATCTGATAAATGTTCATTGAATT
This sequence comes from Petaurus breviceps papuanus, assembly GCF_028583685.1. Lineage (NCBI taxonomy): Eukaryota > Metazoa > Chordata > Mammalia > Diprotodontia > Petauridae > Petaurus > Petaurus breviceps. Next base: position 8,359,499 of record NW_027187376.1, on the reverse strand, counting down.
GAATTGAATTGAAACACCTCTTCCACTGAGAACTTTCAGATTACTTTTCAGCTTCCATATTTACACATTCATTTAAAATGTCATCTAGAAAATAGCCTTTCTATTTATGTCTAGGCAAGATGCACATATGTGAAATTTCATACTTGCTTAGGAATGACGAAGGAAGAAACTGAAGGATTTCTGTGATTTGAGTGGTCAGGGGTCACATATTCACTTCTATCATTTTTGAGGGATGAAGTGACCAATATTAGTGCTTTACTGCTCCATTTAATAAATTATATATAATATAATAATAAAATAAATATTTTATTTATTAAATATGTATTTAATAAATAGTGGAAAAGGAGGTGTCATATTGCTTCCTAGGGCCTAAAGAATGCAGATAAGAAGAGCAGAGAGTGTGCTTCTCTAAACAAAGCATGATTTCTTGCTGAGCAATGACAATTTAAATAAACTAGGTTGGTCACTTCTATGAATCAATATAAGTACAATCATAATATTATACATTATTTTATCAAAGTTAATTTGGGTTGCCTCCAAGGTAACTGAAGGGCCTCAGAATATTGAGTGGGCCTCTTACAGGAGATTTACAGGAGGCCATGGATGAGTCAGATAGGATATGGAGCAATGGATAAATGATGAGTTCTACATTAACAGAGAGAGTATCAACATTGATGGGACCACATATTTATCGAAGGACTGAACCATTTTTTCGACCAACTAAATATATTGTAAATGTTTAGCTACATATTAAGCTGTTAAGAATACTAAAATTTACTATAAAATTATTAGGTCAGTATATCATCACTCTAGTCTTAAAAGCATTTACTATGTTAAGGATCCTGTATAGAAATCTGCCTATCAAGGATTACACCAAAACAACCCAAATGTTTGAAAGAGCAATGGCTAAAGTACAAATATCAAGTACTCTTAGACTCTTGCCAAGTAACAGAAACTAGACAACAAACCTATCAAAAGGCACTTGAGAGATATGGAGGTATTGACATATTTCTAGATTGTCTTTTCAGGCATCCTTGTATAGAATAGATCTAGACTTGGAAATATAGTGCTAGTGACCTGTAAGAAGTACATTTCATATAAAAAAAATCCAATCAAATAACATAACCACAACTTAACCACTTCATTTTCACTTCCTAAAGTTTAGGGAAAAAAATCTGCAATTGATTTCTAAAGAAAAACCCTAATTGGGTCAGAAAAAAATGTATTATTTCAATTTATATCATTACAAAGAATTAGTAAACTGAAAGAGTCTCATGAAAAGGCTAATAAAAACTTCCTTGGTCCTTAAAGAAAAAAGTAATCATGTAAATTTATAAAATCAAAGTCAATTAAATTAATATAATCAAAACCATCCCAATAACTTAAATTAATCAAAAAACTTTTTTGTAATATTATTCAATTTCCAAAACAGCAAGGAGATTAATTGTTTAAGTCTGAAAAACAACCCTAAATCATATGCACTAAAAAGTGATTATATGAGGTATGCATATATCAAATAATAAGAAGACAGTATAACTGACTTGCTCTGTAAGTTAAGTTCTAAGCAGCTGAAAATTTAATCGAATGGCTAAAGACCCATAACAATTTGTTAACAATCACTTGAAATTTAACATCAGGAAGTAATCCTATGCATTCTACTGTAAGATTTTCCATGAAATTTACAAATATAAAACCATCCATGAATACTCAATTGGTTATATAATAAAATGCCTAGCTCTTTGCCAAAGATTTGGCTATTCAAGATAAAAGTTTATGGTGAAATTTAAAGTTGTTCCAGGAAAATGTTAGAATTCATAAATGAAACTAATCAAAGAAAGGCATAGATCATAGAAAAGTATTAATGAAATAAATATATATGTATATACATACACATGCATGTATTCAAAATCTAATTAATAACACTATAGAGAAGATTCGGTAGTTTGCACATTCTATACCACTTTTTAGAAGAATCTATCACTCAGATTTAACTTGTGATAAAAAAAAAGTTTAGCTGATAACACTAAACACATTTACTCACTAATAATAAACAGTTCTTATCCATCAAAATATTGCAAGTGATTAAAATATTTAAGGTTTCTTTAAACAATTAACTTAGCTTTATTTAATGCTCTACAATTTTCAATGGTATTAGACAAGGTTTTAATGCAGTAACTCAGAGGAATTAAGTGATATATCAAAATCACAAAAATATAGTAAAGCTCTACTCTTCTCAATGTCCCCACCTATCTTCTTATCTTTTTGCTCCAGTCTCAGAGAAAAACTGACTCTCCTCCATACTGGCAATGTTAATCCCTTCATGAGAATCCTCAATCCTATACTTTCATGATTTCTCATCAGTGACTAGACTAAAGGTCTATACTTTTATGATTTCTTTTTTTGTTTGTTTTCTGGGGGCAATTGTGGTTAAGTGACTTGCCCAAGGTAACACGGCTAATAAATGTTAAGTGTCTGAGGTTGGATTTGATCTCAGATCCTCCTGACTCCAGGGCTGGTGCTCTTTTTGAGATTTCTTGAACATGCAAAGTAAGAAGTTGTAGCTAATGGTCAATTGATTCTAATCAACTTCATAAATATAAGATGGAAGCAGTATGGCTAATGAATCTTTCTTTTGGGAAAAAATGAGTATTTTACTGGACTAAACTCAACATAAGTCAACCATATGGCATGGAAGTTTAAAAAGCTAATCTGATCAAAGGTTACAATGAAAGGTATGAAGTCTAGAATGATGGAGTTAATAGTGCCACTCAACAGTACTATCCTCAGATCAATTGTGAAATAGGTTATTCAGATATGGGTTACATATTTGATGAGGGAAATAAGCTGGAGATGAACTAGGATGATCAAGGATTTCAAGATCCTATCATGTTAGGATCAACTCTAGGGACTGGGAATATTAAGCCTGGAGAAAACAATGAATTATGAAAGTTGTTTTTAAGTATTTGAAGGGGTATCATACCAGAACAGTAATAGATTGTTTTTATTTGGTCTCAGAGGACAGAGCTTAAAGAAGAAATCATAGAGAAATTGTATGTAGAAATTGGAGAGAGATTTAGATTAGAGGTAAGTATATTAGTAATAATTTACATTACAGTATTCAGAAATAGAAATGATTTGGGTTCTCCCTCAAATTGAGATTTAAAGTAAGGTTTGGATGACCACTTCTTAGGTATAAGGGATAATAGGTCAGATACAAGCTAGAATAAACTGTATGTGACACCCTTCTAAATCTAAATTCTGGGATTCTGTAGAAAAATTAGTTAAGTTTTTTGGGGAGAAAAACTATGGAAATTCAAGCCAGAAAGGCTAGATACTAGACTACCAAAATATAAAAAAATTAAATGGGAGGGGCAGCCAGGTGGCTCAGAGAGTAAAAGCATTGGCCCCAGTGTCGGGATGACCTGGGGATCGAATCCAGGCTCAGATACTTAGCACCACACCCAGAAATAACTGGCCATGTAACCTTGAACAAGTTACTTAACCCCAATTGCTTAAATTTTTTTTTAAATGGGCATCTAGAGCAAATTAATTGGAAAACTCTCCCCTGATCATTCAAGTTACTTGGAAGTATTTCATCCCCCATATTCAATACTGGAACTATTCCATAACTAATTACAGAAAATGTGGTGATTAGTGGTTGATTAAATAAAGCAACTTATTCAGACTATCGTTTTCAGAATTTTCCAGGTACTTCTATCACTGTTTGCTTGTTTGTTTATTTGTTTTAGATATTGTTGCTAGCCATCTGGGTAACTACAAACCCTTTCAATAGCTCATCAAATGACTGATTGTGCTATCAGATTATGTGATTAACTGGAGAATGTCTATTTCATCCTTCCTTTCTCTTCCTTGTATAATGTTGTTCCTTCATCACCATAAGTTTGAAAAAAAAGCAATAGGTCTTTCCTGTGATCTCATTAACAATCACCTTTAACCATATTACCATAGGATTTCATCAATGACTTGACTAAAGGCATATATGCTACACTTTGGAAATCATATTGCTATATGATTAATGGGTCATTGTTGAGTGTTGAGAGACAATTCTTCCCCAGAGAACTGAATATCTCACTTCTATGATATTTAGCTCCCAAGAATATGGAACACAATAATTTGGGGAAAATAAATTGAACCAGGGTCTCTCCAATATGGTAATAAAAATCTCTATAATTAGGCACCAAGGCTCTATTAAAAAAAAAGAAAACACAATATTTTAATATACTTTGCCGACAGGAATTCTTCTATTTCTAATTTTTAATGTTAAAATGATAGTCTAATCCTAAAAGACTGGTACCTAGAGACAAGTTATGACATAAAATTTATAACAGAAGAAGGAGGGAAATTTTCTATAATATCTTCTTTCCTAAAAACATTTAGAAGCATTTAAATCAATTTGTTGTTTAGTCATTACAGTTATGTCCAATTCTTAATGAATTCATTGGGAGTTTTCTTGGCAAAGGTACTGGAATAGTTTGCCATTTCTTCTTCAGCTCATTTTACAGATGAGGAAACTGAGGCAAACAGTTTTAAATGATTTGCTCAGAGTCATACAACTGCTAAATATCTGAGACCAGATTAGAATTCAGGAAGATGAACCTCCCTGACTCCAGGTGAAGAGCTCTATCCACTCTGCCAACTAATTTTCCCATTTCAATCTATCACTGAATCCATCATCCATACACAGAACCTGCGTGTGAAAACACTTTTCCTTTCTAGAAAGATTAGAAGAAAGGTTGTGATTTTTCATACACAATAGTTTGATACAGCTTTCTTCATTTATATCTTATGAAACAGAAATTATTATTATATATTATATTAAAATATGAGAATTACACAAAGCTCTGTAGCCTAGTATCCTTCATTTGATATTGTATAATTATGGTTTATTTCTCTGAAGGGAAAGAAACAAATGCTCATGGAAATCTGACCACCTTACCAACCTGAGGTTTACTCAAAATACCTTATCTTCTCTTTGATGAAGTCACATAATATGGCCAAATTTGTAGAGGGACATCACTGGAGAGTCTAACAAAATCTAAGAATTGAATTAAATATGTACCCTAGGGTTGAGGACATGAAGAACTGGAATGGGCAGCTGCAGTTCCACATTTTGCTTCCACTTACATGTGGCCCCTTCATTCTCTAAAATTGCTGTGCTCAATAAGCATAAAAAGGATCATGATGTATGTGGATCTTGGCAGAGATGAATAAATAGCTTTGCATGGATGAAATATAAGGCAAATATAAGTGTAATAAGAGAAAAAAAAGTGCCGCTAGCCAAAATCTTGAAAGTGAATATCAAAGCAGTAAAGTGACATGACTATCATTTCACAGCTACTAAGTGTAGGGGGCAGAGTTTAAACTCAGAGCATTCTCTCATTCATTGTCCAGCACTCTTTCTAAATTTCATAACACTGAAAATACCTCAGTTGTTTAAATTATAAGCACTTCAAAGGTTGGGCCCAAGTCTTGTTCATTCTGCATCCTTCACAATGTTCTATATTTTATAGTCTGTGAACACTTAAAGAATGAATGAAAATAAAAATGAATTTCAAAAGAAAAGAAGGAATTTTTCAAAACTATCTGAGGAGGTAGTCATAGCAAATTATGCAGATGCAAGTAAATGATCATTCAGATGTGGATTTACTATGTAAAAGCACTCAAGGTTTGTTCTCCAAGTTTGGATCATTTTTAAACTTCATTCTCCATTGTTCCCACTACTTACCTAATTCAATAGCAGGAGAAAGCAGTTAACAAGTTAGAAGCCATTAACAATAAAAGTTAAGAAATGGTTTTAATAAAATCTTATTACTAAGGGGAAAAAATAAAGCATGGCAAAAATGCTTTCTGTGAGATTCGGAGTAAATTTGGCTCTGGATTACAAAGATTGTGAATTTCTGTGCTGGAAAAAGTTCAGTTTAATCCAAAATTTTGGTTTTTTCAATATTTAGAAAAGGAAGAACAAGGAAAAAAAGTGTTTCCTACATAAAGCTAAAAAAAAAGTAAGAGTCAATTTTATTCCACTGGCTGATCATTTGCTTTTTTTTTTTTTGGAGGGAAATTGGGGTAAAGTGACTTGCCCAAAGTCACATGGCTAGTAAATGTGTCAATTGTCTGAGGCTGGATTTGAACTCAAGTCCTCCTGACTCCAAGGCCGCTGTTATATTCACTGTGCCACCTAGCCGCCCCAAGTGGCTGACCATTTGGTGTTTGGTACAAATGCTAAGGTGTGGGATGCTCTAAAGGGCTACTGTCCCATTAGCTTTTTTTTTTTTAATCAAAAGTAGAAATGTCCTGTTAGAATCAGCTCAGAGTTTCACATTCTGAGAAAATTGCCTACTGTTTGCTCTGAATTTACTGATTTATTGATTGATTGATTGCTTTTTGGAGGGGGAAGGTAGGGCAATTGTTGTTAAGTGACTTGCCCAAGGTCACACAAATTGTTTATGTGTTATGTGTCTGAGGTCATATTTGAACTCAGGTCCTCCTGATTCCAGGGCTGGTGCTCTATTCACTGCTCCACCTAACTGCCCCACACCACCTAGCTACTCCTGTAAATTTAAACAGAGAAAAGATTTTAAGGGAGTCTTTTTTAGGCATGCCCAAGTGACTACTCTATGAGGTTTTAAATGCCTCAGGTAGGCTGGTGTGTTTGAATTGCCATGGTCAATTTTTAGACTCGATCATTCCTTGTTTAGGTTTTTAAGAAAGAAGTACATGGGGAAGTTTTTGAAGACAACTTTTCTGCTTCAAACTTGAATTTAGTAATTTTCAATTCTAGCTCAGTAGTCAAAAATTCTTGTTAATTTTTATGTGGTTTCCCCTTGTATTCCCTTTCTTGACAGCATAACAGAAAAAGAAAGAAACAAACATGTATATTATTGAAAAAAAAATCCCACGCTGGGAAATGGGGAGATAATTCCAAATGATGGTCTGCTTCAGTAATGTTTTGTACCTGCACTATTGCTGATGTTTGTAGTAATGTTACAATTTGGCGGAAATTGCTGTAGATCAGCTTTTTATATTTATCTCTACAAGTTCTACGATTTCTTAATTTCTTGGGAAATGTATAAGAAGCTATTAGATTCCAATTACATTTTTAAAGGTCTTTATTTTTGTGACTACACAGCACCTTTTAGACAAAAAAAAAACACATAATCTATAATTTTCCATGAAAAAGAAAAAAAAGGAAAGGTGTTTGTTAGAAGTACACAAATTATCACAGCAGCATATTATTTATTATTGATGGACTGATATAGGAGAAGAAAAATGAATATTTAAACAGGTTACTTGTTTCATTTTGGTTTCTTACTGATATAATTCAGGCAGTTGGAATATAATGACCTTGACTCAATTATGTAGTTAAAGGTTTGATAGTGTCATAGAATTGTCAAACAAGAAGGAACTACTGAGTTTATTACCACTACCTTTGCCTAATGTTAAGAGCTGTACAGTACAGTAATGTAAAACTCAGATAGAAACAGGGGTCATCAAACCATCCATGGGGATCACTGCAGTCACATAAAGACCTGGAAAACTCTATATGAGCATTATTAGTGTTCCATTATATTTTAGTTTGTTTTGTTAAATATTTTTCATTTACATTTTAATGTGGTTCTGGTGCACTCAAGGATGTACAAACCTGTTGTGGGAGTCTCAGTCTCCTGTCAACCATTCAACTACTCTAATGTAATGGAACACTTGAGTTGGAATCAAAAGAATATGAATTCAAATTTTGCTTCAAATATTTATTATTAGAGCCTTATTCTTCTAAATATTCTCAATGGTGTGGGTCTCCCCTACCCCCTTAGGGATGGTTTTGATTTTTTAAAATAGCTAAAAGTGCTTTGAGATTGAATAATGTCACTGACTTTCTTGTGTAGTTCCTTGACCCTGAAGGCATGTTCAAAAAGAGAGGTTTTGAGCCATTTCAGCACCAATGGAATAAATGTATAACCTCACATGGTAACTACTTTGAATAACTACTCTCATTTGGATCCATGAATTCAGTTACATTTATTTTCATATTTCTCATATTTATATAGCTTGTGTACTCATAAACATATAGGTACTGGTATATATACAAATATGCAAATATACATATTTATTTCCTTGTTCTTTTAAGACTAGGAGAGATGCAGTGTAATTGGTAATGACTTGTTCCCTAATATCCTTAATGTGGTCATAAAATTTCTATGCTACAGTAAATTACTTTTCTGTCAATATCTGATCCAACCCTTATTACATATTAAATAAAGGAAATTTTAGGCCTGCTAATAACCTATAAATACAAGAAAATTGTTGATTATCTTTCAAAAATCACAGCAAGAGAAATGAAGTTCCCAGATTCTAGAAAAGGGGGCAAACAAAATATATCTTTAAGAGTTGGGAGTGGGGTGGCTAGGTGGCGTAGTGAATAGAGCACTAGCACTGGAGGCAGGAGGACCTGAGTTCAAATTTGAACTCAGACACTTAACACAAAACTAGCCATGTGATCTTGGGCAAGTCATTTAACCCTAACTGCCCTCCAAAAGCAAAAAAAAAAAAAAGAGTTGGGAGAGGGGATAGAGACTTTCATGACTGAAACCAGTCAGTTTAAAGTCACCTGAAGTTAACTTAAACAAAATTATCAACTCACAAATATCTAAAAATGGTCAAGGTACTAAGAAGCCCTATAAATGGTTTTGAGGAAGTAATACATAAGCTGGCTTAAAAGAGTTCATATATCCTTTGAGCTCAGTATGGTTTCAATGTTCTTTTACATGTATTTAGTCATTCCTTGATGTATCTCATAGTTGTGGCTTCAAAGAACTTCTCCCTACATTTTCTAGACCACATAAATAAAAAAAAATAGAATTTTCATAGGTCTCTAAGGTTAAAACATAAAAAAATTTCAATAAAAATTAATCAAAAGTGCAAATGTCCCATTAGAACCAAGTTAGAGTTTCAAATTCTGAGAAAATAGCCTACTGTTTTCTGTGAATATAAACAGAGAAAAGATTGTAAGGGAGTCTTTGGTAGGCATGCCTAAGTGACTACTCTGCTAGGTTTGAAATGCCTCAGGTAGGCTGGTGAGTTTGAAGTTTCACGGCCAAGTTTTAGACCCAATCATTCCTTGTTTAGGTTTTTTAAAAAGAAGCACATGGGGCAGTTTTTGAAGACAACTCTTCTGCTTCAAGCTTGAATTTATTGATTCTAGCTCAGTAGTCAAAAATTCTTGTTAAAGAATAAAACATTTAGGGATGGCTAGGTGGCACAATGAATAAAGCACCGGCCCTGGAGTCAGGAAGACCCGAGTTCAAATGTGGCCTTAGACACTTAACACTTACTAGCTGTGTGAACTTGGGCAAGTCACTTAACCCCAATTGCCCTGCACTACCCCCTCCAAAAAGAAAAAAGAGAATAAAACATTCAATAAACATCACATTTTATCCTCATAAGAATACTGAGAAGAAGGTGATATTATTTATTCTTATTTTAAAGATAAGGAAACTAAAGCTGATAGAGGATAAATGACTTGTCCAGGGTCATACAGATAAAAAGTTTCTAAGACAAGACTTGAACTCAGGTCTTTGATAAGTTAAATATTATTTAATAAGATTGAAATCATCCAAAGTAACTTTCAAGTTTTTATACTAATCAGAGTATACCTTTGTAATAAGTAAACATACAAAACTAATATTTCTCTTATTTCTGAAATAGTAAGAACCTTATAAAAATACTAAATTCAGTTTGAGAAGTGATTGAAAAGCAGGGGAAGGGGAAAAATTCAATAAGGGCTATGCTTATTTGAAATGCTAAAAATTTCCTGATGGTTTGAGGTATATTCTTTTTTTTTTTTGCTCTTTGGAGGGGGGGGGCAGGGCAATTGGGGTAAAGTGATTTGCCCAAGGTCACACGGCTAATATGTGTTAAGTGTCTGAGGCCACATTTCAACTCAGATCCTCTTGACCCCAGGGCTGGTGCTCTATTCCCTGTGCCACCTAATGACATTTGGACTAGGAAATATTAGTCATCTGGAAATTTTATTAATGACTTTATACAAAGTTCTTTACTATTTAGAATACTCAATTTTAAAACTTTATCTCTTTATATTTATCTGTGCTTTATTTAAAGGTATTTAAAATTACAGCAAATATTCCTATTAAAAAAATAAACCTTTAACCAATGTGAAAAAAATCAAAATGGCTTATTAACTCATATATGGAATTTGAGGTAAATTTTGATATTCATGAATAGTTTTACTCCTGCAAATCCATCTAACATATCTTTATAGGTTTTTGGAGTTTCTATTAGTGAACTTTAAGATCATATCAAGGAACAAAGATCTCAAGCAGAGGTACAGATATTTAATATCTATGTGACCCCGGACAAGTTATCTACCCCTGCCTTAGTTGTATCACATGTAAAATGAGTATGATAGCAACTAATTATCAGAGATGTTGAGAGGGTGGAGATAATATTTGTTAAGTGGTTATCAGAGTGCCTGGTATGCAGTAAGTGCTGAATAAATATTTATTCCATCCCCAATCTCTGTCATCCAAGGACCAGTCTATATATTTGAAAATGTGACAGTAGAAGATCCCTGCCAGAAGCAATAAATCAATCAACAAAGTGTCATTCTGTCACTACCATCTCATTGGCACTATTCTATGTGTTGTGGATAAAAACCCAAGGAATGAAGAAATCCCTAATCACAATGAACTAGAGGGGCTATTAAATAATGGAGTTGAGATCACTAGTGAAGGAAAGAGTATGTATATGAATGAAATTATAGATCTTCTGAAATATGAAAAAAATGATGGTGGGACAATTATAAAAAAGTCAAAATAAAACAAAGTCAGAGAAATATGCATATTCAAGCTAGAAAAGAGATTCCAAAAATTTGGTCAGTAATGACAAGTCAGTAGCTGGATTTGGACTTCAGACATATGGATTTTAACTGTGGCTGTTATTTTAATAGCCATGTGACCTTGTACAAAAACACTTTGCCTCTTTGTTTCATCATCTGTAAAATGAGGTCTCTTCTAGTTTTACCCTATGATTTTAACAAAGAAGCATGGCCCCAAAACTGGGTATACAAGTCAGTAAAAAAAAAAAAGAAGAAGAAAAGAAAGAAAAGCAGCTATACTGTAGGAAGTATGATTTAATTTGATCTCATTGCCCCCATACAACCCCATTCTTCCCATTGCTTAGTTTCCTTCCTTTTGGGGAGAGGGTTCTTATTGGCTCCCCTTTCCCTTGCCTCCATTGGCTCTTCTATATAATTTAAGGTTAAACTAGAAACTGGGCTTCATAGACCTTGATGATTCAAAGCTAGAAATAAGATGATGGGAAGATTTTGTTTAGTTCATAAATAAAGATGTGTTTTTCTCCCACAAGCAAACTTTTATGGAAAAAGATTTTTAAAAATTCTACTAGGAGTGACTATAATTATTCTCTAAATGGTTTGAACATATGGAATGCTTGACTCTGAGCAGAGAAACTGAGTGCTATAAAAGCTAGGTTGGCTGCAGGCACTCCAAGTTTATTAGAGATGGGTTTCCCTTTCCTTATCATTCATTCTGTCCTTCTGAGTTACTATGAAATTAGAATGAAATTATGCCATGTACCATGGAGGGGGGAATGTAATCCTTGTGAGAGGATTTCATTGCTGAAACAAAGGTCTCACTGTTAATTAGCTCTTGTATACATACACAGTATATCAACTAATCCTGTGTTTGTGAAGGAATGATTAGGTGGGGAATGTGCTGAGGTAATAGGAAAAAGTATGAAGAGAGCACAATTTGAGTTAATATCTACACATCATTTTCTGTAACCATTTCACAGGAGGGGGTCCTAGTTAATTAGCTTTCTTTAGTTAAATGGGAAAAGTGAAAATAGGAACAAACTTATTTAGGATGTAATTCAGTGTATGCATAAGCTACAGAGGGAACCATTAAGGAGCTGGCTCCCCATACACCCAATTACAACATTGTTTTTTTTCTGATATATGCAAATCATAACAGTGAAAAGTGACCTCCACTTACATAAACATATTTCTTTTAAATGTGGACTGTTTAGTTGTATCATGGGAATCAATTTTAAATGGAATGTTTACCTAGAAATGCAGGATTCAGATAAGTTGTTCAATGATGAATCAAAACTCCTAAATTTAAGTTTTAAAGGGGTGAAAATGAATCAAATGTTTCTGTGTGGTGTAGTAGAGCCCTAGGCCTGAAGTTAGGAAGATCTAGGTGCAAATCCCTTCAGTAGTGAGCCTGGGCAAACGTATTAACCTCTGCCTGCTTTAGGCAATTCCCTAGAATCAGTCTTCAATAATTAAGTGGTTGATGATTTCTGGATCTGCATTGTTGGACATGATGTGGTTTAGGGTTTCTGACATGGTTTAGGGGTGATTGGGCCCCCCAAAATGTCAGGGTACACTTAGAATGAATTCATGCACTCATACCATCTTCTAGCCAAGTGGCAAAGTTTACTGTGATGCCAATGAGGTGGGCAAAGTTCCTTGGGGAGCTTGCAACTTAATGGGGGTGATGCTAATGCTTTCATGGAAAAGGGACAGCAAAAGGAATGCACAGTACGCTAACTAGGTGGGATTAAGGAGTTTTCAGTATATGTAAATGGTCTTGGCACTGGGGTGCTGTAATATATGGGAAAATACAGGGAGTCAACAAAGATAGCTTTATTGATTTGACTAGATAATTATATTCATACAAAGGTTTGCCAGAGGCACCCTGTGCCTGAAACGATAGCCTTTATCTGAGGAATTACAGGGTCAGTTCTGCATGTGTCTTTAATAAGAAAATATTTTTCTGACAGGGGTATACTGAAACTTGTAGTGCTTCAACAGACATGGCTTTTGCATTTTAGGGTTCAGGTTCCATCACCCCATAAGAAGTATTTCCCACCCTGGGAGCTCCCTACTCTAGAAAAGCAACAAGCATTTATAAGACTATGTGCCAGGCACTGTGCTAAATTTTAGGGATGCAAAAAGAAGGTGGGGGGTGGGGCAAAAGTCAGTCCCTACTTTCAAGGAGTCCACATTCTTATGGAGGAAAAAAAGATTGTATACAAATATGCTATACACACTGTCTATATTGGAATAACCATCAGAGGGAAGGGATTAGCTTTAAGGGAGATTGGGAAAGGTTTCATACAGAAAGGGAGATTTTAGCTGGTACTTAAAGGGCACCAGGGAAGGACAGAGGTAGAGATAAAAGAGGGAGACAAATTCAAGCATGAGGACAAGTAATGAAAAAGTCAGAGCAAGGAAATGGTAGGTTTTATAAAAATTCCATAATTTCATAACTGTTTATGTAAGATCTCCCTCAGTTTATTCACCAGTCTTCCTGACCTCAATCCCCAACATCGGTTTGTGTGTAGATGTACGTATGATATATTACATATTTATGTAAGTATGCATGTCTCTGTGTGTGAATTTACAAGCATTTAATGAAATGTGTGAAACACAGCCTCCCATAAAGCTGCAGTAATCACATCTTTTGCCTCTCTAGTTCATCTTTTCTGTACTCTATTGAAGCTGGAGAGAGTAAACACCTTTTATGGAGGCACACACATGTTCTTTACTCCATGCTGGTGCTGTTTGTACACCTGTCACTTAACTCAAAATGGCCTCATCAAGAGGAGGAAAAAGCCTAATCTAGTTCTTGGGATGAGTTTGACAGCCTGACTACCACTTGCCAGCTAAGAAATTAGAGTGTCTAATCTGAGAGTATATTCAGGATGGCAATTCTTGGTTGAGGACATATCCTTGTTCCTGCTGTAGAAACACAGACAGAACACTAACTAGCTATGTGACCATTGGCAAGTAACTTAATGTACATTTCCCTCAGTTTTCACAATTGTAAATAGGGGATAATAATTGTACCAAACTCAAGATTGTTATGAGTATTAAATAGATTCATGTTTTAAAATGTTTAGAATAGTTCCTGGCACATAGTAGGTGACAAATAAAAGCTTATCCCCTTCCTCTATTTCTTAAACTACTTCTTAAAATTTCAGATGCTATATAGATGCTTCATTGTTTTTATTATTATTTGAATCAGGCCAAAATAAAATGATAAATTTTCTCACAGTACATGAACCAAGCTTTCAAATTAAACAAGGCCCCTTGGAATTGTGATTCATGATTTCAAGTACCAATGCTCAGAAATAATTTCTTCATATTACTTAGATTAGTCATAAAGTCACCTTTCAATTCATTTTTACATTTTAATTTATTGTGTCTGACATTCAGTTCTATTTTATCCTGAATTTCAAAATAGGCTTGGGATCCATCAATAACATAATAATGGGTGGAAATTTACCTGTCATTCCCTTTGGAAACAAGAGAGTCTTGTATACTTGCTGACATAGAATTACTTTACCTTTCTTCCCCAATGTATTGGGAAAGCAATTCATAGGATAAAACAAGCATGTTTTTTTTTTATATTAGCATGAGGCATAGGTGAAAGAGTATTAGAAAGGTCCTATGTGCAGAAATAATCTCAATTTGCATGGGGGAATACTTATAAAGTGCTACTTTCCAAGGCCAAGGCAGTCAGCACAATCTGAGTGAATACAACATCAGGCATTTACTAGGATCACAGAATTGAAGAGACTTTCAAAATCATCTGGTCCAATAATGTCCTGTACAGAGGAGAAACCAAGACCCAGGAAGCATATGGCATTGGGAAATACCTTTCATTTTTTGGAACATAGATTTCCCTTCTGCAAAATGAGGGGTTTGAACTGGGTCACTGTGTCAAGTACTTTCCAGCTCAGTCCAAGGTCACATAGTTGTTTCATGTCAGACTTCAGAACAGTACTCAGCTATATTTAAGAAAAAATAATATTTTAACTCCACAGAAGCAGTTGACAAATCTATGCCAGAGATTAAATTCAGGAAGAGTGCATGAAAAGCAATTTGTAGACTGCAAGTAAATGTTTGAGGAAGGAAGACAAAGCACAATGGAATATCTTACATTATTTTCTATTTTTTTATATTTTCATTCATCATTCTATTAACTATACTATAATGCTTTAAAGAATCAACTTTGATTTTGGATTCAAAACACTGAGAGAGGTCTTTCTGGTGAGGGTCAAAGTTTAAATCTTAGCCTGATGCCTAGGGGTGTGTACTGTTGAAAAAATAATTTGGAGTATATGAGTTCTCCCTTATTTAGAATTTTCTTCAGTACATTGCTCTGTCTACTATTTTTTTCTTCTATCCATTCACGTAGCATCTACTACTATTCAGCATTTGCTCAATGGATGAATGTTAACAACTGACTCTGGTTTAACATGTATTTGTGTCTGATGAAAAGAAAGTTGTATTTTCCTTTTTGCCTATTTTTCTGGATATTCTCCTAAATATATTTATGGTCTGATAAAACATGATTTTATTCTTCCATCTTGCTTAAAAACTACAGAGTACTATATGATAATAATTACATGAATCTATCTCTAAACAGTCTGATTTCACTAAGAAAAGAAAAAGAAAACTGGCAGTAACCCAGATGCTAAGGATCATATTCAGGGGAAAGCAAATGCTTGTCTGAAGAAATAAGACAAAAGTGTTCCCATTATTTTATGCCTCATAATTAATATTTTTTAATGAAAGACACTATCAGTTTGCTAAAAATGAAAATTTTATATGAAGTTTAAAATGTCTGAAATGTTTGGGGATCTACAGACCAAGACATGAGAACTATATCAACACAATTAAAAAGCAGTCTTCTTACAAAGAAACACTGATTGCTGAATGGTAGACTGAACCAATATAATAAAATGAAACATTGCCTAAGTTAATTTACTTATTCAGTACCATAACTATCAAACTAACAAATAGAGCTAGGGGAAAAAAAATCAACTGGAAGAACAAAAGGTCAAGACTATTGGTCTCAAATCCAAAATGTCCTCTTGGAAGAGCAGAAGAAGGATTTTTAAAATCACATAAGAAGGGGCGGCCAGGTGGCTCAGTGAGTAAGAGCACCGGTTCCAGTGTCGGGATGACCTGGATCAAATCCGGGCTCAGATACTCAGCACCACACCCAGCAATAACTGGCCGTGTAACCTTGAGCAAGTTACTTAACCCCGATTGCTTTAAAAAAAAAATCACATAAGAGGTGTGGCTAGGTGGTGCAGTGAGTAAAGAGCCAGCCCCAAAGTAAGGAGGACCAGATTTTGGTTCCAGCCTCAGACACTTAACACCCACACAGAAAAACTATCCATGTAACCTTGGGCAAGTTACTTAACCCCAATTGGCCTCCAAAAGGCAAAAAAAAAAAAAAAAATCACATAAGAGAGGTAGATAAAATTTGTGAAATCAAATGAGTTGTTATAATGGAAATGCAAATTTAAAGATCTTCCCTGCCCTTGGGCCCTTTGATAGGCTTAAGAGACTCTGAGAACCTTCCTTGATTTGAAAATATATTCTGCCTCCTAATAGGCTGAATGTGGTCACATGGAGCCAGTGTCAGGAGGCTTGGTTTTCAGGAATGCCCACACCTTGATGCTATGTGATTGGGCAGTGGGTCAAGAGAGTGGTTACATTCTCTGACCCAGGAGAAGGCTATATAATCCCTGATGTGAGGCTTTGCTTTGGGGCTCACTTTGAGAAGTGTTCTGTGATTCAATAAGATGAGACTCTGGGAAGCCATTGTTGAGAGCCCCCCAGCTTTGAAAAAACCAGATGTTGATTTGGTATGGATGTAATGGTTGGACAGTTTGGAAACCTGTCTACTTGATCTGTTTCTCTGTCTCGATAATTCTGTCTGTATATTCTGAAGTTCGGGGTGCTGACCTTTTTCCCCTGAACTAGGTAAATGATCCATATTTGACTAATTAAAATAAGCTTGTTAACCCATTTTGAGTTGCTTTCCTTTAACATAGCAGATCTAAGAACCTGGGTTGGCAGCCACCCTGGGGACACTGGGGTGCTTGCTGTGCAAGAGAATTATGGAAAAAGTCAACAACTTCTAAATTAAATTTTTAAAATGACTGAAGAAAACATGTCCTTAAGAATTGAATTGGCTAAATGGAAAAAGAAAAATTCACTGAAGAAAACAACTACTTTAAAAATAGAATTGGCCAAATAGAAAAGGAGACACAAAAACTAACTGATGAAAACAATTTGTAAAACAAACAAAAAACCTATAAGTGGTCATGTGGAAGCTAATGACTCTATGACACTTCAAGAATCAGTCAAACAAAAACAAAAGAAGAAAAAAAAAAGAAGAAAATGTGAAATACTCAATGGAAACATGACTGACATGGAAAATATATCCAGGACAGATACTTTAAGAGTTATTGGACTACCATGAAAAAATAAAAAAGAGCCTGGACAAAAAATTTCAAGAAATTATCAGGGAAAACTGCCCTGATATCCTAGAACTAGAGGGTAAAATAGTCTTTGAAAGAATCCACTGATAACCTGAAAGATTTCCCAAAATAAGAAGTTCAGGGAATATTGTAGTGGTTCAGAGGAATGAGTTAGGTATACAAGACACATAGTCATTGATTATAGTAATCTACTGCTTGATAAACTCAAAGACTTCTGGGATAATAACTTGCTATTTAATAAAAACTGCTGGGAAAATTGTAAATAGTATGGCAAAAACTAGGCATAGACCAATATCTTATACCATATACTAACATTAAAGTCAGAATGGGTACACAATTTAGACATGAAACGGATACCATGAGCAAATTAAGAGAGCAAAGAATAGTTTAACTATCAAATTTATGGAGAAGGGAAGAATTTATAACCAAGCAAGAAACAGAGAACATCATAATACATAAAATGGATAATTTTGATTACATCAAATTAAAAAAGGTTTGTACAAACAAAGCTAATGTAACCAGTATTAGAAGGGAAGCAGAAAAATGGGAAACATTTTTTACAGTCAGTGTCTCTGATAAAGGTCTCCTCTTAAAATACATAGAGATTTGACTCAAATATATAAGAAAACAAGTCATTCCCCAATTGATAAATCGTCAAAGGATATGAACAGGCAATTTTTGGAAGAAGAAATCAAAGGCATACGAAAGAATGATCTAAATCACTAATAATTAGAAAATTATAAATTAAAACAATTGTGAAGTACCACCTTAGACTCATTATATCAGCTAGGATGACAGAAAAAGGGGAAAAAGACAGATGTGAGAGGGGATTTAGGAAAATATGTATACTAATGCACTGTTGGTTGAGTTGTGAACTGTTTTACCTTTTCTGGAGAATGATGAAGAGGTTGGGTTTTTTTTAGAAAAATATGAGAAGACATATAAACTAATACAAATTTAGTGAGCATAACAAGGATAACTATATATATATATACATATATATATATTAAGGATAAATTGCAGAAGACTTAGCAACACTAATCAATAAAATTTATCATAATAATTCCAAAAGACCCATAATGAAATATATTATCCACCTCCAGGTACAGAACTGATGGACTCTGAGTAAAGTTTGAAGCATTTTCCCTCTTCTTTTATTTTCTCTTTCTTCTTTCCCCCAACAATATGGCTAATATGGAAATATCTATAATAGGTCTTATATTTCTTGCCTTCTCAATGGGTAGATAGATGAATGTATACAATTTGGAACTTAAAATAATTATTAAAAATTTAAAAAAGGTTTAAATGTTTTTGATATACAATTAAATATGTATATATATATATTTCTGTGTGTATACCTGATATTTCCAAATAATCAATTATTAATTATAAAATATTATTATTCCTGAATTATTGAGTAATTTGGGAAAGGAAGGAAGGGGAAGGTTCTAAATGTTCAAGTGAGTCCAGTTATTCCGTTTGTCCTTTAATGCAGACTAATGTGAATGGATTTTCCACATGGAATATTGCCATTTTTAGAATTGATGTCTTATCTCCAAATCCAGTCACTTGAAACATCTTTCTTTGCCTCTGGCTGAAAGTTTATACTTATCTAGCCACAATTTGAGAAGAGATATTAGCATTCATGTATCTCAAAAGGTATACCCATTATTCTGTATTTGTGGGCATTTTGAGTAAAAAAGAAAAGTTTATCCCATGGTATGCTTTGATTACATAGTGTTGGCTTACATGAGTTGAAATGTATGAATAGCTGAGTAAACAGTGAGATCAATATTTTTTTGTTTCACCTGATTTTGATATATTAGAGAGATAGCAAGTATAAAAAAAAAACAACTATGTCACTCTTATTTTTGTGACATTGCCTTGATTCAAAAGTAGAGCCTAAGTGGAATGAGTAAAGTGGACTAGAATAGACATAAATAAGAGCCCCAGTTTTTATTTATTATACAGCAGTAGTGTGGGAGGCATACATTCTAATGTGACTAATTTGGAGGATTCCAAATTCCAGGCTTATCACAAAGAGCTGAAGTAAAACAATGTTTTTGTTAATCAAAACTATATGAGAGGTACTGAATTATAGAAAAAAGTCATAAAAATAGAATTTAGTGGACATTGAATTATTACATTCCTTGGTCAGTGTATGATTTGAACTTGTTAATAAGAAATGCTTTTATAATGTAAATTTAATTATGAATTATAGACACAACTGGGTATAAACATCTTAATTTTGTTTGTCTCTATGTGTGAATGTATATAATATGAATGAAAATATGTGTATATATGTGTTAGCACAGGATTATAAACCCACCAAAGAACAAAATATAGTCATGTCTATTCTATTAAAGTTCATGTAGAAACAGTAGGATAGAATGCATCAAAATTAGAACAATAAAAAAATTTGCTGAAAATATAAATTAATATAAAATTTTGACAATCAAACTAGCTAAAAATTACAGTATATATTTAGATCATTTAACATAAAAGGGAAAGTAGGAGAATATTCTGAGATACTAGGTGTCATTTGGGAACTAAGTACCATATTCCAGAATGGACTGAAGTAAACAAACAAACAAAAAACCAAAAACAACAAACCAGGCTATCCATCCAATTTACCTGGAAGAAGCTCTAGCAGCAGCCTGAAAGCTAAATGGAGTGTGGAAAACCAATTTGTGAATTGCAGAAATGGGAAAAAAATAGCTTTGAAAATCAAAGCTGATATAGGAAATCAGAAACATTTCACCTATTTTCATTTAAAACTTCAGTCTTTGATGATTTAGACAAGAGAATTCTGCATAATGGGATAGTAGGGAATATGAGCTCAAACTATGTGGCACAGAGACATGCTTAGTACAATTTACAGTGACCAAAAGAAAACTAGAACCATTAAAAAAAATTTCAGATACAGTGTGTTCCATAAAAGTCAACTTGTCATCAATGATTGTTTTGTGTCCTTTTCTATCAGTTAATCCCTAGTTTAATTTAGTGACTTCAGTTACTCATAAGGGTTAAACTTTCCCCTCTAAGTTGACAAATTTCAAAAATGGTGGTGACCTCAGTAATTAGCAAGTCCAGCCCATTATATGAAAGGAACTCCCAGTGAGGAAAGCAATTTCCCTCTCCCTCTCCCTCTTTCTCTCTCACATCACTTCACAACTCCCAAACTTCATTGCTAACAGAATATCTCTACCTGAATTTCTCACTCATAGGACTATATACTTATGCCAAACCAAGCATATCATTTTTCTTTACAAAATCAACCATTGTTCCAGTACTACTATTTCTCTAAGTGACACCCTGTATTCCATGTCTGAAGCTTTGGTAATGCATTATCTCCTCTCTTTCTTCACTTTCCATGTCGATTAAAGAACTAAGTTCTGTTACTTCTAGCTCCAAATTTCTTTCTTTCCATCCTTTCTACTCATTCTGTCATACTATCATTATAGGTCCTTATTACTAAAATACCTGAATGGATATAATATCCTCTTACTAAGTTTTTCTGACTCTTGCTTCTCACACCTCCAATCCATTCCTCATAGTTGGGAGACATTTCCCTTTTGCAAAGATCTAATCATTACTTGGGGCAGCTAGGTGTCATGGTAGATAGAGTGCCATGGTTGGAGGTAGGAAGAACTGAGTTCAAATATGACCTCAGATCCTTACCAGTAGTATGACTCTGGGCAAATCACTTAATCCTGTTTATCTCGGTTCCCTCATATGTAAAATGAGCTAGAGAAGAAAATGGCAAATCACGCCAGTTATTTTGTCAAGAAAAACCCATATGGGGTCACAAAGAGTCAAACATGACTGAAATGACTAACCAACAAATTGTGTTATTAAAACTCTACAATAAGGGCAGCTAGGTGACACAATGGATAGAGCATAGACCCCAGAGTCAGGAGGACCTGAGTTCAAATCTGTCTCAAACACTTAATAGTTGTGTGACCCTGGGCAAGTCACTTAACCCTGACTGCCTCCAAAAAATAAAAAATAAAAAATCAACAAATGTATAATAGTTCTATATTACCTAATGATAAACAGTATGCATGTATGTATGCATGTATGTATGTATGTGTGTGTGTATCAATTCAGTAAATACTGGTTATATTTATTATGCTTTGCATCAAAGATCCTCTATAATTCAAAACTACCCTATCCTTCCTGCCTTATTACTTCTCTCTAGTTTCTCAACACTTTACCACTTCTGTGCATTTAATCATACTATCCTCTATTACTGATGTGTTCTTACTACCTCATCTTTGCTTCTTGAATTCATATTTTAAATCCTAAATGAAAAACATCATCCTTCAAGGAACATTCATGCATCTTCCATATTTATAAAACTTTGTTTTTCCTTTAAATGACATCACTTGGTACTTTCTATGTACTGCATACAAGATGTAAAAGAGTTATTTGCTTACCAGCAATGTCCTCCCACTGTAAACTGTCACCTGCATTAGCACAAGGACACTTTTTCCCCAAACTTTGTTTTTCACAGTTTCCTAGAACAATTTTTTTCTATAACTAGGAGCTTAACATTTGTTTCATTAAATTAATTAAAATCACAGGTTTAAATGTCATTGAGGATGAGAAAAATACAAAGGACTTTTGAGAGATTTTTCTAGGCTGTGCTTTCACTTTAATACAGGCTCAAACTTGCAGTGATCTAGAGATTTTAAGTTTATAGAATAAAGAACTTCCTTAACACCTTTTCCTAATCCATTTTAATGTAAAAAAAAAAACAAACCTCAGTCACATCTAGCCTTTTTATACCCATATTGAAGCAGATCTAAGTACCAAACAGACTTTAAAATCAGACTTCTGTTCACAGGCAAAAAAGAAATACACTCAATACTGGCATAGTGATGTGTGTGTGTCTATGTACATGTATACAGACATACATATATAGATATAGATATATAAAACTCATCAATTGAACCAATATTTATTAAGCACTATGTTCAAGGCACTGCAGATAAAAAGATGAAAATTCAACTGTCTCTGCCCTCAAGAAGAAATAACACATGCAAATATTAAGTAAATATAAATTAATTTCAAGAGAGAAAAGGCATGACCAATTTGGGGAAGGAGAAATTGGGAAAGTTTTCAGGAGGTAGAACCTGAACTGGGCTCTGAAGGAAGTTAAGAGGTGGAAGGTCAGATGGCTTCCATACTAAGCAATGGCTTGCAGGAGCACAGAGGGGGTAGATCAAACACTGAGTTTAGGAAATTGTAAGGAGACCAGTGTGGTTAGAACAGAAAGGATAAAAAAGGAAGTACATAAAATGAGCCTGAAAAATAGCTTTGAACTTGACTATGAAGGGCTTTAAGATCCTAGGTGAGAAGTTTGCATTTTAAACTAAATATAATAAGAAGCCACTGAAAAGTTTTCAGCAGGAGAGTGGCTTATTCCTTTGGTTGCTAAATTTGATAACTTCATGGAAAATAGATGAAAAAAAGAAAGATATTGTGGGTGAGGAGATCAATTAGAAGATTTTTTCAGTAGTTAGTTAAGGGGTGATAAAGGTCTGAACTCGGGTAGGAACTATATGAGTCAAAAGAAAGAAACAAATGATTTCCTCTTCTAATTAACAAGATCCTGAATTAAGTGGAACAGGTGCTGTCAAATCCATGAAATAATAAATAATAATTTATATCTATAAAGATATAAATCAAAACTTAAAAGCCTCATCCATTGTAAGACTTAGATAACAATACCATAATCTTCAGGCTACCGAAATAGTCTACTGACTTTAA
Source organism: Petaurus breviceps papuanus (assembly GCF_028583685.1). NCBI lineage: Eukaryota > Metazoa > Chordata > Mammalia > Diprotodontia > Petauridae > Petaurus > Petaurus breviceps. The sequence continues at coordinate 8,336,357 of NW_027187376.1, read as the reverse complement.
TGAAATTATTGAATCATCAGACATCAGGTATAGAAAATATGATGATGTCAAGATATACAATGACTACAAATGTGTTGTCATGCAAATATGTGGGTGACAGTAGTGACCTATCGTCTATTTTTATTTTAACTTTCTTTTCCTCTTACTGAATGATGATAGTCACACTCTTTCTTTGGTAATATGGCCACGCATTGTGATATGGTTAACCAGATTTAGGTGAAGGGTATGGAGAAGATGGTGTCCAAGGAAATATTGTTTTTCCTGTGAAAAATAAGATGGACTCTTAACTTCATGTTCTCACCAATTAAGCTTTAGATCACGGCAAATAATTGCCAGTGATATTTAGGCCAATTTGCTAGGGAGTCAATTCATTCCTCAAAGCTTTTGACTTCACAACTGATTTTATAGGAAAAATACTTATAATATAATAGCACATACAATACCAAATCCTTTAATCTACACAATTCAGTTGTCATTATTCTGTTCTGATAATTGCCCTGATCAAAAGTCCCGCTATTTTATTTGTTAAGCACCAGTTAAATGATCCTAAAAGATACAATGGTCCTGCCAAGAAGGATGTGAACAAAGAGTCTGAAAATATGGCAGCTTTTTTTCACAAAATTGTTGATGTTCAAATGTTTTGCTACTAAAAGGTAAACATTACAATGAAACATTTCATTCAATGAAATTGGAAGACAAAACCATTATTGAGAAATTTGTAGTAAACATACCAACCAGTTTATCTTAGTTTTTTTTTTAAACCAGGATCTAGCTATGATCCATCAAAGATTAATTTAAGGAATCGTTTAACCACAGACTTCTACAATCCTCGATCATGAATTTGCCTTTTTCTAGTCACAGAGTCCTTACTTTAAATTTTCAAGTAAAATTCTAGGCAACTGGTTTGTCACTATGTATTTACTTTCTAAGTTAATCAGTGACACTGCTGATCCAAACTTAGACACTTTACTGGTTGGGGATAAGGGAGGTTAATAAAAAGCAATGAACATGGTTGGTATTTCTATGCATCTTTCTTGATCCATAGATTATTAATTTAAAATAAGAACTAAACTGGTTAGTACTTCTTATCTAGGATAATTGGGAGAAGATTTGAGAGACAAAATGGAAACATGGTAGATGTTACCTAGCATGTTGTGGTAAAGTGGAATGGCCCGTCCATGGGTAGTAAATGCAGTCATGACTAGAGGGACCGCTACACCTGCAGGCAATTACAGAACAGAAAATATCACTCGCCATTCACAGGGACATGCACACTCATGCACCCTGCTCACACTTGGAGCATCAGGAAGGAGAAACATGGGAAGTAAGCACTCCAAATACCTATCCATCAGGCCGATGCAGTCATCAATACTTGAGCCTATGCACCTGCAGCAATCCAGATTAAAAAAAAAAAAAGACAAGAAAAATCAGTTATTTTTCAGAAGGATCAGAAAAACAAATATCTCACATAACAAATTCTTAATTATATTTTTAGATGATTTCTAGGATCCCATGAAATTAAAGTCTAAAACAAAATAATTATTTAGTATAAATACAGTGAAGAAACAAAATGGTCTCTCAAGGAGGGTCCATAGAAAACAAGTTTCCAGAGAAAGACAGTTGATTTATGTGGATCTCTTTCAAACAAGTAGAGCATTTTCAAAATTTGCAGATCCAATTATTTTGCTCCTTTCACAAATATCTGTATGGTTGAAAATCTGATAATTCAATGACAATACCATGATTGCTGTTATAAATTTAGTTTCTTTTGATTCATTTAAATTTAAGTAAAACATAATTAAGAAAATTGTTTGACTACTCTGTAACTTAATGTTAACCTTTAATTGATTTGGTTGAGTGGGCATCCAGAAAGTTTACACTCTGAAAAAAATCAACCAAAAGATTATATTTCTTAATGGCAATTGCCTTTAAAATATACTTAAATTTAAACATGAATTCATTTTATACCAAATAACTTGCTTTACTGAATTTCAGTTTAACTTGACAGTCTCCTTTAAAATAGTCCTATTCTGACAGGCCAAGCCCCCCCCCCCCCAAACAAAACAAAACAAATAACTCTATGTGTGTGTGCGTGTGTGTATGTGTGTGTGTTTAAACTGCCATAATTTGGAAGTCAATAGTGGTGAATAAATATCCTTTCTGCAATCAAATGAATGAAATGAGGTCCAAGTCGTTAATCAGTCCTTTGAGGTTTACATTTCAATGCAATTACTTTTGTGTATCTTGTCTGTAAAGGGAGTTGAATAAGGAAATAGCACAAAAAGTCAGAGATTACTAATCAACTAAACAACAAACTTCTGTCTATGCATATAGAAAAAAATTAATGAACAATTTCTGAAACTTAGACATCAAGTAAATTATCTTTTGTTTGCCTTCTAATGAATCTAATTTGGCCCCCCCTCAAAACTTCTCTGAAGATTCTTTCCGCCCTAACTTACTATCTCAGTTATGAACTTTAAGCATGTTTTGTTTAAAGTTTTCATTCTCTGAAACAAAAGAACAGCCCAAAATTAGTCATTGTAAATGGACATCAAAGTGCTTCCATTCAATGTAGATCATCCATTATTCATATTATTCAGAGAAATTAGTGATCTATTTTTGTTAAATGTATACTAGCTAAGACAGCCCATCTCTTAGCTTAATATGATAAAATATATATATGAATATATAAATATTATATGTATATTAATATGATAAATATATATATATATATATTTTTTTTTTTCTTATTAAGAAGTCCTTTTCATTAAGGCCTTTACTAAAGTGAGACAAGTTATTAGCCTCTTCAGTTCTGGGACATTAACCTGTGAATCAAGTTACAATAATGGTGATTTCCTATCTTTAAACAAACAAACCACAATACTTTGGATCAGCATCAGAAGGATATACGTACATGTCTATATCTATCTATATCTATATCCATCATGTATCTCCACTTATTTATATCCATACATAGTCTTCCTAGAATAATTTTTTTGGCAGACTTGGGTTTTTTTTTTGTTGTTGTTGCTGCTATTGTTGTTGTTCTGTTTTGATTTAGTAAACTGAGGAGCAGAATCTAACTCTCTAAATGTGGGGAAGATAGTAGGTATTGAATTTCTGCCTTTGATAAGCCAAGAAGAAGAAGATATTTAGAGGCAAATGTTTTAGGTGAAGAAATCTGAAAATGAGCTCATATAGACTTTTGGTTCTACCTCTCTCATGTGGCTACCAAGTTCTATTTATAATGGTATTATTTGGTCTTCTTCATATTGGACTATAAACTATTTAAGCTTCTGAGGATGTGTCTTTCTTTTATCTGTATCCTTAGTATTTCATACAATAACTGCCAATTCAATTCAATAAACATGTATTAAGCAACTACTATGTGTCAGTCACTGTGCACATAGTAGTGGCTTAATATATGTTCTGCTGATTAATTTGTATTCCCAAGAGGACTACTGAACATGGTAATCATTTAATAAATGTTTGTTGAATGAATGATATTTAAATGCTTTTTGAATTGGAATAGAACTTGGATGGAAAAGATACAGAAGATTAGATGTTGAAAATCTCTCTTGATTCAAGTTAAATACTAACTTTTAAAATATTTCTTTGGTGGTACAAGTTATATTTCATTGCTTAGTTCACTGTATAAAAGTAGTTTGACATATTTAATTTATTTTATGGTCCCAAAAAAATCACCAAAAAAAACCAAACCCTAAAATTTATTAGCTAGCAACCAAAAAGATATTTTCTTTCAAATTTAGGCTCATCAAATTACTAAGCAAAGTATTAAAATTCTTCAAAAGAAATAAATAACTCCAAGTTGCACATTTGCAGAAATAGCTGGGGGAGAAGTACATATCTGTTTATCTATCTCTCTATCCTTCTATCCATAATCTATCATCTATATATCTATCTACCTATCTACCTGTCTATCTGCCTATCTACCTACCTTCCTACCTACCCACCTGCCTATAATTAAGTTATATCTAAATAATACATTTAATGCCTTATTTCAAGCTAGGATTTGAGTTCAAATCTTTCTGACTCCACAGGAAACACAGTATACACTGTGACACCAGCTGCCTCAAGGCTAGAGATGGGTCTCTTTTACTCTATAATATAACATGACTACAATGTAGGAACATCTAGTTTAGTTAGTTCCTTACAGCCAAGTTCAGGTTGTTAAAGTTTATTTTCATGTACCCAAAGATATTTTAGATGATCAGCAGAAGGCTGACATCTCCCTAATTTCTACCAAGGTTTTTTCACATTTTCTTTACATCATTAGCATCATTTACATATTTAATCTAATAAAGCTGGAGTTGTTTGATGTTCAAAACAATGAAAGGTTCCAGTGAGATTTATGATGGCTAGTTTTTAATGGTTGCTTTGAATGTTTTCCAAATAAAATGTTTTATAAACACACAAACACACACATAATCTGACAATAGAAATATACCATATATTAATATACCTTTTATGACTGTAGGATATCAACAATATATCATAGAAAATCACATATTTTATTGTGAATGAACAAATGAATTTACCAAAGAGAGGAATTCTAATCTTATTCAGTAGCTGCTTTTTAATTAGCAATTGATCTAAAGCATCACGTACAGTACAAAAAAACAGAACACAATGTCATTAACCAACCCATGTCTTATGCCATAAAATATCAGATGTTGCTAACTAAGCTATCAAACCTGTGGAGAAAGGAGTTTAAATGATGATACAGGTAACCTTCTAGTTTCTTTGATAGATATTTCATTTATTGTGAAATAATGTTATTTTAGATGCAGTAGAAATCAAAAGAATTTTTGGACAGAAATATGTCCTGTTAATTACATAAAACTTAACAATTGGGTTGAAGGACAAAGTTCATTTTCTTAAAATACATCTTTTCATAAACTCATTTCTTCTGAGGAATTCTATACTGCTGGGCTTATTAATATATAAAAAAAAACAACAACTTTGGTATGTCTTCTGAAGTCACTTGTGAGCCAAAAAACAGGAGAGTGACTCCATTTTCTCTCAGGATATGCTTTATAAATAGAGTTATTTGTAGATCATTTTCATAAAAATTACTTCTATGAGAAAATAGATGTATAGGTTGATAGTAATCGATGTTCTGTAAGGTGGATTTTTTGATATTAGCAAAGTTCTTATATTTCCCCCCATGCTTCTGGTATCTCTGCCTCCTTCAAATACCTTTAAAATTGCTCCCTCAATTTCCTCAAAATGGTGGACCTACTCTGTCTTTATTTGGTCTAGTTGTTTTGCTCTTCCCATCTGTGTTTCCTTCAGGGCATTTTTACTTCCTCTTTAAGGAACAGGCAAATATGGTCAATTGATAATTCTTGATGATGAAAAGTTGATGTAAGATACCGGATATTGTCCAAAGGCCAATAGATATGTGTAAAATGGGCATAAAAAAAGATGCAATCTATTACATATAAGAAGTTATGATATGGAAATAGTGTAAAAGATGTTATAAAATGTGATTAAAAGTTGGGCTAGTCATATAGTCATCACAAAGAGTAATTGATGAACAATCTACTTGCTCTTTATTCACCTTTGTGATTTCAGGTTAACTCAAGGAATCCATTAACATAATGTGTATAATCCATGTTGAACTTACAGGAAGATATTATTAATAAGAGTGATAGACAATAGATAGATGTCTGGGCTGTAAACTCCCATTAGCAGAAGATAGAACATATCAGTTGGAGTACCTTTACATTGATACATCAGAGTACTGGCAGTAGTAGGATTAATGATGCATTAGATAACCACATATATATAGATTAACATGTAAATATATATTACATTACTATTTTATAATATATATGTAATTGTATAATTCTGTGTTTCTCTGTGTGTATTTCGATGAAAGATTCATTGTAATTTTTTTTAGTGACATGGAGTTGGTCCTTAATGTTCAAGGTCTAAGCTGGCAAAAGAAAAACTCTGGAAAGTTCAACTAAGCTAGAAAAGCTTTCACCAATAACTTGGACATAAAAGGGTTAGATTGTTGTTCTCTGCAGCCCAGTCTAGATAAATTCAGAAAGACTCATCAATAGATTGGTTCTAGTGATGACTGTTTTGATGAAATGACATATCCTTGAAGACTTCAGATAAAACTATGTGCAGATGATACATTATATGCCATGTCTTATGATCATGTTATTGGCAGCAATAATTGTGCAGCCCATTTATACCCATTGTGTCTTTCTATTGATCTGTGGGTTAAACTATGATGTTTAGTCTTCTGAGATCAAAGTGTTAGATGATTCACAGCTCTATGGAATTATTATTGCAAATCTTATTTGAAAAATACATGTATATACACATAAGTTTGCAAAAAAATAGTTTGGTATCATTGAGGGTCATTTAATTTCCCCAATGTAATATATCATGCCTCCTTTGTTCCTATTATCTTCTCATCTCAGTTCAGTATCCAACAGCTCTGCCTGTCCAACATACTTGTACCAGTAGGTTAAAACCAATCATTCACTCACTCAACTGCTTATCATAATATGAATTATATGGATTATTCATCTGCTTAATTTATCCTGGGAGAATTATTAGGGCAATTACTTATGAGTGATCATGCATCTCAGTGAGAAGGATTCATAGTCTTCTGGATTTCAATGTAATCAGAGCAATGTCAAACACAAGTCAGAATATCTTGACATCTTCACCATCTATTGGCATTTAAAAAGAACAATGTAGGCTATTAGACACAGCATCATATTTAGGGTCAGGAGGCCTGAGTCAAACTCAAAATATTTACTACATATGTGATACTGGGTAAATCACTTAAGATTGAAAGGTTATTTCAGCCTCAGTTTCCTCACCTCTAAGATATTTCACAGGTTTATTTTGAGGATCACAATAGGTATCTACATGTATATTTATATCCTTTTTACTTATAGATATGTGTCTATATATAAAACACCCATATATACAGATTACATATAATATATGCCTGTTGGTAAATTAATATATGTGTATACATGTATTAATATGTATGCATGTATATGTTTATGGGTATATCTTCTACTTCACAAAAGGTAAAGATCTCTATAATTGTTAGCTATTATCATTATCCATGGGTAATCTTTCTTCCATTGGTACTTTGTGAAATACTTCTTCTATGACACTAGAAATATATACTTAATTCCTCATAAGGATGCTTCTTTGTGATAGGCAGATGATATTGGATACATATGAGTGAAGGATAAACACATATGGTTACTATTAAGTAAGAAATATTTCAAAACAGGACTTAATAATTGTTTGCATGTGTATATGTACATATATATATGTGAATTCATTAATTCATTTATATAAATTCAAGGCTAGTCTAGATAAATTAGGGAAGGCTCAGGTCTTGGTGATGAACTTTTTGTTCATGAAATCACCTACATAAGCATGGAAAGTTAACATCTGGGTTAGTGGGAGTGCTTCATCAAAGTTGTCATGAATTTTGATGAATTTAAATATATATATATTTTTTTTTTCATCTGAGGTAATCATTATGACTATCACATTAAACAAAATTTCAGTGGAATAAGGACATTTAGATTTCATGCAGAAGATTTGGGGTCCTGGTGGTCATTAAAAATTAAATATAAGTATTTTCCTTCCAAAATGTGATGAAAAGACCATTATAATTAACTTATTTCTCGAATTATTAAACTGGCACTTTTGAGACTTAGAAATGAGATGCTGGTAGCTATAGGAGAAGCTGGCATGGAAAGCCTCTACCTTGAATCTCTAAGGTCAGGTAGACATACACATGTCATTAAATACATTTCAAAGTTAAAATAGTCATTAGTTGTATCATCTGACCAAAGCCTCTGTGATTTCAACATAAGTTCGTGTGGCTTCATATACTCAATTTGCAATAGAAAGATCCTCTACATAACTTATTTCATCAAAAACTTTCAAAGTAGAGTGCTGGCCAGTAATAGAGCAGAACTGGGAATTCCTAAGTCCAAAAATCATAGACTGTGGCTTGATTCACTTGTCTGAATTCAGTGATCCTAGGCACCTGGGAGGCTAGTAGAAGAAGGGGGAGCCTAAGGCTAAAATGCAAATGAAAAATACACAGGCTTGAATCAATCATTAGAGACCCTACTTAGGCATATACCCCTGAACGTGATGCATTCTAATTCTATCTGCCCACAACTCTGTAGCATCACACTGCTAAAGGCTGGTTCCTCTCTATTTGCTTACAATTCCCAGGTGAGATTTTGGGATTTGTTCTGTAATAAACCTTCATCCTCCCTCCTGGCCAAGATCCAAGATCTTGCCGTTCAGAGAAAACTATTTCTTTTTCACAGTTTCCTACTTCTATCTTCCCACCTATGTATTTCCCTTTATTACATAACTGTGATTTAAAGGAGCTGGGAGGAAGACACATCAGCAGCAGATCCAGACTGTGTCTCTGTGATCTCACTTTCATTTCCCTAATGGCTCCATTGTAATTAGATTTGCAAAAAACAGCAAAAGGTCTCATTTTGAATGGCAACAGCTGTTGACATCAACATTATATTGAATAATTTACTGGTTTAATTTTAGCTGCAAAACAATAAAATCCTCTTGTGGATGATTATTTTAGCAAGCAAAGTTCCCTCTCCCCTCCCCCACTCTCTGGTGACTCTTCCTCCCTTTCCAAAGGTACCAGTTGTTCTTCATAAAAGATTTTATCTCAAGTGAAATCCATACTCACAAAACACAGAACCATGCTAGTATCCATTTACTGCTTCTTAGCTCCCTCAATGAAATGCTTCTTTAGGATGATTTCAGTCTCCACAGGTCTCTGTGCTAGCACACATTAATCAAGGAACTGACAAAGGTAGCTTGGCTGAACTGAATTTGAATGGCAGGATTTTTATTACTCCACCTTATAAGGACTGCCACTGAGGAAAACAGCTTGTGGTGCCAATGCTCATCCTATAGGAAATGGTTGAAACACTTCAAAACGGATGTCTTTTCCTCCAGCAGTAGAAGATGTTAGTTGCTTAACTTCTGCAATATTCCCTTACCAGCTGGTCATTAAACTGGTACAGAAGTCCTTGATGGATTCTCATACTTACCTACCAGAAATAATATGTCCACAAGAGCAGGAAGAAGACTTTGTGTTATAGCTCAAGGAAAGAAAAGAAAAAAAAAAACCTCTCGGTCCTGGAATAAGTTGGTTTTAGAAGGAAATGGGAAAAAGGCACTTCTAAAAAAGAGATTTCCTACATGTTGTTACCTTCTAATAGGTGGATGAAATTAATTCTCCAAATTTTCTTCTTATAATTTTTTCACACACACACATATATACATATACATGCATATGTGTATGTGTATATATAGATATATGTAAATAATTATTTTTCCACTTCCTTTGAAGTGGTTTTGTGGTCAAGCTCCTCATTGTCTTTCTAGATCTTTGCCAACTAGTTGGAGTTCAGGAAAGTTCCTTAAACAAAGCTTGGGTATAGCTATGTCTTCAGTCTCCCCAAAGGGGAATAACATATATTCTTCAGCAAGTGTGGGGGAACCTGATAGTCACTGTAAAATAAATCTTACTGACTAAATGAGAATAAAGGAGAGACACATCTTTAAACTTAATATATCACTAAAAGAAGAATTCAAGGTTATGAGATAATATGAAATTAAAATTGTTTTAAATAATATGTGTGTTTGGGTCAGTTTTTTTTTTCATTTCTGTTTTGTCAAGTTTAATCCCCAGTTATCCTGAAGGAGTTGGTCAAGGCTCTGGATCAAACGGATAGCTCTTCACTGAAAAACCGTCTATGAAAAAAAGGAAACTCTATCCTGTATCCTTTTGCCAAGATTTGTCGAAAAATCTTTGTCACGAAAATATTATTGTAGACTCCCAGGACTAGAAAGAAGCTCAGAAGCCCCTGAATTCCAAACTCATCTAAAGAATAATATCCCCTCCACAATCTTCTTAGCAAAAATAAATAAATAAATAATTTCTCCAGGTTTATCTGGAAAACCTCCCATGATGGGAGATTTTTATTTATTGGTCCCATCTCAGGGATCAATCAAATTAATCTAATGCCAATTCTCCCATTTTATACTACATCTGTCCCCTTAAGCTACTATTTAAATTATTTTTAAAATATTGTTACATAATTGCATAATACAGAACAAGTCTATAACATTCTTGAAAGTTCCAAGTTGTGTTGGACCTACATTGATTTTTATGGGACAAAAAATAAACTGATGTATTGTCTCAGTTCAATGGCTCTTTAAACTCAAAGAATCAGACAAAAATAATAATAGGGCATAGGGTGAAAAGCATTGCAAAATGAGTAGAAGGTGTTGATACTGGTCAATTTAAAATCTCTAAAATCTGATTTTCCACATTTGCAAGTCAAAATTTGTCCTTTGGGAAAACTTACCCTTGGGTGCAGTTTGGGTGACAGGGGTGGCATTCATGGTCCTGGTCAGCATATTTGAATATAAAGCTATTGGCCCCCTGTAATCCATCAGGACATTTTTCCACACAGTTTGGGCCATCCTTAAAATGAGAACACTTAGTGCAGTTATCTGGTCCCTGCAAATCAAAGGAGAAAGAAAAATGGATGCACTTTCTTTTGAAATTACTACTGGACTAAAACAAGCAATAGTTTACCTATCAGACTTGTGGAGAGGGAAAGACTTTATGACTAAGCAAGAATTAGAGAACATTATAAAATGTAAAATGGATAATTTTGACTACATGAAATTGAAAAGTTTCTGTATAAACAAAGCCAATGTAACCAAGATTAAGAGGGAGGTGGGAAATTGGGAAAGAATCTTTACAACCTATGTCTCTGACAAAGGACTCATTTCTAAAATATACAGAGAATTGAGTCAAATTTATCAGAATACAAGTCATTCCGCAATTGATAAATGGTCAAAGGATATGAACAGGCAGTTTTCAGAGAAAGAAATTAAAGCTATGTATAAGCACATGAAGAAATACTCTAATTCACTATTGATTAGAGAAATGCAAATCAAAACAACTCTGAGGTACCACATCTCACCAGCCAGAGTGGCTAAGATGACAAAACAGGAAAATGACAAATGTTGGAGAGTATGTGGGCAAATTGGAACACTAATGCATTGATGGTGGAGTTGTGAACTGATCCAGCCTTTCTGGAGAACAATCTGGAATTATGCCCAAAGGGCTATAAATACTTTCATACCCTTTGATCCAGCAATACCACTCCTAGGTTTATATCCCAAAGAGATCATAGGAATGAGAGAAAGACCCATATGTACAAAAATGTTTATAGCAGCTCTTTTTATGGTAGCAAAGAATTGGAAATTAAGGGTGTGCCCATCAATTGGGGAATGGCTGAACAAGTTGTGGTATATGCATGTTATGGAATACTATTGTGCTATAAGAAATGAGAAGCAGATAGTCTTCATATTTACCTGGAGAGGCTTAAAAGAACTGATGCTGAGTGAGAAGAGTAGAACCAGGAGAAATTTGTACACAATTACAGACACAACGTATGTGTGATGACCAACTTTGATAGACTGGACTCTTCTCAGCAATGCAGTGATATAAGTCAATCCCAAAAGACTCATGATGGAGAGAAATATGTGCATCCAGAGAAATAAAGAACTAGAAAGAACTAAGTTTACATCCAGGTGGAAGCAAAATACCTGATCTTTTTCCTTCTCTTATTTGGTTTTATGTCCTCTTTACCATTTTTCATTCTATCTGGTACAATTCGTCCTTATAACCTGACTAATGTATAATGTGAAAGTATTTACAGATCCTATACTTGACTATAAGCCACCATGGGGGGGGGGAGAGGGAGGTGGACAAAATGTGAAACTCAAGGAATTGTGGAATTGAACCCTGTAAACTAAAAGGAAACAAATTAATTAAAAAAAAGATTAAAAAAAAATTACTACTGGAAGCTGGCTTGTTAGCATTGCATTAGGCACTGTTTCCTCAAAGACACTGGGATACCTTTCCAAAATAATGAATATGGATTTAGCTATGTGAAGACAATTAATTCTAATGAAAGACACACAGATAGTTCTTGGAATGCCTTCCTGCAAACATGACCTTTAGCGTATAATTAAAAACAACAACAACACAAAAACACTTTTGTTTTTTGGAAAATTTACATTTGTTTTTCTTGATCAACATTTCTTGGATCTAGCTAATGGACACAAATCTAGCTTCTCTTCTCATCATTTTTTCCCGTTTTGCCCCCAATGTTAATGGACTAGAGTGTCAAGTGATCAATTCAATGGGATGAGGAAGAACAGCATTTCCTGTGAACGATCATTTGACAATAACATTAGACTACAACAGCATCTGGCAAAACCACATTTGTTCTGAGGCCATTTCAATCACCATCAGTATAACTTTGAAATGGAAAGTAAGGACTCTGTTGCTAAAATACTCAAATAAAAACTGTTTCCTTATGTACAATATGCTAAATATTCATAATGAATGAAAAAAATCACAAAAAAGCAATAAGCATTTAATATGTTTCAAACACTGTGCTAAATGCTAGCAACATAAACAGAAAAAGTGAGACAGTCCCAGTTATCTGGGAGATGACATTTTAATCAAAGAAGTCAAGACAAATAAGCTTTAGCTTTAAGGCACATAGAAAAGCCCTTTGGTTCTTAGGTTTGACACCAAAGCAGATAGCAATACATCTTCTTTTGTGTCATTTCAATTAAGAAAAACTTATGAGTTGAACCATTTTGTGGCGCCAAGGAATTTGGTGGTGAGAATTCTCTTTTCTAGGTCTGGCTAATGAGGGAGCAGAGGATATAGGCCCTGAAGAAGTAAAAACCAGGTCTCATTTCCCTGAAGTCCTCTGGAATTTAAAGTTCTTTACAACTTT
>NW_027187376.1:8297551-8323445 GCF_028583685.1 Petaurus breviceps papuanus | reverse complement strand
ACATTGAACTGGCTGCCCACCATGCCCGGAATGTTCTCATTTCCATGCTTTTCCCAAGTATCTCTGACCTCCCCTCAAGAAACAACTGAAATCCCATCCTCTGTAGATCTTTCCTAGTTTCCCAAGTAGATAGCGTCCTTCCCCTGTGAAATGACCTTGCATTGACTCTTTATATATCTTGTCTGTACATAGTTATTTACAGATCCAAGAACCTGTGGTGGCAGACACCCTGGGGAACGCTGGAGTGCTTGCTGCTACGGGGGGCGGGGAGGGGTTTCTCCTTCTTTAAATATATTCATATTTAGTTCCTTGGTATCTTCAAAAATTTTCTGCCTCCAAAAAATAATTCTGCATGTACTTTGTCTGACCCAGTAACAATGATTGTTGTGTCTTCCTATTTGGCAAAGAGATCTGGTATTTCTGACTCAGAGAGTTTGTTGTTCTCTTAGTTTCCTCATTGCAACAATAACTTCTTATCAGTTAAAATTCTGTAGGAAATGGCAATATTTGGAAATAGTGAGTAGGCTTAAAAACAGTACTGCCTCTCTCCTCCCTAACTGCAAGCACTAAATAAATGACATTCTATTGACCTGGAATGATAAATAGGAAAATCATTGAATCTCAGAGCTAGAGTAACTCTCAGAACTCAGAAGTAATTTAATTCAATTTCACTGTCTTGAAAATTATTCCCAGTTTTCCATATAGGTACATCAGGGACAAAGGTGTTTGTGGAGTCTAAATATAGAGGCTCCAATATCATCATTGATAACAATTGATCCCTACAAATGCTAATAAATCTTCAATTTTAAATCTCCTGGTTATCTCCCCTTCAGTTTTATCCTTAACGACTTTTTACTCATTTATAATTGCTTTATCTTTAATTGATCTAGTTCAGTTGAGTCCCAAGTACTTAGCTTATTAAATCCTCCTCTTGCTTTGTGAAGTAAGTCTACTTATAATCTTCAAAGGATCAAAGACTTCTAGAGGTAAAACATAATTCTCTTTATCAAAATGTCTCCTTCGATATACCTGCAAAACAATTTTCCAGCTATTGCTTGAAGACCTCAAAAGAAGAAAACCCTACTACCTCCCAAGGCCACCAAAATTGCTAGAAAGTGTTTTTCCCCCTACATTGAGCTTAAATCTTACTCTCTGCAACACTCTTTTCTGGTTGTTTTTCATGGGCACATTCTAAATAACACATTCAATCTCTCACATGACAGTCCTTCAAATACTTGAAGACAACTATTATTTCTTCTCTAAGCTAAGTATTCCCAGTTCAACCAACTAGTCTTTGTGTTATGGCATGGATTTAGGGCCCACTACCATTCTGATTGTCCTGCTCTGGATGAACTGCATCTTATCAAATTTTTTTCTAAAATGTGATGTGTAGAAGCAAGCACATACTCAAAGATACAGTCTGAACCCAGCCTTTCAGCAGGATCATCATCTAATGTGGATACTATATTTCTCTTACTATAGTCTAAATTCACATTATCTTTGTTGACTGTTGACTGATGCTAAGCTTACTAGCCACTAAAATCTTCAGATTTCTTTCACATAAACTATTTTATAGTTATGCTTCTCTCTTGGGTCAAATTCTATTTTTGTCCAAATGAGCTAATGTAACCTTGAGTTAATTTAAGAGAAGTATAGATACGAAGTATAAGCAGGCAATAGCCCCGAGGCAGTTTACCCTGATCCTATCACATTTGAAATACTATATGTACACTGTATTTTAGAAAGGATAATGATTAGACAGATAGGTTCTAGAGAAGGGCAATTAGAATGGTAGAGAACTGTGAATCCAAACCATACAAAAGATAGTTGTAGAAACCAAAAATGTTTAGAATGAAGAAGATATCATTTATCTTCTGATAATTGAAAAGATATAAGATAGAAGAGAGATTGGACTTATTCAGTTTACCCTCCAAGGAACAAAACCAAGAGTTAGAGGTTGTAAAAAAGAAGAAAAAAAATCAAATGTAATCTTGAGGTAAAGGGGTAATGTTTATGTAACAATGAGAGCTATCCAACAGCGTTAAGGCTAGATGAGAAAGTAATGGGTTATACCTTCTAAAAATGTATGGGTGATTACATATTGGATACATTGTAGTGCAGATTCATTGAAAGAGTGGGTTACACACAAAATACATATTATTATATATAATAAGTATAATTAATGAGTATAGTATTTCATCATATTATATTCATTATATATTTTATTTTTATATTATATCATATAATTGTGTATATCATATATTTATATATAAAACATATGATTATAATATATTATCTATTATATTAATAACGTGGCATGTTAATTATGTTGTCTTATAAGTAATATAAATAGGTGCTGAACTTCCCTTGCTGAGATTTTGTAATTTTTTATCTTTATTTATGAAGTAAATTTTTCCACTGTCTCTAACACTTTGTAAATCAATTTATAGACTACATCAGTTTTGACTTTCTGGCATGTCTGTGTACTTGTTAAAAGGTCTAGTGGGGTTTGTTTAGTTCAATTAGATTGGGTGGTGTTTTTTTCAGTCTCTGTGTTGCTAATTTGTATCAGTTATTTGTTGGAAATGATATCAGGAAGTAGCAAGGAAGAATTCAGACTCCCCAAAGAGCCCGACTCTAAGCTCTCCTTTATCTATACCAAATTGCTTCCCAGTAGTCTAAAATGGTAGGTAGCAGTATCATAAACCTCCTGAAATGGAAATTATACCAAAGACAATTTAATCTAGTCAAGACCTGAATGAGAAGTCCCTGAACATCATCTAGTTTCCACTTGATAGAGTCTGTTAAGAAGAAATTCATTCTCTATCAAGGCAGTGCATTAATTTTTGCATAACCCTAAAGCTTAAAAAGCTTTTGCCTTACATATAAAAGAATCTCTCACTACTACTTCCACACATTAATGGCATATGAGGGTGTGTTTTGTTTTTTTGTTTTTTTCGGGGGGGAGGGGTGGTGAATTAACCTGTGATTTCATCAGTATAGGGTACGCTAAATGTAGAAACATCTTCCACTAATGATAATTGGTAACTCCTCAGTTATTTACAATATTCCAAAACTATATTAATTTCAAAGATTATAACTGCCTGAGCCATTGAGATGTTAAGGGGTCCAGGGTCATAAAGACAGGATTTGTACTCCATTATATCATAATTTCTTCTTTGAGTTGTGAAAAATAAAATACTAGATTCCCCAACATTTTCCTGGTATGATCTTTATTCTGCTATACTTTTTCTTGTAATTCTTTCTCATTTTCTAATTCTGACACAAAGCAAGAAGATTTTTTTTAAAACTGAAGGAGGGAACAGGGCCTATTAAAAAGTGGAATTATTTTTAAAGTTATTTATTTTTAGTTTTAGCATTCACTTTCATAAGATTTTGAGTTCCAAAGTGTTTTCTCCATTTCTCCCCTCCTCCACCCCAAGATGGCATGTTTTTTGATATAGGCTCTACAAATATATTCATATTGAAACTATTTTCACATTAGTCGTGCTGTAAAGAAGAATTAGAATCAATGGAAGAAATCATGAGAAAGAAGAAACAAAGAAAAAAAAGGGGGGGAGGAAAAAGAGAGAGAGCATTCTGAATTCATAGTTCTTTTTCTGGATGTGGACAGCATTTTCCATTATGATTGTTTGGAGTTGTCTTGATCCTTGCATTGCTAAGATAAGTCTATTAAAGTTAGTCATTGCACATTGTGGCTATCACTGTGTATAGTCTTGTCCTGGTTCTGCTCATGTCAGTCAACATCAATTCATTCAAGTCTTTCCAGGTTATACTGATGTCTGCCTACTCATCATTTCTTATAGCACAATAATATTCCATTACATTCATATATCACAACTTGTTCTGCCATTCCCCAATTGATGGGCATCCCCTCAATTTCCAACTATTTGCTACCACAAAAAGAGCTGCTATCAATATTTTTGTTCATGTGAGTCCTTTTCCTATTTGTATGATCCCTTAAGTGTACCAGCCTAGAAGTGGTATTGCTGGATAAAAACATGGAATTTGTATTGCAGTCCATTCTAGTATAACAATGAAATTCCAATACAGCATGGCTCAAAGTTTTTCTAGCCTTATCACATAACCACCACTTCCAAACTCTACATTCTGGCAGGTTCAGCCTCCTTCAAAATTTTAATTCCTAACATTCCATCTTCCACCTCTGAGCCTTTATAAAGGTGATGCCCCATGACTTGAACGCATCACAATTTACCCAGATCTCTCAGAATTCCTAATTTCTTTCAAAGCTCAAATAAAGTATGATGCTTTTTCTTACTCTTTCCCAACAATTATGGGCCAAGTCCCTTCAGACCACTACCACCCCCACTCCATGCTGGGAACAGGACCTAGAGAGGCAGGGACAGCTATACACCCCTTTCCAGCAGGAAGCACTTTCAGAAGTTGAGATATTTGCCCTTTACCCCAAATGCATATGGGTCCCATTTGTATGAGGGTGGGATGATGAGGTATAGGCTCTGGGAACCCCCTAGAACTCTGATTGAATCTTCCCATTTGATGAGGCATTTGCCTGAGGCCACAAGCCTTTCATTGAGGCTTGGTCCAAACCTCTGTTACTAGCCTAGCCCTCCTTTGTCCAGTTAGCTCCTACCCTTGATCCTCCCAAACTCTCCATTGTCTCATCTCCAGGTAGCCTCCAGCTACCTTCCACTCTTAATCTCACATCACTGGATTCTGACCTCATTTGACTCCTTCTGCAGACTCTCCCAAAACTCTTCCCCTAGACCACCCCTAGATTCCTCCCACAACCTTTCTGTACCTAAGACCCCATCTTGCCTCCATGAGGTGTGAGAGCATCTAAGAATGATCTAGTGCAGACTCACTGTGTGTCAGGTGATTCTGGCCCACTATCCAGTACAAGCATCACAGATACTGAGGCTCCTTAAGAGTCTACCCATTAAAGTGAATCTTTAATAAACTTTGCTTTTCTTTGGCTAAAAGAAGACTTGAGTTGAATTCATTTGGCAGGACCCAGCATGTTGGTATTTTAGGGTCTTGAGCACCCCTAACCCTATGCCTCAACATTTTATGGTGAACTTCATAATTAGTTTCTCCAGTTCCTTCCATCCTCCCTGTAGCTGAAAGCTAATATGGTTTGTCTTCTCCAATTATATATTTAGTGTATAATGAAATGGGAGACTGAGCCTTAAGGATCTTCAAACTATGAATAATACACCACTGCCTGGTGTCAACCTTCATGAAGGCTTGGAGTTTCTTATTATGGAAACATATGATACCGGGAGATATAAGAATTCTGCCACCAATTCAAAGCCTGTACAGAAAATCCTTCAAATATTTCCTGATGACTTACTCTGTGATGATGAAAAGCCTTTTGATTGAGCTAAAGCTCAGTTTATTATGCTGGCACAGATAAAAGAAAGTTCTCTTTCTCTCCCTTTTGTGAGAGTACTAATAAGTGGTTTAAACCTCTGGGGAGAAGAGGGAGAATGGGGAGAGAGAGAGAGAGAGGGAAAGAGAGAGGGAGAGAGAAGGAGACAGAGGGTGGTTTTGGGGGTTTCTCTATAGATCTTAAGTAAATAAGTATCAGAGATAGAAGAAACTAGCTCACAAATCTGTAAGTTTCTAAAATTTTGAACTGAGCAATAAGAGATCCACAAACTAGAATCCATAGCAGGATTGTATCCTGCTGGTATCCAAAGCAGTGGAGTCAGCTCTGAAAAGTAAAATACTTGATGCAACCCAACTGTAAGTTTGGCTGATGGCCCAAATACCATCCTAAAAGCAAGGAAAAGACTGTTCAATTGGGTATGCTGTACTCAGAAATGAACTTGGTAGAAAGAGCTTACGAATCTGAGCCCTAGTCAGTCAGTGACAAATTTGTAGATGAGTGTGTGCTTCTGACTTGAGAAGGTTTGAGTCTTTCTATATCTTCTCAGTAAATTTTGTTGTTATTTTTCAGTTGTGTTCAATTCTTCATGTCCCCATTTGAGGTTTTCTTAGTAAATATATTGGAGTGGTTTGCTATTTCCTTCACCAGCTCATTTTACAGATGAGGAAACTGAGGCAATGAGTGTTAACTGACTCGTTTGTGGTTATACAGTTAGGAAGTGTCTGAGGCCAGATTTGAACTCAGGAAGATGAGTCTTGTTGATTCCAAGCCTGGGACTCTATCCACTGTACCATCTAGCTGCCCTTCTGGCCCCCTACCCATAGCTTCAGGAATGCGTAGTCTGTGAGTGCTGGTAACTATTCACCAGGAAGACATTGCTAATGATGACTTTTTACCCTCTACCCAAAATGTACAGTTTTCATGCTTCCATTGTTAATACCTGCTCTTGGGTAGTTATACACATAATGTTGCCTATTAAAAGAAATCATTTACTGCACAAGTATGCACAGTAGTACAGCTAATTTATCCTACAAGACAATAGACTTTTTGATGTCTTCTTGCTGGGCTTGGGGGAAAGAAAGGCTTACTATGAGTCAATTGGGTTTTTCTCTCCTGGATTAAGAATCATATAATGTAAAAATGAACCAGCTGGGCAAAAGAGACAAAAGCAATACAGACATGACACTCAATTCCATTTGCATTTGAGCTTTAAATATAATCAGGTAAGGTCTGTTCTATCCTCCTTGTTTTCTTTTCTTTTTTTTTTTTAATATATCTCGGGTTTGCAATCTTTATTCATGCATACAAGAAATCTTTTGAAGAGCAAATCTCTTTATTTCTTAGCTCACTAGACAAATTTAAAATGTATCATTTGTACCCTCTTTGATGTGACTCTCCCAGGAAATTCCTCTTATACCCGTTTATTTTTATAAGAATGTCATCTCGTGCTATGTTAGTATCCTGTTTTTTTCCCATTAAACTTTACATGCTCCAAAGAAAATAGGGGTTTTCTTTAAAAAGTTAGCTGTTTCTTCTGTTAGTTCAGTATCTTGAATATTTATAAGTCGAGGAAAAAAGCTGTTCTAACTGAAGTGTAAAATGGTGATCAATGGAAAACAACAGGGCAGGAATCCATCCTTACAATATATAAAACGTTTTCACCAGAGAGAGACATTTAATAAATAAAACAATGCATCAAATAAAGTCCACTGGAAGCAGGCACCAGAGGGTCACTTGCATCCCTGGGCATAGAATGTATTAAGAAAAGGACTGATTTAGAATGTTTGCTCTGTCAAGAAATATGCAAGCCCAACCTATAGTATATGGATGGTAGATAGTCTACAATAGGTTTTTCCCAAGTCCATGAGGAGTGACTGCTGCAATGTGCCTAAGGGGAGAAGCCTTCTTTAATCTAGGTCTTTTACCCAGTGGCATGAAGTCTGAGCACTTGGCATTTCCTCCCAAATCTTTTGTCAAGCTCTTTCCACCTTTAATTTTTGCAAAGCAGGCGGTCTCAATCTTTGCTGCATAGTCATGCATCCCCATGTGTCGAAGTATCATCACAGCACTCAGAAGCAGAGTGGTGGGCTTGGCCAGGTCCTTCCTAGCAATGTCTGGGGCTGTTCCGTGAACCAATTCAAAGATTGCAATTCCATTAGAGCCGATGTTTCCATTTGGTGTAACAACAAGACCCCCTATCAGGCCAGCACATAAATCGCTAAGGATGTCCCCATACAAGTTGGGCATCACAAGAACATCAAACTGGGATGGAGCTTGTACCATATTCAAACATACTGTATCAAGGTACATCTCATTAAATTTAATATCTTTACAGTTTTCTGCAACTTCCCTGCACTTTTGGAGAAAAAGCCCATCTGACATTCACATGATGTTTGCTTTGTGCACAGCAGTCACGTTGCTGCGGTGATTGCTCCTGGCATACTCAAAGGCAAATTCGGCAATGTGCTTGCTCGCTTCTTCCCTGATGAGTTTGATGCTCTGCACGGCACCGTCAACAATCACATGCTCAATGCAGCTGTATTCACCTTCGGTGTTCTTCCGAATTGTGACAATATTTACATCTGTGTAAGGGGTTTTGTAGCCTTCAATGGACACACATGGACGCACGTTTTCGTAAAGGTCAAAAGTTTTACAAAGTAGTAGATTCACAGAAGGATGTCCAGCCGCTATTGGTGTCTTTAAGGGGCCTTTCAGGCCCATCTTGTTTTTCTCCATGGATTCTTTGGCTTTGGGAGGAATCATCCACTTTCCTCCAGGTCCTTTAATGGCAGAGACATTCCTCTCTTCCCACTGAATGGGTGCTTTAGCAGCATCAAAAATCTTCATAACAGAAGCTGAGATTTCTGGTCCAATACCATCTCCTAGGATTAAGGTTACTGTCTGTACACCACCAGCAAAACCTCGGGTCACCTGTTTTGGGTTGCTGAAGGCCCCCAGAAGCCGAGATACCTTGGGGATCCATGCAGGACCTTCCATCTCGTCTGCTCCTCAGGCCTCTGAGTTGGTGGCTATGCGCAGACTCCCTCCGCCCTAGGCCTGGAATAGCTCGCAGGCCCCGCCCCCTGAGCTAGCCCCTGGAAGCCCCGCCCTTGGACCTCCTCGTTTTCTAAATATCTTTAAACAATGTGATTTAGATGAACACGATCTTGTAAAGCATAAATTCATTTCTAAACATGACAAAATTCAACAAATGATAAAAAAGTCAAAGAAAAAGAAAACTGACTTCCAATTTCATTAGCATAAAAAAAGAAATTTTAAGAAACTCAGATGGCTACAGATTTGATTTTACATTCTTAAACTTGGAACATTTTAACTTAAACCCCCAAAGACCCTAAGTGCTTTGAATGAACTGATAAACATGATGAGTGAAAATGGAAGTGGAGACAATATCCTCTTGTTATCTCTGACTCCAGGCCACCTCTTAACTCAAAAATCAAGATCACCATCTGAGGATTGGCTGAAAGCCAGAAGCTATAGACTGCATATCTCTAAGTGAAGAAGTACTATTTCTCTCTGATAAGTAACCAAAACCTGTAGCTAAAAAAGATTTAGGAAACTATTTTTCTCTTGTGTCTCAACTTTTTCCCCCCTCCTTTGTAGTTTGCCTCTGTTTCTGTCTCTAATCCAGATGAATCTATGCATCTTATGACAAACACATGAATACGGCATCATAGCTATGGCTGGCAGATTGCATAGTTACCCCTCCCTTCATATCAGTTTTCAGGAGCCTCACTTATAAAAAGCAATGACTGTCCTTACTCCTCCCTGATGCTCTTGCCAATCAACTAGCATTTTTAAGAGTTTACTTTGCTCCAGGCTTTGTGCTAATTAGCTGAATTACAAACACTGGCATAAAAGTAGTCAGTCCTCCCTCCCAAGGAATATCCATTCTAAAGGAAGAAGAAAAAGTTATAAAAAACAAAGGAAAATGTTTGGGGTTTGTGGATAAAAGTCAGAACCTACCTAAACACAGTCTGGAATATAGCTTATAGGTGATTAAAGACAAGATATAAGTCTAGTGCCTTCCTTAAGTTCTAGCAAGAGTCAACCAATAAGTTTTAGAGGCTGTGGGGTCCACAGGTGCTTCCAATGTGCAAATTCTAGGACTAGAGTGAGTTCCCAAGATGAAGAGATTTCTTGAGCACGCTGGAGAAAGTCTGCAGTGTACCCCAGAGTGAGATGCTGGGTTCATAGAGTCAGAAGACTACAAAGTTAATCTAATCCACCCTCATTATTTCAATTGAGGAAACTGAGACCCATAGAAAGTCACTTGTTACAGTTACAGTGGTAGAAGTGGGATTTGAATTCAGATTTTGGGTTCAGCGCTCTTTCCTGAAGAGGTCACCCATAAAAAGGGTTAGGGTTGCTCTGGAGCCCCCAAAATACCAACATGCTGGGTCCTGCCAAATGAATTTGACTCAAGTCTTCTCTCAGACAAAGAAAAGTAAAGTTTATTAAAAGTTCACTTGCATTAGACACAGAGTAAGTATGTGCTATGTCATTCTACGGCACTCTCACTATTCTATGCTGCTCTCAGTATTCTATGGCTCTCTCACAAAAATGAAGACAGGATGGGGTCTTATATTACAGAAGGTTGTGGGAGTAATCTAGGGGTGGTGTAGGGGAGAAGTTTGGGGAGGATCTTCAGAAGGAGTTAATTAGGTCAATGAGTGATAAAGGGTGGGAAGTTGCTGGAGGCCACCTGTCAACTGGTGGGCTAGGACAGTTCAAGGGTGGATTGACACTTTGATAGGCTCAAGGGTGGGAAGGCTAATAACAGACACTTGGGCTCAGCCACAATGTAAGGCTTATTGCCTCAAGCAAATGCCTCATCAAATGAGATGATTTAACAGAGTTCAAGGGGGGGGGGGAGGTCCCAGAGCCCGTATCTCACCATTTCCATCGAATGTGTGATTTAGAAAATGGGGTTCCTTTTCAGTGTGCTATATGTAATTTGAAGAATTAAAAAAAAAAAAGCCTGTGCTTTGGTTGAAACATCTTCTATTAAGTAAGCGACCTTTGAGAATTCCCTTGCAGAGCTGCCTTCTCTTAGATTTTTGCCTCAGATACAACATTGTAAGAGTCATAGGGTCATAAACTGAGACATCTTACAGGCTTTGGGTACAATACTCTCGTTTTACAGATGAGGAATCTGAAGTGTAGAGACATTAAGTATCTTGCTCACCATGACACAACTGTGTCTGAGACTAGATTTGAATTCAGATCTGAATACACCTGATACTTTCTACTTAATATTCTACTTAGAAGTCTACCTATCAATCAATTAAAAAAAAAAAGGAAAGCAATAGCTTGTCTCACACACATCTTAATAATACTTAGAGGGACAAACAAATACCAATACATACAATAGTACTAAAAAGGGTAGAGAACAGTGGGCTATGCTGGGGTCCAGAGGAATGAGTTACCATTGCTAATGTTAGTGGCTTTTTCCCATAATCCTTGGCATTGCCAATCTAACAAGGAACCTGCAAGAGACACTCCATTGTATATCTACCATCAATAGAATCAGCCATAGCCCTCATTCTGCTTCAGAGCTGTCTCTTTCTTAGACCATGAAACTTAGTAGAAAATGTGAGGGGACAGAAAGCACATTATTAGCCTATGATCAGAACTTTCTGCTCACTAGATCAATTGCTTTGATCTCCCTGTTCTCTGAGGCTCTATCTTGATAGATCACTCATGACCTTTGATTCCTTGAACTCAAAATACTTCCAGATCTGACCTCTAGATTTGCCAGATCCTCTAAGCCTTTCCAAAGTAACTATATTCCTGATCTTCTAATACTCCTACAACTGGAATTCCTGTGTTCCAAACCCTGACCTGACTGGTTACTGTTATGTTAATGTTGCCCATGCTGGGGCATGGTGAAATTGTGATTTCTTCAGCAAATCCTCTCTTAAACAATCCAGGATCTACCATACAATGTCTGAGAATTTTAATACTATCTACACTAAAAAAATAGCCTTCATTATTTCTTGTTATATTGTAATAACAATGATTATAATAAAACCTACTGCTGTTTTGCTTATATTCAATTCAACCATGCTAAAGGATAGGGAAAAGAGAGGTTAAGTTAGTAAAATATGATTCCTACCTTAAAGAGCTTAAAATCTAGAAAGATTTGGAGAAGAATAATACATAGGAATGCATAAGTACAATACAAAAATAAATTCTCCCCAAAGTCTGTGAGCTTTCTTGTTCTCCTTAAATATTTCTGTCACACCACTAGTTTCTGTTTTTAATGGGATTGAGTAGATCCAAAATCCACCTAAAGATCATAAATTGCTGATAGGTAGAACATTTGTTAAGTCCCTACTATATGTGAACCACTCTAATAAGGGCTAAAGATACAAAGAAAGGGGGGGGAAAGACCTATCATACTGTTGAGGAGCTCAATAAGAGTGAATCAGAATCTGGGAGACATAAGTCAGATAAAAAAAAAAGTGCTTAAGAGCAAAGGAATCATGAAAAAGTAGAATAGACATCACTCTTTCTAGAAACATAACCCTGAAATGCAAAGGGTCAAAATAAAGTTTGAAGAAGGTACTGAGATGAGAAATGGTTTTCTTAGGATACGGAAAATGAAAATATTTATGGACAAAGAGAAAAGTAGTAGAAAACTGACTCAGAGCCAGAAAGCACTGGGTTCAAGGTTTACTTCTGACACCTAATGGTTGTGTGATCCTGGATAACTTATCTTGACCTAGGCAACTTTCTATGCCTCTAAGTTTCAGAGAAGGTAGTGACCTGCATGAATAGAATAAGTTTCCTCATCTGGGAGTTTCCTACATGAATTAAATTATGGATCCAATCATTAGACATAGAAAGACTAAAGGTGCAAGAAACTAAAGGGATAAACAATGAACCAAGGTTCCAAAAGGGATGAGAAACATTGAGATTGTGTACTCAAGGACCAAAGAAATTAACACTGGAAAGAGGGGTGGGGAGAGAAAGGATGTGTTATAAACTGGTGAGTCAGTTCAGAGAAGGAATATATTTATTTATTTTTGACTTTTAAAAAAGTCAAAGTTATCTATTTTGAGTGAGGAAATAGGGTTATGTTTGCAATTAAGAAAAGAGTGAAAGGTTTGGAAGAAATGAAAAATGATTTACTGAGTTATACTGAGAGCCCAATTCAACCAAGGTAGCATGAATTTCTGGTCAAACCAAATGGAGAAGGAAGACTGTAGATGTTTCTTAAATATGTTGCCAAACAAAAGAAATATGGGAAAATATTTAAATTTTTAATATTTCCTTTTGGATTAATGTTTATCTACATTGGAAATCGTGGCTGCTACATTTATAGATACCTGAAAATAGGTGAGACTTGATAATACTGATCCCTTGAAAAGTGATGTGAAGGCTTATTAAGATAATTTGGAATGAAAGAGCCATGGTGACTTCAATAATAACAATCATTAGAATAATTCATGGATGATTTATAAAAAGGGTCTCCTTAATTGTCAAATAAGCCTCAATTGTCTCTATGTTACATTATTCTCAAGTCCCTTGTCCCTCAGGAAGTCTCTCTTGATCACTCTTTGTTAAGAATTCTCTTCCTCTCCTCAAACACCAATAACAACTGATATAATGAGTTTGTACCATTTTTGATGTCTTATAAGTAGACTGCTTAATTTTCATTATTTATAGTTTCATTTCAACTACTAGATTATAAGCTTCTTGAGAGCAGGAAGTTTATCTTATATGCTTTTGTAGCATTCACTCCTTTCTGGTAACTGTGACAGTACTGTATCACAGCAAGGGTTCAATAAAGATTATATGGATGAATAAATGGAAGAATATTATCATAAGCATATTTGTATGTCCTTTAAAATACCCAGCTACAAACAGTGATGTTATGATATCATATTTACTTCATGCTTACCGGTCCATGGCATGTCAAGATGCCATCTTCCATCTTCTCACATTGGGGGTCACATTCTACACAGATGGAACCATTCTCAAACTCTCGAAATTCACTGAAAAAACATCAGTCATACAAGGAGGAGTGAGCAAAGAGGTTATCAACATGAGATACACAATAAGACCTGCTAAAATTCCTACTGCAAGGTAAATAATAGAATTGTTTGTATATATGCCAAAAACTTTGAATATATATATATTTTTTGTACATGGAGGAATAGCTTCTCCATTAGGGGAAAATATAAATATCCAGATGCTCTCCACATTCCCCACTGGAGAGAACACTCGGTTCACATTGGGGAAACTTTGTTTTCATGTAATATGTTTCAATTCAGTCTCTAGTACAAACGTGAAGGTTTCATTGAGATGGCAAAGCCATATTTATCATTTTGCCTAAAGTTAATAAATCTGGGTAGCAATACGTTGTAAATCATTAAAAAAATACTTGAGGCTAAAGCTTAATATATTTTAACACCTGAAGATAGCTATTGCACTATTATTTTTTCTTCTGTTGCTATGTTACATGAATGCTACTGACTCTTCAA
The DNA here is from genome assembly GCF_028583685.1 of Petaurus breviceps papuanus. Taxonomy (NCBI): domain Eukaryota; kingdom Metazoa; phylum Chordata; class Mammalia; order Diprotodontia; family Petauridae; genus Petaurus; species Petaurus breviceps. The sequence goes on along the minus strand of NW_027187376.1, from coordinate 8,309,543 downwards.
AAGTCAACATTTTTTTTTCAATTTACTTTTGAGTCTTCAAAAAGAGGCTTCCCTCATTTTAAAAATATCTGCCATTAAAAGACAAGGTGGGGGGAAAATTTAATATGCCAGATTTTGTTTTCTTAGATATAGTATCAGTAATACAAATATTATTATTGAGAAGCAGCATTGTGTAGGTAATAATGCAATGGACCTAGAATCTGGCTTATCTGTGTTGGAATCTTGCCTCAGATACTTTCCATATGACCTTAAGCAAGTCATTTAATATTGATTTGTTTCAATTTCCTCATCTATAAAATGAGGATGAGTACTTTTTCTTTTCCCCCCAGGGATACAGCAACAATAAAATGAGGTGATAACTGTAAAGTGGTTTGAGACCCTTAAAATGGTATATAAATCCATCATCATTATCATCATCAAGAGTTGATCTCTGAGTCAAGAAGAACTGAGCTCTTGCATGACTGTGGATAAATCAATTTCTCTCTCAAAACCCCAGGCGATGCCTTTTGAGAAGCAGTTGTTAATGAACTTTCCTAAAGGGAATTCCTCATTGTGATGCTTTTTTAAAAAAGACTGATCTGATTTAGTTATACTTTCCCATTTGAATCAAATCATCTTCATGTATATATATATATATATATATATATATATAAGTTTTTTTGTTTATTTGTTTAGGAGAAAATCATTCAACTTTTTAATTATGACATCTGAGAACTAATGTTTTACCTAGCTCCCAAATTGTGGGTGTCTGTCTTTATCATAATCATGTGGCTTTCATATATCAAATTCTGTTGCTTATGGTACATGTGTAAAGGTGGCTAAGATCAATTACATTGAATTATGGGAAGGTGGAGGGTGTAGAATTAAATGGGAGTATACATGATGCTGGCAGGAAGCATAGATCTCCATCATGCCATCTATTCTAATGGACTAGAGTCCACACTCCATCAGAGATCATTGGACACTCAATATTTCAAAGCCAGAGAATCAATATTCAATTGTCCTCTTATAAAGTACCCTTTATTTTACATATTATTGACCTCTCACCAGCCTGGCAAAGCCCAAATTGGAGTATATGGGGAGGGGTTCCCCAGTTTAAAGATTCCAAGGCCCCAAAGTAGAGATTCAAGAGAGAGACTAAGGGAAGAGACCATTCCTCCCACTTTACCTACAAGCTTACAAAAGTGACTAAAAGGATAATTTTCATCCTACATCTGGTAACTATGGAATAATTTCATCTGCCACACAGCTGCCAAAATGATATTCCTAAAACTTGGGTCTAATCCTACTGAGGAAGCTGTTGCCTCCATGATAAAATATGAACTCAGCTGCTTGCCATATAAACCCCTTCACAATCTGGATCTAGCTTCTCTCTTAGGATTTATTAATATTAGTCACATTAATATACTCCCTCACATATATTTCAGTCTAGCCCAGGAGCTCTTAACTGTTTTTGTGCCTTGGACATTTTTAGCAGCCTGGAGAAGGCTACGAGCCCTTTCTTACATTGACATTTGTTGCCTCCCTTACAATAGAAGGGAATGATAAATTTCAGTGGGAGATCATTGGGAAAAAAATCCAGTTGGGGGTACAGTAGATAGAAAGATGGTCCTGATGTTAGGAACACTGAGTTCAAATCTAACCTCAGATATTTATTAATTGTGATAGATCTGTCTCAAGTTTCTTATATACAAATTAGGTGAATATTACCAATCTCCCAAACTTTTGAGAATAAAATGAGATAATAAAATATTTGCAAATTGCTTTGCAAATCTTAAAGTGCCAGATATTATTATTGACATTGCAGTTGTTATAAATATGTAATTATTACCATCCAAATTCATTGACTTCTTGACATATATCCACAGACCACTTAAAAGTCTCCACATACTCTAGGTTAATACCCTGTTCCTAGCTTGTTTGCTGCTCTCTGCACTTAATTTCCAGCTACCATCTTCATTCCTTTGTAAATGTTATTCTCCATGTTGCAATGCTTTCCATCCTTATAAATACTTTAGTCAATATCTACATTCTTCAAGGTTTGTCTCAAATAAATTTAATTTAAAAGGCTTCTCCTGATTTCTACAGTTATTAGTGTACCTCCACCCATTTTTAATTTTTTTTTAATTTAAGTGTGTTTCTATTCATCAATATTTTGTAGATAGTTCCCCCCAGTAGAATGTTTCCTTGTGAAATACATGGATTATATACACTTTTAATTTGTGTTCCTAGAACCTAGTATAGTACTAGCACATAGTAGGTGTTTAATAAGTGCTCATTAATTTAAATTGAATTTTTAAAAAGTATGTCCTCAAATTCTTTGGAAATTCTTTTGCTTAGAATAATTTTTTTCCTCGATAACATCAGAAAACCAAGGATTCAGTCTTGCAAAATATAGTCTATCAATCTAATTCTGTTTTCAAAACAGAAAAAAAACTCAATGCTAACCTTTTTTCTGACCTCTTGTCCTCAATCTCTAACTATTTTTTGAGTACTCCCTCCAAAGATACAGATTGTAACCTCTCAATGCCTACCTTTTTAGTATGACTCACTCCTATGTTCTTGTATAAATTAGACACAGTGGATTAACCAGAATTCTGGGGCCTTCTTTATTTTTGCCTTGCGTTGCAATGAATGCAATAAGCAATGTATAAATTATTTCTTGCTCTCACCACATATTCAGGCCATTTTTCTTTCTCAGGAATATGTTTTATAGGCATATGGATTTAGTGCTCAGACAGAACTGAGAGATCATTTTATTTCCTTCATTTTGCAGATGAGGAAACTGAGGCACACAGAAGACAAATGTCTTGTTGAGAGTCATACAACTAGCAGTATCTGAAGCAAGATTTGAATCCAAGTTTTCCTTATCCCAAACCCTATCCAATGTGCCATGAAAGCCTTTTTATTCTACTTCTTCTGAAAAACTCCTTAATAATGTAATCTTTCAGGTAAAATCTCTTCATAATAATTACATGAAGAATCTAAAAGACAATTCAGAAAAAGAAAATGCATCATGTGTTGCAGTACTTCATTTCAAAATTCTGGAAAAAAAGTGGGAGTCCCTTTTTCATATTTAAACAATTCTTTTTTTATCTTTTCCTCATTTCATAGGGTAAATTTTGCTTTCTTTCTGAGACTGGTATAACCGTATCACAGTGATCTGCAGGTTTGCACCCTTCAACTACTATATGCCCAACTATAAAAGTTCTCTGAGACTAATGTGAACAAAGGGGGTTCAGTATGTGACACTTGCTAGGTTTACAGGAAGATAGGGGACACAGGGCATTAAAATCAGGCAAAGCAAATCGAACATTTGTAAATCCTTGCAGTTAACCATATGAGAACATCTGATTTGGGATCAACAACAAAAACAAAAGTCTCATCATCCCTAATGAGGGACAACCACGATGCATGAAATGATATAATATGATAAACCGATTTTATGAGTCTATGAAATGTCATGCAACAAGGTACAGGGCTGATTTTATTGTTTTCAATGAGATGGCTGCAGTTCCTGAGGGGAAATTGAAATTAATTTAAAATTTAGGGATTAATGCATCCTTGTAGTTTGTTGCTATAATCTCAGTAGCAGAAGGACTCTCACTGTTACACTCCAGGAAATATTGTGGTCTATTTACATGACAGATGAGCAATAAAGAACCTGAAACAATGGTCATCCCAACCACAAGACCTTGTAGACACATTACATTAATTAATATAGAAAAGCTGGGTGGGTTTAGATTCAGAAAGAACTACTTCTGAAGAAAGCCTTTGACACAACTATATCTGTTTGACTCTGGCTGAGTCATTTCACTTCTTAATGAAGGTAGGTGGTACAATGGATTGAGTGTGGGAGCTGAAGTCAAGAACATGGAGTTCAAATCCTGCCTCAGAAACTTATTAGCTACATGACTCTGGAAAAGTCACTTAACCTCTTACCCAGTTTCTACAACAGTAAAATGGGGAAAATAATATCACTTACCTCTTGGGGTTTTTGTAAAGCTAAAATGAGTTAATATTTAGGGAAAAAAGCCCTTATTACAGTACCTGACTGTAATGGGAATGTAAATTTTTAAGATCTTCCCTGCCCCTAGGCTAAAGTACACCTGGAGCCTGGGGTGGGAGACTTGTTTTTCAGTAGATACTTTTTGATTGGCCAGTGGGTCCAGAACGTTGTTACATTCTCTGAGACAGGAGAAGGCTATATGAACCCTGATTTGAGGCTTTGTTTTGGGGCTCACTTTGAGAAGTGTTCTGTGATTTGGTCAGATGAGACTATGGGAAGCCATTGTTGAGAGCCCCCCAGCTTTGAAAAACCCAGATATTGATTTGGTATGGATGTAATGGTTGGACAGTTTGGAAACCTGTCTACTTGATCTGTTTCTCTGTCTTGATAATTCTGTCTGTATACTCTGAAGTTCGGGGTGCTGACCTTTTTCCCCTGAACTAGGTAAACGATACATATTTGACTGATTAAAGTAAGCTTGTTAACCCATTTTGAGTTGCTTTCCTTTATCAAAGCAGATCTAAGAACCTGTGTTGGCAGCCACCCTGGGGATGCTGGGGTGCTTGCTGTTACACTGACACATACTCTGACCCTCAGTTTCCTCATCTGTAAAATGATTATAGTAATCCATTTTTTTTTTTTATTTTACCTAACTGACTAGGTTGCCAAGAAATTCATATCACCTAAAAATGTATGTAAAACACTTTGTAAACTTTAAAGTGGTATGGAAAATTCAGTTACTATTATTACTGATCTAACCCAAAGTTATAGCTGGAGGTATTCATTCACCGTAGATTTATAAACAACACAGGGAAGCTTAACGTACAAATAAGTTTAGAATACACAATCTAAGGGCTGGGTAAAAGAAGACTAGAGACAATGATCTGGTTCAAGTAATATGCTACAATTATATACATCATCCAAGATGTCTGTTTAAATTGTCATCATTAAATCAGACCTACATGCTACTCACAAAATTGTTTCAGAATGTGTGGTTTAGCTCAGAGTTGTTAAACTCATAGCCTACTGGATGCATGGGTCTCCAATGAATCAGAAATCAAATTAAAATGTAATTGGGAAATATTTAACAAAATAAGTAAACATACAATAAAACACAGAGAATTTTAATTTGTGGGTATTTTTTTTAAATCAAGGGGTGGCCAATAAAGATCCATTTCTATTTGTGTATGACACTACTGTCTAAGGCATTGTACTTGGGTTACTCAAAAATTTCAAATATACCTTCCTTTTTTCCTTTCTAAAAAAATATCTTGTAGATATCTATAAAGTATTGCCCCCTCAAGCAAAGGCTGTTAAGTATCTGATATTCACTGAAAACCTTGAGCAATATACACATCCTGAAAGTTTATCAGACTGCTATTGTTTAAAAAAGCCTATGTGATGGAACTACCAGAGAACTCATGGGACAAAAGATAGTAAGCAAGATTTCTTACCCATCGTAGAGATTACAGGACTCAATACAAGTCCTTCCCCTGCTGAAACGCTTACAGGATAAACATTGGTCTGGGCCTGGCCCCCAGCAGCCATCACTTGAACACAGAAGATTACATACCATTCCTTCTGCAGCTGGAAAACAAAAGAGAAAATGGGGGAGGAAGGAGGAATAAAAAGTTAAGCCTAAATTCACACGTACACATATATAATTGTAATCTCCATTACTGTGAATTTTCAACTACAAAGTCAAATGATACACTCTACCTACATGTGAGAAATATAAAAATCTAGAGAAATTCATTATTATAATTTATTATTATTATGTATTTCTATTCAATGATATTATTCTTTAAAATAGTTTATTCACTTCAGAGGAAGCAGAGACAGTCACCACAAATCATAGAGTGTTACCTAATGGCACACTGCCATGTGAATGAACTACATTCTGCTTTGAGGCAGGGCCATTAATTTTTGTTTCTCCATTTAAGATCAAAGTCCAGGGTAGGCCACAGCCCATCAACCTTCATCTTCTTAAAGATTATATATTATAATGATGGTTATAAAATAAAAGAATCCCATGACTGGTGCCTTGATGAGGGTGACCTTGAGAAGACTTCCAGTCTACCTTCCTTCAGGATCATATCTTTTAGTTTTTTAGTTATTTTAAATCATGTTCTACTCTTCATGACCCCATTTGGTGTTTTCTTGGCAAAGATACCAGAATGGTTTGGCATCTCCTTCTCTAGTTCATTTTATGGCTACGTAAATTGAGGCAAACAAGGTTAAGTGATTTGCCCAGGGTCACATAGCTAGTAAGTGTCTGAGGTCAGAATTGAACTCAGAAAGATGAGACTTCCTGACTCCAGGTCTGACACTATATTAATTCTGCCACCTAGATGCCCATATCATATATTAACCATCAAAAAAGAAACTATCCCATTTCTAAAACTATTTTTGAAAAAAAAAAAAGTCCAGTAATTAAATAGAATTTAACCTCCTTGAGGGCAGGGGACCATTTTTTTTCTTTTGTCTTTGTATTTCTCATGCCAAACAAAGAACTTGAGATGTCATTGGTGCTTAATGTTTGTCAAATTAAATTCAATTATATAATTTTAATGTTTAATATCACGTCAGTACATATAAATCTGTGTTATTCATCAGTATAAGTAGTTTCAGAAGGAAGAGACAATAATCTAAATGGTAAATATTCAAATTACCCAGTCTTGACAAATTCAACAAGTAGAGATCCATTCTCTTATTTTTTTTTTTTTGCCATTAATGTATAAAGACTTTAGAAAAGGGAAATTCAATCATTGACAACTTGTGGTGATTGAGTTCATCAGATCCCTCCCATCATGAAAACTGTAGAGGAATAAATGGAAGACTGGTAACAAGAAAACAGAGGGGACATAGAATACCTTGCAGGGTGAGGAGAGGAGTTAGATATAAGGATATTGCTTATTAGGGAGAAGAAAGTTAGAAAGGAGGAGGAATGAGGACTGTGAAGCAAAACTAAATCCCATAGGCCATATAACCTCAAGGACAAAAAAGGAGCTTGTTAACAAACATTTATTAAGCTCTTACTATTTTCTGAAATTCTATGCAAAGAAGGAGAAAATAGTCACTGCCCCCACCAAAAAAAAATGCATTCCAATGGGAGTGGTGAGAGAAGGAAAATGACACTTAAATAGATACACAGAAGATGAGAGCAGATGGAATGTAATTTAGAAGGGAAGGCATCTATAGCTGGGGTGACCAGGAAAGACCTTCTGCAAAAGCTGAGCTTGGAGCTGAGACATGAAGGAAACTTAGGCAACTAAGAAGTTGACAAAATGAAGCCAGAGCATTCCAGGCATGCAGAACACCCAATGAAAAGGGACAGAGACTACAACATAGTAGTTTAGGACTAAGGTCTAGGGAAGGGACAAGGTTCTAAAGATGTTTAAATACCAAAAGATAACTTTATATTGGATTCTGGAGATCATAGAGAACATTGTTGTTTACTGAGTCAGGATGATGGTGACATTGTTCGACATATACTTTAGAAATTTCTCTTTGGCAGTTGATTGGAGGATGTACTAGAGTGGGAAGAAAAAGGCAGGGAGCACAGTTTTAAGATTATCATAGTGATCCAGACAATAGAACACAAAGTCTTGAATTGGGGTTGTAACTGTATGAGTGGAAAGAACGTGTATGTGTATGGGTGTGTGCATTTGTGTGTGTGTGTGTTCTAATTGTATTTATGTAGGCTGAAAAAGAAAAAGGAGTTCAGGAGACATTGAGAATTTAGACTTGTGTAACTGGAAGAATGTTGGTGCCCTAGACAGTGGGAGGGTAAATCAGAAAGGGGGAGGTTTTAGGAGGAAAGAAAATGAGTTTATTTTGGATATGCTAAGTTTGAGGTGGCTACAGAACATTAAGGTCAAGATGTCCAATGTGAAAGGAAAGAAGTAGTACTGAAGCTTAGGAGAGAGACTAGGACTGGATACATACAAGTAGGAATCACATGCATATAGATAACTGATTAGGTCATCAGTCGAGACAGTAATGATTGAAAGGGCAGAGCCTTGGATACAACCTTCAATTAATGGAAATGACATGAAAGAACTAGGAAAACATGGCAAGAAGAAGCTGAATGATAGGAGGGTAATGTAAAATCCTAGAGAGAGGAGAGTATCCAGGAGAGAAATGTGATCCAAGGTCAAATTCTACATTAAGTCAAGTAGGGCAAAGGTTGAATAAAGGCCTTTGGCCATTAGCAGATCATCTGTAGCTTTGGAGAGTGCAGTTTATGTTAAATGACAAGGTTAGTAATCAGATTACAGAGGGTTAAAAAGAGTGAGAGGGAAGAAGATTGGTACACTTGATATGCCAGGTTTTGGTTTTTGATTTTCTAGAGGTTTACCAGAGAAGGGGAAGACCAAAATAGAACAGTAGTTAGTGAGGACAGTCAGATAAAGGGAGAGGTTTTGCTGTTCCTGTTGTTTGTTTGTGAGGAAAGAGGGGTTGGCAAGTCTGTAGGTGGTAGGGAAGGAACCAGTAGATAGGGAAAGATCAATGAAAAGATGGAGAGTGGGAATGAGAATGGGGTCAATTTGCTGGAGAAGTCAAGGAGGGGAGGGGATCTAGGGCACCTCTAGAAACATTTAACTTGAGAAGGAGGAGGGCCATCTCTTTATCTACCACTAGAGTGAAAAAGAAGATAATGGGAGAAAGTAATCTGTATGATATAAGATGAGGAAGGAAAGAATGAGGATGCTTTGGCAAAAAAATTTTATTTTCTTAAAAATATGAGATGAGATCGTCAGCTAATAAAGTGGGAGAGGGGGGTGCAATGAGAGGCTTGATGAGAGATGAGGTTTGTAACAGCTAACCTAGTGAGACAGCAAATCAATTAGGGAGAAATATAATAGTTGCCTAACTACAATGAGCATCCAGTTTCGATTCGTTAACGTATTTGTAGTGGGCTGTCAACATATTCAGGTATATTAGAAAAAGTTTTAAGATGGTATCATTGTTGTTATGTCCTCTTATACAAACTATTCTTTGAAAATAGATTTAGGTAAAAAATATTCATCAAAAGAGGTTGTGAGTTACAATAAATGACAATAAATGAAAGATGCTTGTGCAGGGAAAACTAGGCTACATAATTTGATTTTTCAGAAGATTTGAGACTGTAATTGGTTTGGACTAGACATACATAAGGCTAAAATCAGAACTCAAAAGACCTTGAACATCTAATAACCCAAGTTCATCATTTATATTTAAGGATCAGTGTCACGGATTGACTAGCCCACATTAGAGAGCTATGAAGTAGTAGAGCTAAGACTGGACTAAGGTCTTCTAATGACAACTCTAGTGTTTTTTCTGGGCTGGATAGGACTATGTCTATGCAAGAGCAAATCAAGTCTCTGTGAGAAGACCTGATGCACTGAATCAGCACAGGGACACTGAAATTAATGACTAGAAGCAGAGTTAGGGTTAGGGGAGACTAGGAGCATGATGAGGATGATGGCTTGAGGGGAAAAAAAAGAACATAGAGGTGGCTAGGTGGTACAGTGAATAGAACACTAGGCTTGGAATCAGGAGGACCTGAGTTTAAATCCAGTCTCAGACACTTAATATTTACTAGCAGTGTGACCTTGGGCAAGTCACTTAACCCAAATTGCCCTACCTCCCCGCCTCCAAAAAGCAAAAAAAAAAAAAAAAAAAAAAAGAACATTTTATAAAGGATGTAACAGAAGAAGCTCTTCACTTTTTGGGACTAACCCCCATCGCTAATTTAAGATAAATAGCCACAGACATCATCTTTCTAGAGAATCAGAATAAATAACCACATAGTAAGCACAAAAACAAAAAGAAAATGTAATTAATTAGTCAGAGGTGGAATAGTTGGAAATTCAGCAATGAGACTTCCTTTCAGTCCTTTTTCAAAAGACTGAAGAATTGGAGCAACCAATCGGGCTTTGTCTGTGGACTGAGAGAAACTACAGTAGCGATAAAAACATGTTTAGATCACTCTCTTTACTTTTCATTTGGGGATAAACTAGGCTGTATAATCAACTTAATGTCTCTTTACCTGTAAATGGGATAGTTGTTCATAATAAAGTGTTGGTCTTTATAAATAAATGTTCATATAAGTATTCTTTGTATAAAGTACTTTATATCTGTCCAATATTTAGTCATTAATTTGAAGTACAAAACTGGAATATACATCAGAGCTAAGCTTAGCTGTTATCCAGGCATTGGCTGAGGTGTTATTATAAGTAGATGCCATTATTATAGGTAGACGGTACTATTACAGGTAGATGTCACTATGACAGGAGATGACTTTAAGTTGGGGTTTGGTTATTCAGTGTTGAAAACAATATTGTGAAATAACAGTACTTGGGCTACCTTTATTACATTATGGTTTTTTTTTTTAAGATTTTTCAGGAACATCAAGTGTTCTTTTATAGGACTTTTTCTGAGAATAAACTAAAGACCTAGGATAGTCTAAGAAGATGATCTATGATATTCTATATTTTATATGAGAAAGCCCCAGACATGTCTTTTCTATAGAAAATGAATTATGGGCATTTGATCTTTCTTAAATTAAATCACTGAAAAAAGAAATGTGGAAGCTGATGTAGGTCCAGTAGGAGTTTGGTGGGGAATGAGAGTCATAAGCTAGGGGTAAAGTATTTTGTTTGATTCATATCTTTCCTCCAGAGAGTAGAACATCTCAAAATATAATATACCAAGAAGTTCCTTTTGTCTTTCTAGTGTGTCATAGACCAAAGACAGATATATCATTTATATGCTTTTTTAGTCATTCATTGATTCATTCACTGAACAGTTTTTCATAGAGATTTTCTCTGAAATTGGGTTCAAGTTTCCTCTCTGAAAAATACTATATAATTCTGGGAAGTCACAAAACCTTTCAATGCTTCAGGCAATTCTATCTTTAAAAAATAGTAATATCTATTGATTTTATGTGATCTACACTTCCTAATGTATCCTCCTCCCCACCTTCCAGATAGCAGACCCTTAAATAAAGAACAAAACCTGGGGGTGGGGGTGGGGAAGTTCAGCAAAGATAAAAAAAATATTAAAACTTCTAACATTATAAGATGTTTTCCACATACATAGCTTTCAACCTCGTAGATTTCAAGGAGATTCCAGACAACCACTTGTCTGTTCTAGTGGGGATCCCTTTTCATGCATAAATTGGATTAGATGGCCTCCGGGATCTCTTCCAACTGTCAATATCTCTGATCTATGCAATGAGGTAAGATGAGATGTCTTCTTGGAGTTATCATTAACTCCTTTTTTTTCTCATTCCATATACCCATACAATTGTGAAGTACTGATCCTACCTTCACAATGTATTTCATTATATCGCTTTTACAAAGCTACTCTCCTAATTCAGATTTTCCTCAAATGCCTAAACTATGGCAATAGACTCTTAATCAGTCTTCCTGCTACTGTTTTCTCCTTTATCTAATACATTCTCCATAATACTGCCGAAGAAAGCTTCCTAAAGTAGAGGGAAGGGAAGCGTAATGGAAGGGGAAAAAAGGAAAGGGAAGGAAAGAAAAGAAGGAGGGAGGGAGGAAGGAAAGATTTATTAAGTGCCTACTATGTGCCAGGTTAAGTGCTTTACAAATATTATCTCATTTTAGCCTCACAACAGTCCTTAGTAGCTAGATGCCATTACTATTACCATTTTACAGTTGAGGAATGAAGACAGAGGTTAAATGACTTTCCCAGGGACATATAACTAGTGTCTGAAGTGGGATCTCAATTCTCATCTTAGAGATAGGCCTAGAGCTACATCCACTTCACTGTTTAGCACAGGAACCAAGATTATTCATTACAATTAATCACAGTCTGTCTAATTTTCAATGTTGTTTTAATTTACATAATTGTAGTGTGTATATGTATACACATACACATATATATGTATATATACACACAAATATACATATGTATACACACCCATATATATATATATATATATATATATATATATATATGGAGAGAGAG
>NW_027187376.1:8281417-8297451 GCF_028583685.1 Petaurus breviceps papuanus | reverse complement strand
GAAGAAGAAGAAGAAGAAGAAGAAGAAGAAGAAGAAGAAGAAGAAGAAGAAGAAGAAGAAGAAGAAGAAGAAGAAGAAAGAAGAGAGGGGGTAAGGGAGAGAGAGAGAGGAAGAAAGAGAGAGAGAGGAGGGGTAGTGGGGGAGGAGATGGTTGAACCAAATCCTAACCTTAAAAACCTTTTATGTAATAGTCAAGTAACATTGCAGTACTGTAGAACATTATCTGTGTCACTTATGCTAAAGAAATTGTTATATCATTACTTAAACAAAGAAAGAAACCTAAAGTCTATGATATTCAATAACTGCAAGCATTAGAAATTACATAAATTACAAATTATTTAAATTAAAAAGGAGCTCACATCTAAGCAAGGTTTGCATTCTTTTGTAAAACTGCCTTACTGTTCTCAATGGGACTTTTATACGGTACCAGAAGTGCATTTATGAGCTGCAAAGACACTACAGACCCAGTCAGAGGTATTTGGAAGTCTTATTCTCTGTAGGCAATGAGGTTCTTCTCGGAAAAACTCAAATAATTATATGTTCAACCTGTGAAGCAGCTGCTTTATATATTTTTGCCATCATGTCATCTGGATTTTAAAATAAGAAGCCAAGGATATTTTTTAATCTAATGAATAAATTTAGAAAAGAAATTCACTTCCATGATACAGGGAGTGTCAATAAGAATGGGAACTTGATATGGACTGTTATCATTGGTTTCCTAATAATACTCATGGATTCCAAGAAAGGAGAGTAATGCTAGTTTAATCAGATGGGCCATGCCTTTAGAGTATCACATCAAAATATATATGGTAGATGAAAGTAGACAGAAAAGGGAAAAGAAAAACTAATGATTTGTCTAAGCAGAGCAAAAATGACTACTTTTAGGGGCTATTTGTAAGTGTGTATAGGGTACTGATGGGGCAACAAGGTGACATAGTTGAGGGAGCACTGGGTCTAGAGTCAGAAAAACCATAGCTCAAATCTAATCTTAAATACTTACTAGCTGTGTGGCCCTAGGAAAGTCACTTAAGCTTTGCTTGCAGAAAAACTGGAGAAGGAAATAACAAACCACTCCAGCATCTTTGTCAAAAAATAAAAACACAAACACCTATGAACACAGGGTCATGGAGAAAAACAGCTGAATGATATAACAACAGAGGGAAATAATAGGAATAATAATGATGATGACTACAACAATACCAACAACAACAACAATGTGTTGCAGCTGTCTTTTCTTGAGTTCATCATGAGCACCTCTCCCTAATAGTCTTAGAAAGGTAAGATAAAGCATGAAGAATATGAGAAAAGCTATCATGGAGGCTAAGGAGGGACTGCCTACCCAGTTTTGCTTGGCGATTGTTAGGGATATAAGGCAGGATACCTGAGCCCTAAGGTCTTTGATTAACTTTACCACTGCCTGCTTGGCCATTACTTGCTTGAAGTATTCTTCTCAAGAGGTGAGATGAGGTACACTCATTTTTCTGAACCCAGCAGCCCTGCAGAATCTCCTAAGGGTCCATGCTGTAACGATATTTTTTTTCTTCCCTTTGTTCCTTTGCATTTACAAAGAAACATGAGAGGGAGGATGCCATAGTCATAAAGTTGAAGACAGATTATGAAGGTCTCTACATATTAAAAAGAACAGTTCATATTTTATCCTGGATACTTTAGGAAATTATTAAAGCATTTTTCTCCAGTTGGAGGAAAATTATATACATATAAAGTAATACACTGACATAGATACACATACATATGCATATATCTATGTGTGTTTATATAAAATCTATGCATGTTACTTATATTCATCATTTCTAAATTGCAAAGTGATGGAATATAAGGTTGGCTTATGTTTTTCTCCCAATAGAAAGCTGAAAAGAAAGCTTCTCCATAAAGAGTGGAACAAAAGGCCAGGGAAGCCATTTCTTTGAAACACTTAAGAGAAAAGAAGTCAATCAGTACTGAGGCTTCAACAATCTTTGACTTACCAGAGTGATAGTCACATGCTGAGGAGGTAAAATGCTGTATTCAATGACATCGTGCAAAAACGCATTCTAAAATGGTGTAAGGAAGCTTTACCAATGCATTTATTAGACAACTTTCAGTATGTTTTCTTTGGAAACTCTAGGATAGATTTCTCTTTATCTTAGCTGAATTGTGACTATTGACTAAATTTTATGGAAAGAGAATAAAATGCCTATGCTTCTCACTGTTGTGAATAATATTAAGTTTGCTTGCTTTCAAGTGGAAGCAAATTTAAAGTAACATTTAATTATTAAGTTCTCTGAGTTAAAGAATAGCTAAAATATATGAGTAAATTTTATTTCTAAAAGGATAAAGATGTAGAAGGTAAGAGGGATCAGTGCAGTTACATCTTTAGACAGCAATAACCTTCTTTTTTTTTTCTTTTTGCCTTTTGGAGGGCAATTGGGGTTAAGTAACTTGCCCAAGGTTACACGGCTAGTTTGTGTATGTGTGTTAAGTGTCTGAGGCCAGAACCGAACTCGAGTCCTCCCGACTCTGAGCTGGCGCCTTTACTCACTGTGCCACCTAGCCACCCCAGCAATAACCTTCTTTTCCCTCTCCCATAGTAGAACAAAGCTATTATCATTGTTCTTTATACTCCTTCCAGCACATGACAGCATGGTTTTTTTTTTTAATGTTGATCCTGAACTCTTTGGTATCTCCCATTTGAAGATTTTTCAATTTATTAAGGTTGAAGATAATCTTGTTTTATATAGAAGTGGGTATTAGCAATGGGGTGACCATTAGGTAATGAATTCTCTGGCCATGGTCATCCATGAAATATGCAATGTTGTGAGATGGGGTGGGAAGGAAAAGGATGGTGGACCAAAGAGTGCCTTTGAGGGTTATAGAATTATTATTTCAATGATCAGCAGTGATAAACTGTTGATACTCTGCCTGTGACATCTTTGTTCAAATTTTAAAAGGGTTAATATACTACGATTATAGTAACTAAAAAAGTAGCAAATTTTGAAACTTTTACCATAATTAAAACTTGAAGGTAGAAAAGTTGCATCAAATTAAACAGAAAGTTCAAGGATTTTTCTTGTAAAGGAAAGTGTAGGAAGTAGAAGATTTGGTTTTATACTGTACCCAAAGGACAAAAGAAATTGCCTTTCATATGATACTTGGACATTATTACATCTTTCAGTGTTTCTGATTAACATAAGCAAAAAAAAAACATTAAAGAGATAAACAAAGATTATGTGCCACTGTCCTTAGCAGACGGTGAATAAGAGACATGTAAAGTATTTGGTTGGATCTTTCCAAATAAGTCCAAATCCTCATTGATAGCTAGTATGCTAAATAAAAAAAGGACTGAAAATGTCAGAAAATGATGATAGAAACTTTTTTTTCTGAGTAATAATTCAAAGAAGGTGAACATTCTAAACTACTCAGATGTATTATGTTTGTATGTTATGAATCTTTTCCTCAAGAAGAAAGTCACAAGGCATTAAACACAGAAATGTGGATCAGTGTCACAAGAAAAATGAAAGAAGTTGGAAATTACCTGATATTCACATGCAAATTTCTTATGATATTTGTGAAAAGAAAGATTAGTGATTAATTAGAGTAAAGGTCAAAATGAAGAATAAATTAGAAGAGAAGGTACTTAGTGTAACTAAAATAGCTCTAATTCATTCCATTTATAAAAATGTTTTTAAACCTATTGAATCTAAAAAATGGAAATAGATAAAGGTAAAAACATGTAATAACTCTGATTAATACCATTTCCTAGGACATTAGCAGATGAAAAAAAGTCACCATAACAAGGAGGTCAAAAGATTACAAAAAATGTATCCTCAGCCAACAGTTATTCTCTCCTTTTTATTCGACAGACATGGTAGCCAAAAACTAAGTCAATTCATTCAGAATACAGTGTGTGTGTGTATGGAGGGCGGGGGGGGGGGATGTGTGCATGTTTGTACACACACATTTCCTCACAAAACTAAAAGCATTTGAAAGTAAAATATGCTCATAAAAATGTTTTGTCTGATCCACTTGAGATAGATCTTCTTAAGACCACTTATGATACTTCACATATGAAACTGAATGAAATACAAATAGATATAAAATTAAACTTTCCAATAATGACATATTCTCATAATCTGTGTTAATGGAACTATCCTATCTGCACTTTTAATGTATATGTATAGATTCTTATTTTTTTAAAGGACATTAAATCACTAATTTTATGCCTGGAAAGATCACAGATTATATGAGTGAAGTCTCTCTAACAATTCAGATCATAATTTAAGTTGGTCCCAAAACTTGCTATATGATAAAGCAGTGATGAAGCTATGTTAAGGAGCTTCTCTGAATTTAGCTCTAGCTGTTCCTTGGGCAAGTGAAAAATAAAAACCATTCTGTCTTCAGGACTGAACTCAAAGCTTTTCATTTTGTTATGAGCTATCAAAACTTACTCACTTTTGCTTTATAGAATCCAAGATCACCTCCATGCCATGGTAAGGCAGTAAATTAAGATTTTAGGAATGATTTAGAATCCTATCCTATTTTCTGCTTACATGAAAATGGCAAGGATATAAGAGAGCACAATGGACAGATAGTGAACCTTGGAATCAGAAAGACCTGTGTTCAAGTCCTATTTCTAACATATACTAGATATGTGACCAGAGTCAAGAAATGATTTCTGAGTCTGAGAAAATTCTACAAAACTGGAAGGCGCAAATAAGTTGCTTGTCTACATTCAGGAAGCACATTTCCATCCTAAGAATTTCCTTACAAATTAAATTATAGGTCAGAAATCCACCCTTCCTCCCTCCCCGCCCCCCAACAAAAAAATCAGCACAACACAGAATAACGTTTTGGGAATGCAATTTGTGCCCTCCACATCTCTAGTTGGAACAATAAAAATGAAGTTTGAGTATATAGCAGCCAGACCTTGGGTGTGGATTTTAGCTATGGCTTTAAACAAAAGAGAAAGGGCTTATGGTACCAGCAGGGATAGATCCCTGAGGTCCATTTGTAGATGTTGCCAACTAAAATAAAAGAAATTACGTTGGGCATTGATAGACCAGTTGAAGTAAGAGAGGGTAGAAATCATATGAATAAAGATATCAATGAAAATCTATCTAGGAATATGCTTTAGTAATAATATGGCACTCACTGTCATATGACATAGTTTAAACCTAGAATTTCTAAAAGTCTAACAACTATTTTATGCTATTATGCATCACTATAATGCCTTAATTTTTTAATGCTCTTAGCTTTTTTACATTCATTTCAGAATATACCAATCTCCTAACCAGTGATCTTTCCCTCATGCCAAAAGTTAAAAAAGAAAAAAAAATCATTCAGCAAAACTAACCAATACATCTGCCACATTTGACAGCATATGCAATATTCCACACCCACAGTCTCCTACTTTTGCAAGGAAAAGAATGAAGAACATTGCCTCAAGTCTTTTCGGGGGCTGTTTGGTTATTATCATTATATTGTATTTCATTTTATTTTATTGTTCCTTCAATTTACATTGTAGTTATTGTGTAGATTGCTTTCTTGGTTTACTTTATTTAGCATCAATGTATTCTAGGCAAATTGTTTAACCTCTCTCAAACTCAGTTTCCTCATTTCCAAAATGGAAGGGTTGGACCTTATAGTCTAGAGTCCCTTTTATAAAACCCTAAATCTATGATCTTAAAAGTCTCCCCATGTTCCTCTGAATTATTTGTATATCCTATTTCTGGAGATATAGTCTGTGTTTCATTATGGTTATACATCAGGCTTTATTCAGTTATCCCCCCAATCATCGGGTAATTACCATGTTTTCTCTTCATTGCTACAACAAAATGTGCTGCTATGAAAGTTTTGGGGGGTGTGTCTTTATAGTCAGAGTAATCAGATATGTTTTGGTGACAACATTAAATTTTTTTTTCTATCAGGCTATTATGAGGCATTTAGAAGGTAGAACAGATTAAGTAATAAACCTAGAGACAGAAGACATGAGTTTATTTCCTCCCTCAAACTCCTACTCTATAACCTTAGGCAAGTCATTACTTTTCTGCGGTCTTAGTTTCCTCATATGTAAAATGGGGTTAATAATAGCACGTATCTCATAGGGTTGACATAAGGATCAAATGGGATACCTCATGTGAAATACTTTGTACACCTCAAAGTGCTATACAAATGCTAGTGAGTTATTATTAGAGGACTTGCCGAAGGTTGTACTGCTAGTGGTCTTAAAGGTAGAATTTGAACCCAGGTCCTATGACTTTAGAACCAGTGTTCCTTCTATTTTAGCAGCTGAACTCATACAATGAAAGAAGTTCTGCATTTGGAAATCGGGTACTTCGACTATAGTCTATATGCTATTATTACTCATAACTTGTGTATCCCAAGGTAAGGAAAATAAAATGTCCTGGGCCTCATTTTCTTTATCTTGTAAAATCAGGAATTTGAAGTACAATTCCTTTACCTTAAAATACTTAAAATTCCTATTTCAGAGTGTAATTAGTCACCTTTCCAATGGCCTGTGTGGTAACTTATACTTTTAGCCCCTCGATAAAATGGTAGATCAGTAATAATCATATAAATCTATACATATACCAATGTATATTAATCACACTGTATTTTTGCATATATGCATTGTACATACATGTATATATGCTTGTGCAATATAGTAAACATATTATATATATATGCATGTATTCATATATGTACTTATTTATACATATATGTGCATAATTTTATTGCTATTATTTTATATTCTATATCACATATATATGCATTTATTCCTATGGATATACATTTTGTCTCCCTCCATAAGAGTATCACTTTCACTTTTGTCTGTTTTCCAGCATATGTGTGTGTGTGTGTGTGTGTGTGTGTGTGTGTAAGTAAAAGGAGAGTTATCCATTTGCTGCCTGGTGATTTTGAGGGAAGGCACCAGCAGCTGTGGAAATCAGAAAATCCCTTATGTAGAAGGAGGCATTTGATCTGAGACTTGAAGGAAACTAGAGAATCTCAGAGAGAAAAATAAAGAGTATTCTTGAAACAGGGCAATGCCAAAGTATAGAGGTAAGAAACAGAGGGCTTAGTATGAGGAACAAGTTTCCCAGTTTTTCTGGATCACAATGTACATGGAAATGATTAATATGCAATAAAAATACTAAGTTAGATTTTTTTTCCTTTTTTTTGGAGGGGGGAGGGCAGGGCAATTGGGGTTAAGTGACTTCCCCAAAATCACACAGCTAGTGTTAAGTGTCTGAGGTTGAATTTGAACTCAGGTCCTCATGATTCCAGGCCCAGTACTCTATTCATTGAGCCACCTAGCCGCCCCAAGCAAGTTTGACTGATGCCAGATTTTGAAGGGTTTTAAATGTCAGAGGAGTTAGATCCTAGAGGTAAAAAGCCACTGGAATTTACCAAAGAAAAGAAGGAGATGATGAAATCTGCACTTCATGTAAATCAAATCAGTTTGCCAGCTGTAGGAAGGATGGATTGGAGAGGGAGGAGATTTGAGTTAGGAAGGCCATTTTTGGAAGCTATTGTGATCATGTGTCTGACAGGCTCAGTGTTCCCCCATTCCTGACATAAGGTCTCAGGCTGCTGGGGGCTGTTACCATAACAGGGCCTCAGATTACTTAGTCAGACATAAGAGAGTATACAAAAACAGCTACTCCCTGGAAACCTAGGCAGCCAAGATGAACAGATTTCCCTTCAACTAAATGTTCTGGGTGTGTGAGTTGGCTGCTGGCAAATTTAGTTCCCTAAGGCACTAGAGAAATCTGAAGGGGTGATGGAGATAGCCTCATAATAAAAGGGTCCAGACACTATGTGACAAATCAAATGTATTGCACAGATGTGACCTTTCATAAAAAGGTGCCATTTGGCCTTTTTGCCTCAGAAATCATAAGCTCATCATGAATGTGCAGACATCATTTGGCTGCAACAGTAGGTTTCTGATAGCAACAATGGTTGAACACAGAAAAATGTAGCATGTTTTAACAATAGAAATGGAAGAGAAATCTTGGGCAGGTCCAAATCACTGCCTGGTTATGAGCCAGTAGAACTATCTCAAACAGGTGATAAGAAAATACTTCTTTATAACCTCTCTCCCTACCCCCCATCAAAAGGTTTCTTTGAGTTAAAACTTCCCTCTAAGTATTGACTGTCCAAGAGGAACAACTTTCTAAAATCATTTATTTATTACAGAAGCAGTGGAGTTCAGGTGACAGAGCTCTGGACATGGAGTCTGGAGACACTGCTTTTTTTTTTTGGAGGTGGGGAGGGTAGGGCAATTGGGGTTAAGTGACTCGCCCAAGGTCACATGGCTAATGCGTGTGTGTGTGTGTGTGTGTGTGTGTGTGTGTGTGTGTGTTAAGTGTCTGAGGCCATATTTGAACTCAGGTCCCCCTGACTCCAAGGCTACTGCTCTATTCACTGTGCCACCTAGCCACCCCTGGAGACACTTCTTGTGTTCAAATGTAACTTCCTAATTCTGAATATCTTGTCTTTCCTGACAGAATGTAAGCTCCTTAAGAGCAGCAGTGATTTCCTTTTGTTGTCCTCCAAGTGCCTTGTCACAGTACAAGGTACAAAGTAGGCAATTAATAAATGCTCATTACTTACTAGGTGTATGACAGTGGAAAAACTCTGAGCCTCAATTTCCCCATCTATAATTTTCTAGCCATAATAACTTAATTATTAAGGAGAGTACTTGTTATACATTCAAGCACCCTATAACAAACATTATTTGATCACCGTTAAAGTTACATAGTACACGATACTAATTATACTTATTTCTTGAAGTCTTCAAAGTCTTTCAACGATATTTGTTTTATCATTAAAATCTAAAGTTTGTAAAGGATATCACAAATTGCACATATACGATGCACTTCTAAACATTTCTGCAAAAGAATTGTGAATCATAGCTTGAAAATGAAGGAACCTCAAAAGTCAAGTTATCTAACTACCCCCATTTTATAGATGAACAAGTCAAGGCCCCAGAAAAATAAGTGACTTATCCAAGGATCCAAGGTGACATAGATAATTGGAGGAGGAAGGATTTTAACCTAGCTCCTCTAACTCCAAAGTCAATACTTCTTCTACTGTATCTAACTGCCTTCTTAATATTATAGCAAAATGAAAGCCATCTTAGTTGGTGGGCCAATATTTCCAGTGACTATGTAACTACCCATATGAAAAATAAGACAAGAGATAAGGATAGATCACACGTCAAACTATGAAATAGGACATTTCACATTAAGATTTGAAGGTTGAAGTAAAACCAGATCGGCTTTAAGCAGTCTATTTCTTTGAGACTATTAGCTTCAATTTAAATTTGAGATCATTCTTGAAGTCAATAAAAGCAACAGGAATGTTTTATATTATATAAAGAACTCAATCTATTTTTAGTCATTGGAGATTGTATCAATGCTAAAAATAAAATGAGAAATTCTTTAGAGGATTTTGAGCTCAATACCCCCTTAGAATAGTATGACAGAATAAAAGAGAGATTTGCTTAAATACTTAGGTCCCACTCCCACTCCTTCCTTCCTTGTTCCCTTCTCTCTCCTGCCAGAAGATTAGCTCCTTGAAGCAAAGCCAGTACTGAATCTTGAAAGACCTCAGGAGACAGTTACAGGGCCTAGTTGCTGTCAATAGTATGGGAAAGACAGGCACGGTTGACTCTCATCTCATCCAAGCATTTTGAATAATTGGGCAATCTAAGAAAAAGCCAAGGCTGGGGCACACCTAATGCTGATATATCTTCCCATAAAATTATATGATAACTCAGGGTCAGAGAAAGAGGTACGAGAATAAGGAAAGCAGTTTGATGAGGGTATGGGAATTAAGACTACTGGTGGTGGTTCATCTTGTTATTGGGTCAGGGTGAACAAGCAATCAGCCCAAACATGGCAGACCTATTCCATGTCATTACTACAAAATACCAAGTATATAATTTATTACCTATGGATGACTTAAGTATTCACTCTAAAAATTTCAAAATAAAGTTAGGCACCAAATGAATTTTATTAGTTGGAGACACATCAATTCAGACAAGTCTAAGAAAAGTGACTGTCTATTATAAATCTGATCTTCGATCAGCTGACATACTGATTTTTTTTTAACAAAAAGGTTTAAATTCATTTAAAAATGTAGTATTAAGAATATGAGCAAGCTTAGGTAAAATCCAATAGTAGACATGAATATGTTAGAGTTATAATGTGAGATTATTGTTAAGATTGAGAGGAAATATAAATAGATTCGTATCTTAAATAAAAATGTCATACTTTATCCCGATTAGATATTCTATATACAAGGATCTGCTTAGCATTCTATGCCTACATTAATTATGGACAGGTGCTGACATGACATAAAATGTCATTTCTCCATATATTTTTAAGCACACTGATATGATATGTTAACAATTGATATGTATATGTGGATGGGTGTATGTAATTCATTTTTTTTTCTAGATTCATTTTCAGTGAGAGATTTTTCAAGTATAAAAACATAGCCCCATCAGATTCAGTTCCAAAAAGGACAACAGCTTCTTTCTTTTTATGGGAAAAGATGATGTACATCATGACAACATATTTCCCCAGAAAATATTTTCTTGTAATTCATTTTTATGGAGAATTTTTGATAACATTAAATCTATTCTATATTATGCAGCAATATTTCATGTTGGATTTTTATTAGCAGTAGAAAGAAAGACTCATATTTAAGAGATCCTACAAGCACTGAATTTTTATTCGCTCAGGATCTTAGGAGGTCATTTTGGAAGAAATGCATTAGTAGTGAAGTTCTTAAGTGATCACATGATCCTCTGCCTTCCTGCCATTGTTTCCTCTCTTGCTACCAGCTGAACGGTTTTATGTAAATATATAATATACCATCAGATCTATGAGAAACATTCTATGAGTATATAAAAGAAATTAGTCAGTGCTTAAACAAATAATTTTCCTTTTAGAAAAGTTTCCAAATAGTATGAGAACTCCCATTGCCTTCTATAGACCCCTTCTCTTTTCCTCCTTAGATAAGAGCTAATCCACATAATCCGCATATTTTCTATTGGAATTCTTCCATTTATATCATGAATCACAAAACTCTTAAATAATTAAAATAATAAAGTTTGACCTAGGATTAAATGCATCCATTGTTACTTTCTTCTAAAAGTCTCACTGTTGATTGAAATATTTATCCATTATAAGGATAAAAATTTATCTCTCTATATGGGGAATAGCTTCTCAGATGCTAGAGTTTATGGATGACATTACACCGACTTCATTGAGAATACTGTATTACTCAGAATAATATAAAATCTTCTTGATGTCATTCAAAAGAGTGACCATTCAAACCAATGCATATAAAAATACATACTATTCAGATGCTGAGGCAAGATGTTAGAGTGTCTAGAGTGACTGGGCCTATAAATTACTGAAAGAACTGATGAATTATAGCAATTGAGTATTTATTATAATATATTTAATATAAATATATTTATTTCCACATAAATAGACCTTGGCACTGATGATATCATAATTATAAACTCTCTTTTCCTCTGTGACATGAAGCTGAAATTGAATTTATTGCATTTGTCCATAAAGCCATAGACACGGCTAATTTTAGTAGACATTTCTATAGTGATACATATACACTCTCTTATTTGATTCTCAAAAATATTTTGTTGGGATGGCTAGGTGGCACAGGGAATAGAGAACTGGCCCTGGAGTCAGGAGGACCTGAGTTCAAATCTGGTCTCAGACACTTAACACTTACTAGCCATATGACCGTGGGCAAGTCACTTAACCCCAATCGCCCTGCCTTCCCCCCTCCAGAAAGAAAAGAATAAAAAGAACTTTGTTCTATTGATAATATCTTCATTTTTATTGATGACAAAATGGAGGCTCATAGAACATAAATGACTCACTATGGTCCCACAGTAACCTACTAAGAAGGAATTTTATGTGAAAGATTTTGTGAAGGTCAAAACAACATTACCTGGACCATATACAATTTGTGGAATGATTGTAATATTAAAAAGATGGGCTTTTGTGCCATTGAACAACCTGGAATTAGATCGTATGGATCCTTAAGATCATGTGGATTCCTTAAGTAAATGATAATCATTTTGATGGTATGAGGGAAAAAATACAATGCAGAGTAGACCAAAAGTAAATGACTGTTAAAAGAGACAGAGAAACACATAGATGTAGATATTTGTAGGAATACAAACACAATATACATATAGAGACATGTGTATGTATGCTTGTGTGTGTAGATAGAAAGATAAATAGATACATACATATATACATGCACAGAAGGATGGATAGATGGATAGATAGATAGACAGACAGACAGACAGACAGACAGACAGACAGATAGATAGATAGATAGATAGATAGATAGATAGATAGATAGATAGATAAACATCTCCAACTGGGAGATTTTGGATGAGATATTTAAAGGAATATAAATATGTATATATTATAGTATTTCTATATTAACATACATGATATATTACCATGTAATTATTTTTGTATGTGTGTAGATATATGTGTATGTATGTATATGTATAAATTTATCACCACACATTTACTTTTGTATACACACATTTGAAGAAAAGGATAATATGGGAGTGATGAATAGAATTCCATTAGAATTGGGTAGGCTTAATTTTCATTTTTTTATTATCCTCCCTTGACAGTGCCTTATCCAAAAGATATTACTAAATAAAGTCTTGTGGAACTGAATTTGTAAATATAATTTTAGAATTTTTTAAAAATTATTTTTGGAGGGGGGAAGATAGGACAATTGTGGTTAAGTGACTTGACCAAGGTCACACGGCTAATTTTTGTGTTAAGTGTCTGGGGCCGGATTTGAACTCAGGTCCTCCAGACTCCAGGGCCAGTGCTCTATTCACTGCACCACCCAGCTGCCCCTGTAAATATAATTTTTAGAAGTCAATTTATATGAGTCATTGTAATTTGCATCTTGAAAAAGATCTCACAGAGAAAAATTGGGGGAATGGGACAAGTGAAAAGAGAAACAGCATAAACAAAGGCAGAAATATATCATTTACATGATGTGTGTAACATTATGTGTGTCTTACTATTAGTGACTAATCATGACTTTAAATGTATAACAATGAACCATATCTCCAACCTTTTGGCAGACGGGGGATCAACTAAAGTGTATCTAAAGACATGTACCTTCATACATGATCAATGTTATGCCTTAGCTTGCTTTACTCTACTTAATTACTATGGGAGGATTTCAATGAGAGATAGAGCACTGAGTCAGTGGGTAGTTGATGAGATGCAAAATGTGTGTGTATTGTCA
The DNA here is from genome assembly GCF_028583685.1 of Petaurus breviceps papuanus. Lineage (NCBI taxonomy): Eukaryota > Metazoa > Chordata > Mammalia > Diprotodontia > Petauridae > Petaurus > Petaurus breviceps. The sequence continues at coordinate 8,284,119 of NW_027187376.1, read as the reverse complement.
CGTGTATGGGAGAGAGGAAAAGAGGGAGAGGAAGGAGGGAGAGAGGGAGAGAGCAAGAGAGAGAAGGGGAGGAAGAGTATGAGAAGGAGGAGGAGGAGGGGAAGGGGAACAGTTAGAAGAAAAGGAAGAAAGGTAAATAAAATTGAAAAAAAATGCCAAGAAATTTAGAAGGAAACACAAATGGGAGAAATTTCCTGACAACCTTGTTACATGTAGGTATGTAGTATGTATACACATTTTAGGTAGGTAGAGAGATAGAAAGACATATACATTAATATACATATATACATACACACATATAAACACAAAGATATATGAAAAAATTAAGCATAGTAGCAGAAATTTACAAATATATTGCACGGCTGTTTTTGTCTATTGAAATGTATGTTCATTGATAAGTAAATTCATAATAATGAAGGAAAATTTTTTTAAAACCAAAGCAAAAAAATGGCTACAGTAAATCAAAATGATTATAAATTTCCATTTATCTAGAATACTTAAGAGAAAAGCATGTTCTGGTTATTTTAAAATTAGCACATATGGATCACCTCCTTTCAAGGAATAAAGGGAAAATAAAATATACTTTTTTGTTTTTCTGTTGTTTCAGTCATGTCCAATTCTTCATGACCCTATTTTTTTTGGCAAAGGTACTGGTTTGTCATTTTGTTCTACAGCTCATTTTACAGATGAGGAAATTGAGGCAAATAGAGTTAACTGACTTGGCCAGGGTCACAAAGCAAGTAAGTGTTTATGCTGGATTTAAATTGAGGCCAACCTGACTTGAGGCCTAACAACCACATAGTCACTTTAACATACTCTTAGCACTCCCCTTCAAAAAAAGCATTTAAAAGTGAATTGAATGTATGGGCTTTATATTTAAATAATAGTAATATACTCAATAGTAACTCAGTAAATGGACAACATGATAAGATGTCAGCCCCAACTGAATAAAGAGGGGCTTTGGAAGGTGGTGAAGGTTGAAGAAAAGGTTATCAGAACAATATTTGCTGAGTCTTTGAATACTAGGCAGAAGAGTGTAGATATTCTGGGATATGAAACAGCTCCATTATGAGCTCTTAAGCGGTGGACTTCAAGTGTTTAACAAAGGTTATCTTGAAAGTTTTGTGCATAGCTAAGGAGGAAGCTTTCAGAAGGAAGTAGGAGTAGATAAAATGTTGGGCAAAGAATCTATAACTTTGGATTCCAGTCCCTGCCTCTGCTACTAACTATAGGTAATTTAGTTCTCTCCTGTCATTACCCCCCTGACCAATAATCTGAGGAGACTATAGAATACTAATGCTGTTCCTTTCAGCTTTAAAAAGCAATGATTAGATGAACTCTTTCTAGTTCCAAAAGTCATTGATTCCCCAAATCTATTAATGCAGAAAATGACTAGAAAAAAGAAACTGGTTTGGGTGTCTTTCAGTACTCAATGTGGGAGATGACTGTGAAAAATGAGGAATGACATTTGGAGAGACATTAGAGTAGGAAAATACAGCTGGATGAGAAAAAAAAGCAGAAAGGGAAATCAAAGTACTACTTTCATGATACTAGTGACAAAAGAATACAATAATAGTAATAAAAACAGTAATAAAGACGTTATAAAGGGAATGGAGAATGAGTTCAAATACTTATTCATTGGGTTTGCTATTAATGATAATAATTGATATTTAGATAGTTCATATCTATGTATATACTTATACAGATATGGATGTATTTCACATAGTTTATTTATTATATGCCTTAATATAGCTTAAACTTTGCATAATACTTTAAATACATTGTCTCATTTGAGATTAGAAATAGTTTTACATAGATATTATATAATTATTATTATTATCTCCTCTTTTACCAATATGAAAACAGGTTTAGAGAGGTTAAGAACCTTGGCCATGGTAAGTGTCAAAGAAGGAATATGAACATAACTATTTTGGATTCTAAGTCCAGAAAGATATCCATGAGACCATATGGCTTCTTAAATAGAATACATATAAAGGAATTCATAAACTAGAAAGAATGGGGGGGGGTGGCAATCATACACACATTTCTTTTTAATAGGCCTTCATTTTATTTAATTGATTCAAGAAATTGGTCTTTTGTTTTTACATCATATAGATTTTCAAATGTATCTCTACTCTTCTTCCCTCCCAAAGAGCCATGCCTTTAAATAAATAAATTTTAAAAGAAAGAAGCAGGAAAATCAGCAAAAGCTAACAACATAAAAAAATGTCATTATATGCAATGTTACCCATCTCTGGTCCCAAATCTCTGTAGAGAAATGGGAGATTGTCTTCTATATCTCTTCTTTGGGGCCAACAATGCTGTTAGCCATTTTGCAAAATTTGTTTTTCAATTGATATATAGTTGGTGTCTTTCTATTTAATAGTTTGAGTCACTGCCTGTGTAGTTTTCTCATCTCTTCATTTTGAATCAGTTCATTCAGTCCATGCTTTCCCTGTATTCTCCCGTCTGCATTTCTTTAAAAGTTTTTCTCTGAAATCTTTTCATGCATCTCTCTGTATTCATTAAGTCCATCATTTCTTATAGCACAGTAATGTCTCATTACATTCATGACCACAGTTTAGATATTGATTTCGCTTTTGATGGTCATCTCCTTTGTTTATGTCTCTTTGCCACCAAAAGGTGTGTGTGTGTGTGTGTGTGTGTGTGTGTGTGTGTGTGTGTGTGTGTGTGTGTGTGTG
>NW_027187376.1:8134644-8281407 GCF_028583685.1 Petaurus breviceps papuanus | reverse complement strand
GTGTGTGTGTGTGTGTGTGTGTGTGTGTGTGTGTGTGTGTGTGTGTGGAAGGGATAGGCCTCTCCCTATATCAGTGACATCCTTGGAGTATACTTAACAGTGGAATCTTTGGGTCAAAGGGTATGGCACCAAAGTTTTCTGAAAATCAATATAGAATTAATTTTCTGGAATCTTCTATAATTTGTTCTCAAACTTTTTAAAGCACAATGATAACACTGCAGTTTCTTTGCTGTCTTACATATCATCAGCAGGCCTGTAAATTCAGTTCCCACTGTAGTAGCCTAAATGAATGAGGGAGGTACCATCTTTCTTCGATTTTTGTGTCCTGGAATCTGAGTCAGTCTTTCAAACTGCACTATCTGCTTTGAAATACATGACTTCAAAGAGCAAGAAAGTTCACTCAATTGTCACCCTTCAGTGATTCAGGAAGATTTTTCTTTTCTTGTTCTGACTGCTTTAAATCATCGTGAATCTAAAGCACCATGAACATCGTAATGCTGCTTTCATTTTTTAAAATTCACTTCAGAAAAAAAAATATATATATATATATATATATTATATGTCCCTCATATGCAAAGGATATTTTAAAGGAAAAAAAAAACAACTAAATCTAAGAAGCAATGTAGAAAGTTTTATTTCATTTATTTTTAAAATCTCTATGACCACAACTCATCAAAGTGAGTTCACCATGAGCGAAGCATGTACAATTCATTTCTATAGTGACTTAATTATCCCATTGGCATACAGGACTGAAAATGATCAGCCTGGACTTTTCCAAGTTCAAAGATCTGTTTAGAGTCAATTCCAGTCAAGTAGTGTGTTTGATTTTCTTTGATTTGAGCAAGCTGAGAACTTTCCTCTCTATATAGAGGTCTCATCCTGTCCTTTTATCATAGGCTCCTGAGGCTTCAAAAGTTAACTTGCAACCTGGATAACTGCCTGAAAGGAGAGCTGTTTAATTTCAAACTACAGAATCCTTAATATCATGTTCAGAATAATTGTGAAAGAACAATAGAATATACTAATGACAAAATAATGAGTATGTATATATTTGTGTAGGGGTGTGTGTGTGCATGCATGTGTGTGTATATGTATGTGTGATATTTGACCACAGAAAAGTCATTTAACTTGTCAGTACTGGACTCCAGGCAAATTTCCAAGTTAGCCAAGTTGCTGATCTCTGTTTATGGAGGAAATTTCCATATTAGGAGTTTGATACCCTGATGAAATCATAGATCCAGGCCTCTGCCTCCTAAAAAAAGCCATTTTAGCAAGTCACCATCAGTGTCTTACTTTACAAACATTATCCACATAGAAAAGCCTGTGGACAGGGCATAAAGAGCCACACACCAAATGAAAAAAAAAGATATCAGTCCTGGAAGGGATTTCCAAGTCTACTTAATTTAAGTTAAACCTATACGAGGATAGCCAACAATATCCCCAACAGGTAATTATCTAGCCTTTCTATGAGTACCTCAAGTGAAGAGCAACCCGCTACCTCCTGAGGCAAGACATTCTTTGTTTGGAGACTATTGAAAGGAATTTCTTATAGAGAATTTAAATCTATCCCTCCATAGCTTCTACAGCCTTGACCCTCCAATGAATTTATATTCCAGCAGAATATATAATGCCATCCAAAATTTCCTCTTTCTGCAGAAGGATAACAAAGTCATCAATTTTGGCCTTTGGTGGATTCAAATGATGCCATTCTCAGTGCTTGTAATAGGGCAAAATATCAGAACAATGTTGATTGACAGAGAGACAGACAGACAGATATACACATAGATAGATACGTAGATAGATAGAGATAGATGATAGCTAGATTAGACAGACAATAGGTAGATGATAGATAGATAGATAGATAGATAGATAGATAGATAGATAGATAGATAGATAGATAGATAGATGGATGGATGGATGGATGGATGGATAGATATATAGATGATAGATAGATAGGTAGACAGACAGATAGATGTTTTTGTTAATCACTAGTCATGACACATTTGATAGAGTTTTAGACTTAAAGACAAGAAGAGCTGGGTTCAAATTCAACCTCAATCACTAGCTATGTTTGCCTAGAAAGTTATTTAACATCACATTACCTCTGTTTCTTCATTTGTAAAATGGGGATAATAAAAGCATCTACCTCTTTGGTATTTAAAAAATTTAAATTTAAAGTTTTAAAGAACTGAATAATATTTATAGAGCATTTTTCAAACCTTAAAGCAAGTCTATAAAAGATAACTAGCAAATTCTTAATTGTATATTTTTCAATTATATCTAAGTCTGACCACAAGAATCCTATTCTTTATCCTGCCCTTATAAGCACCTGTGACAAGAATCATAAAGTAAGCCAACCTTGGTAGATGTACTTACTGCAGTTCTCTGCCTTCCTGTTATCACGAATCACTATTCTCTGGTTGAGAGTACTGAAGAGGGTGGTCCAATTAACTGTATGGTAGTAACATAGGTTGGTGTTGTCAGTTATGTAGATATTTCCTGCACTGATTTCCTTTAAGGACTGGAATTGCAAAGAGGTGATGCCTTGTTGTTTAAGGATAAGCAATGAGAGGCCACTGGAGGAAAAAAAAAAGAAAAGGAGGAAATTAATGACTATTTCTAGAACATTAAATTCATTCATAAAGAAAGGTTACCACACCTTACCTGTAGAAGGAATGTTAATGTAATATAAACAAGGGATGAAGTTCCTAGATTTTTTTTCTTGCAAAAGGTACTTTCAAAATACAAAATAATTTATTGGAAAACATCTTATCCAAGTAACCCAAAGGAAAACAAAACAAAATAAAATAATTGCTAGGATGAATGAGCACTGTTAGTGTAGACAATATTGTTTTTTCTTCTTTATATTCCCACTACTTAGTACAGTGTTTTGCACTTAGTAGGCACTTATTAAATTAAACTTCCCAGACTATCCTGAGGCATACAAAACCTGAATTTCCCAATAAGACACAGAACTGACTGACCTCAGGCTTGTCTTACAGATATTCCCCGTATGCAGTCTGAAGGCACTTTCAGAATGAACTGGGGACATGCTAAGATATATTTCCATTCTCAGAAAAGACAAAAATGGAGTAAATGCTTGAGATCACCTCTTACCAACAGCAGCTATGAATCCAGTTTTCTTAGATTGGGACTTTGGAAGGAAGCTATAGATTGCCAACCAAAAGCGTTTAGATAAGTTATCTTTCACTCAGGAGAAAAGTTAGGCAGATAATTATAAAAACAGATTTGCTCAGAAGCCCTGACCATAAAATTTACATTTGTAATTTAGCAAAAGAGTTGGTCTTAGAAATTTACCAAGACTGAAAGATGACTGAGCAAGTATGAAAAGGAGTGGCAGTGATATTCTGCAGTATTCCAAAGAAAGCAAGTGATATTTATGTTTCTGACTTTATTTCTGTTCTTCCCAATATACCATCTCACATATTCATGTATTTACACTAGACATTCTTCACACTTGGAATAGACTCCTCGTCTTCCTTTAAAATAAAGCTCAGACACAATGTCCTCCATGAAGTCTTTCCCTATTCCCTAATTTCTAGTGCCCCATTCCATATGATCTGTTTAACTACTTTATAGATACATATATGTATGTATATATGATTGTATTATCTTCATATTTCCAAAGATAGCTTTATACATGTTTTTCCCTCAATAGGATGTAGGTTAATTGAAGGAGAGATTATTTATCTCCATTGCCTACCAAAGTATGTCGCACATACTAGGTACATAATAAATAGCTATCAGTTGATTGATCTATACAACACTAAAATAATCGGTGGAATTTTAAAATCATCTGCCCCTTGATGAAAGTTTCTTGAAGGCAGGTTATCTTGAAGACACCTTCTGTTTTTGTTTTCATCATCAATAGTTATTAGGTTCATATTTTACAGATAAAATAGAAACTACTCTACAGTTCCTCTTAGACACACACATACATATACACATACACATACACACCTCCCACAATGGCCCAGCCCCACACAAGTATATTCACACATACATAAAATGCATATCAAACAACTGTTAGTTTTTTTCCCCAAGGGAAAACACCAACTAACTTGATCCATTACTTTGCATTATTGCTATAATAATATAGTGAGGTACACCCTAAGATATAAGTAACAAATATAATGTACACAGAATTAATTGGATTATAAACTATACCTCAATGATTGGAATACTCCGATGATAATGGAAAGAAGATGGACCAAAAGGAATGGGATGTAAGTTTTAAAAATCAAGGAATGCCATGAAATGAAATTGAAACATTAAAAACTGATGGCCTGAGAGTTTTCCTCAAAATTCAGTATATGTTACTACAACAAAACAAGTCTTATTTCAAGGACATTTTTATCATTCTACAGTTTTCTTTTGGGGGGGGGGGGCGAGAGGAGAGAAGGGATTTACCTTTTTTTGTTTTCCACTTAAAAATAAACCTTTCCTACACTGTAACCAAGAAATGGACATTATTTAATAATTTAGTAACAAAAGATTATTTTTTTAACTTCTAGACTTTTTTTCTTTTAACAAAAGATAATTTGACATGGCAATGATTGTCCTTCCAATTCATAAGAACAAGTAGCTCAGGAATGAATAACAATATGATATGGTATTCATTCTGAAATCTCATTCCTCTTCTAAAAATGAGATGCTGAGTGTTATTACATCAGCAGAATGCTTTGCCTGATTGATAGCATTTGGTTTAACTGAGAGTCAGCATTAGTGGTATATATCATCCAGAAAGATTGTTTCCATTGGCTATTATTTTTCATTACTTTGGCTTCCTTTGTAGTCTTTCCTATCAACTTTTATATGAATATAGCACTTGTGTCAGTCGACTTTGAGTTTTTTTTTCTTTTTCTGTGAAGCTTTGGTAGAGAGAGTTTAGTTGCCTTTTTTTTCACAGTTTCATGTCTTAGCAAACCCCACAGGCCTGCACAAAATTCCCTGCCTCAGGTTCACAAGTTCATGTCTATATTTAGCACTATGTACTCCCACACTTGGGAAGCCCAAGGTAAAGAGTAACCCCTAAAATATTACCACTTTGTCATCTGATCCATATGATGATTCCTTCCAACAAAAGTCTCAGATCATTCTCCATGACTTCCACCCATAATGGTGGTTGCCTTTTTCAGATTCTCCTTTCCTTACATGGATACCAAATGAACACATACTTTGCCTCCTGTTAGGCTTCCACTTCCCATTCTTACTTCATGGACAGTCTATCTATTTTATTTTCCCATCACCCATTTCTCTAATAACTTCCTTAACACTTAATATCCTGAATAATTCATTATATGTAATATGTTGAAACATTCTCATATCCACTATGTTTCATTCCATTAGGAATCTTGGATTGACTATTTCAATTACTGATCCAGTGTGCTAGTTAAAATGTATCCTCCGGAATTCTTGAACTCTGGTTTGATCTCATATTCATGCAATATGTTCACACAGACCCATCAGTTGGTAAAGAAACTAACTTTCAAATATCATAACTATGATTCTTGATCCAAATGTCAGCATCGATGGGTAACTGTCACCCAAATATATCTTTTGATTATGATGAAAAGTTAGGTTGAAATCTGTGGCTTATATCCTATATTTTCAATCCAGCAAAAGCACTGTATTATTTTAAATGATTTAGGGAGCTGAAAATTCAAGAGGCATATTCCCTACATTCTGTAGTCCATCATTTGTGGCATGTTTTTCATTATGAGTTTTATCTCCAGGATGGAAAATGGAAAAGTTGATATTTTTAGAGCAGTGAAATCAATGAGACCAAGAGATTTCTGATATTTTACATGAGTTTTAAGAAATGTATCTACTTCTAGTGAACTTTGAGAGCTCTACAGACTAAAACACAGATATTGAACACATACCTATACAGTACTCTTCCACCAATGGTGACCAGGTTAGAAAAGACACTGAAATCTGTCATGTTTGGGGGCCAAGACTGTATGTTCAAGAAACCTGAGGAAGATAAGGGCAAAAAGAAATGTCAGTATCTCATTGTCTCATTCATGGTGAATCCTTCAGATCTCGAAACATGACAGGATCACCTTATTTTGCAATAACATGATGGACATGTAAGAAAACCTACAAATAGGTCAAGAGCATTTCCAATTGGCAATTGTGTCAGTCCAATAATAGGATTTTTCAGCAACTCAAGGGATTCAGAATAGCATTCATACTTTCTGTGTTGAAATGCATATCCAATGAGGGGTAACAAAAAGTACGAAATGCCATGTTTCTGGTGCAAATATATTCAGAAAGATCAGACTGAGACTTCAAAGGTCAGCATAGTGTAGTAGGTAATAGGCTTTTATTGGTGTAACTAACATCTAGGAACAAATTTTTCTTTGAACACTGACTCTTTGAAGTCATTTAATTTTTCTGTGTCTCTGTCTCCTCACTTATCTATTTGGTAAGGATTCAATGGAATAATACTTATGATTCTTACAGCAAACTTTAGTATACAACATAAATGTTATCATCATCACTATTATTAGTAATTGTTAATAATATCTGCCCCTTAGTCATCTGCTACAGTGGATAGAGCACCAGCCAAAGAGTCAGGAGGACTGGAGTTCAAATCTGGCTTCAGTCACTTACTGGTTGTGTGATCCTGGGCAAGTCATTTAACCCCAACTACCTCAAAAATAACAATAATAATAAGAGCCCCTAATTTACTGCTTCTAAAATAAAATTTGAAATCTTAGACATTCTTGTGATTATTATAGTTTTAGGGATCATATGGTCAAGAGATTTCACAGATTTGAGTAAGAAGATCTATGCTTAAGTTCTAGTTTTCCAATAACAAGTTATGAATTTGGACATGACATTTAGATGGTTTGAGGCTCACTTTCCTCATTTGTAAAATAGGGGCATAATATCTACTCCATCTACCTGACTGTTGTGAAAATCAAATGAGATGTGTGCAAGTCCTTTGAAAAGTATTGATTACTATGTAAATGTGAGGAGCTATGAGAAAGATGATGGTGAGAATGATGAGATGCTATACTTTTGCCATACCATCAAAGACACAATACAAGTGTAATTGTTATAATAAATAACAATACATTACACACATGTTTTTGGGGTGTGAGGATAACTTGGTACTTGCGATACCCAGTTTTTAATTTCAACCTCATTTTCCCCAACTGCAAAGACTTTCAAAATGTATGCATAATATGAGGTATTTGCAACCCTTTATGAAAAATTTCATGGCTATCAGAAGTTCATATTTATTTTGAGAAGATGCTGATTAGAATATTGTATGTATTTTAAATAGAAACATGACAGAAGAAAAAAAAGTTTTGCATTTTATCTGTTTCTCCATAGTTACCTGTTATTTCTCTGACTGTCCGGAAGATGTTCAGTTTCTCAGGATCCATGGCTTCAATTGCATTGTAAGGATCCCTAAAAGATGAGGACACTGTCATTTAATTACCCAAGAATAAGTGAATATAGTTCTATCACATCAAGAGGCAAACTTGCAAAAAACAAATCTTTCCACCTAACTTGAAAACTCCAATTTGACATGAGGATAACATGTAGAGGTGTCTTGGACACTCTTTGTAGTCATTATGGTCATCCTGAGAAGGGAAAATTGCTTATTTTAATAGCATGTTCTAAAACTTATGGGGCAAAGGGCTTTTTGGGTCACAAAAAATCTTTAAGTTTGGACCATTCACTAAATATTCTGAGGGCCAATATGACATAGAAGAAAAAAGGTCGAGATCTGATATGAGACCTGTATTTAAGTCTGAGCTATGCCATGCTTACTAGGCACATGATACTGTGCATTCATATTCATTTTCATTTGTCCTCCCTGGGTCTCAGCTTGTTCCTCTTTCAAATGAGAGAGTTGTTGAGAGATGATCTCGAAAATCTTTCCCAACTCTAAAATACTTGATCAATTTTTAAAACAAACTCAATTATCTCTCTCTTTGTCTGCATTTTCTCTAGAAATCAAATACAATAGAAAATTTATATACTTTCTGTAAAATCTCATATTAGATCTAGAAGGGAAATGTTAAATGAAATGATGTCAGTGCTTTGATAATGGTGAGGGAAATTAGTTCTTTGTGACCTCAGATGTGATGCAGATGGCTAATCAAACCCATTATTAGTTAACAATTAATTAGCAGAAATAAATGCAGCTGAGTTTCTAGATTTATTTGGGATAAGGTTTCCTTTTTATCTTTTGGAACCATCATTTGATTAGAAAACAGGAGACTGTTCTCACCATGAATTATTCTTTACAGAGGCATTCTCTTTCCTATCCAGCTAAGTAATCGTTCTTGTTCATCTGCATTTATAATGTATGTTAAGGTACAGGACATTTGAGAACTAAATGAAATTTAACCATATTTTATACCCCCAAATAAAAAGAAAATTCATTTACTTAAGATTTCACCTGTTCCTAGAGAGTAAAGGTACTTATGTTGTTAATGGTATTGATCTATGAATATCATAACCACTTTAAAGATAAGCAGAGTATAATTTGTCATCTCAAAATCTCAATTTAACCTGCAAACCACTTAATACATTTCTAACTTAGTGAACTAGCTGTGGTGGCAAACACAATGGTCTTGAAACCTTGGCTAGCATGATAAAGCCATGACATACTGTCCACACACAAACACAGCATCAAATAAATTTTCTCCAAAAAGTAACTGTCCAGGGTACTAGAGTTAAGCCATGCTAACTGTCCTGGTGTTTTCAGACTTATTTCAATGGGATTGAAAGTGTGTTTGCTATTGTAGCTTAATTCCCTGAAAAGAGCATTTCACATAAGTAATGACCCTGTCCTTTTGATATTTTCTGTCTAGCCATAATACTTCATACTGTGTTCTGCAAATCCCTATGGAATGCTTCCCTCTACCACAAGGTTAACAAGTTCTGGTAAAGGATCTTCAAAAAATGATTATGGCTAAGATTAGCAGAAACATGGAAGATGTTTTTTATAACTCAATCACATATAATGGATTAGTGCTTTTTGATCATGCACTTTGTATATTTTTCGAGATCTCCAAAAAGGACTCATAAATTGTTTTCTCGATTCTCTCCCTATTACAGTCAATAGGTATTAACAAAATGTCAAATTCAGGTTGAATAAGAAAGCAAAGTAGATTCAAACAATCCTTGATGTGGCTAAAATAATTTGAAAGCAACCATTTGTATGTAGAATATTTTTTCTCTCAAATACTAGACTGTTTTTCAATATGTGCACATCTATGAAGTGTATTATCTGTATACTTTGCAGAATAATGAAGTCCACTGTCTTGCTTATGAAATGCTCAACATTCAGCACAGACATTGATAAATGGGGTTAATTCTAACCTTTACAGTGACTACTTCCAGATTGCCAGAACTTAAATGAATTCTGGAATGTTAGCATTAAGTTCAGGAGTCTCAAGGGATTGAATATCCTTCATGTAGGACTCTCACAAAAAAAGAAAGTAACAGATTTCCATTCATAAACTTTTAAAAAGCAACATCTGACTGTCTTATGAAACCCAAATGGTATTTCCCCCTATAAAGTATGTTCAAAGTTGAATTGAAAGGTATTCTAAAGACATACTGTCAGCTTGTCATACTGTATGTGACCTTAGAGCATGCCATAGGGACCCAAAATAAAGTTTAAGCATGAGTTAAGATATACTAAATGTGTAGATTTTTATGTTCAATTCTAATCATGATCAGTGCTTACAAATGTGAAATATTATTTCCTATTGATTCTCTATCATCAGAGCATTGGGATGTCAGGTGCTCTATTTTCATCTGTCTGCTACTGACAGTGTCCCAAAATGATGTATTTTGATAGCATTTTCCCAGGTTACTCTAATGCACAGAAATAGTATTAAGTCTGGCAGGCTAGGAAAGGAATGTTACTTTTATTAGTTAAAACAGTTGAGCATTGCCTAGTGATCCCCATATTAGATGAGGTCTAAGAAATTCTTGTCTTAGCCCTTGTTTTCCTGTAGGTTGTACAAGCCAATTAACCTTTGTGGGCCTCAGTTTGCCTAACAGAAATTAAGATTTAAGTGCTTGATAATTTGTAGAGCAATTTAAGGTCCTTTTGAGAAAACTTGCTTCAGTTATGTATCATCCTGTTCCATTTTAATATGACTTTGCTCTTGTTATAGTTCATAGAAGCCCCTCAGCTATTTTAACCAAGATACATGCTCTTATTAAAAACTGGTTAGTAACTTATTGAGGGTAATTAGAGTAAAGTAGTTGATTGAAGTGCCAAGATTGTTCAATTTGTATTTTCCTTTATTTTTTACTTTAAAAAAAATAAGATTTTTTTTTGAAAATAAAGAAATTTGCCCCACTGAGATGCTTTCATATCTTTATCATTTTTTTTCCTCCCAAGATGACAGGAAAGGGTTTCAGGAAATACAGGTCAGGATTATCATCATAGCAAGAAAATGGGAGGGTGGGATTTGAGAAAGTAGAGTTATATTTTTTATATCCGGAAAATATCAGATACAATTTTTTTAGATACATGTTTCTAATAATTTTCACTTCAATTCTTCAACATAATAGCTATAATTAAATACTGACAGTACTTGGAGTGACAAACTAAGACTTGTGAAATCTCTATTTAAGAAATATTGTCATCATAAGAGTCACTTGGCTTTAATTCGGTATTTGAAATTCTAGAAAATAATGTGTGCTACTCAATGCTTGGTACTGAAAACTGGATGTTGTCTTTTTATTCCAGTATCCTAAGAGGACAAAAACAATTTCAACACAAATTCAGAAAACACTTAGGTTTTTATTTTTTAATAACACCAGAAAATTTTTTAGGGTTTATTTCTACTTCATAACCTGGAATGATTTTTGAGAAACATGTTTTAAGGCTATTTTTTCAAAAGTTCTCTAGCTCTACCCAAATTGTTAAGAAGGATTAGTTCTATTAGCACGCCTTTTTCATATACCAAATTACACTTATGAGAATGTAATGCACTCCTGCTGCATAGTATAGTATCCCTTGAATGGCTGTTCCTGCTTTCAACAAAGTTGCTTCCCAAATGTAGGACAAATCTTTTGTGGAGAATTTTTGGGAGGATGTGGACAAAACTCAGGATATGGATGGTTTGAGAATTGTATCACTAGACAAAATATTCAAATCAATTAGAGCACACATCAACTTTTTATTCAGTATTGAATACTAATTAACTACTAAAGATGCTTGTGCACATGATAATATATGTGTGTAACAAAGAGAAACATATTTTTTGAATGATAATGTATGATCAATGTATGGTCACTGAAAATCTAAGGCAGATATTTTTAAACTTTTTTGTATACTACACCCCTTTGACAATATGATGAAGCTTACGGACACCTCAACACACATACACACACACACACACACACACACCCCTCAACATATCCATCCATATGCATGTATCTATATATGTATGTATACATACCTATACATATGTGTGTATATATGGATGTGCATATGTATATACATAATAGAAGGAAATACTAAACTTAATTTAGATGTTAGTAATTTTTCCCATCCTAGTTCATAGACCCCATGGATATCTTAGGAGTTCCTGGATCCTAGAATAAGAATCCATGCTTTAAAGAATCTTGTCAATTGAATCTCCACCTCTCCCAAAATAAAACAGACCTCCTGAATATCACTTGTTTAAGTATCTTACTTCAAAAGTTTTTTTCCCCCTTTGGAGACTTCACACTATGGGAATCAAAATGAAGAGGAAAATACAATCTCCTGTGGGCTTACTTGGTTGGTTAATAACCAGAATGTAATGTAAAGAAAAAAACTAATATAACAAATTAAACTGCTGTTTTCCACTGTTTCCTAATGCAGAGGGAGTAAGGCTAACTCCATTTATTATTTTAATGTGTCAACACATACCATGATATAGATGGATATGTCTTTTAAGCTATTTTAATCCAATATGCATGGGGAAAATTGTTCAATTCCTAATCATATTTTGAGCATAATTACAAACAGGGAGTTTATGTCATTCTACATATTTCCAGTTGTATGAAAAAAAGCCATAAATACTGAGATCATAACTGATTAGCACTTATTCCAGCATGCAATATGTGGACTTATGAAATATTTTAAGCAATGAAAGTATTTTATATACCAATATACACATACACACAATTAGAATTGATGCACATGGAAACATAATTGCTTATTTGCAATGTTTCTGTTGATTCTACTTGGACGTGTATTAATTTTTAATGTTACACTGATTTTATTATGGTAACAGTGTGGTGCATGTGCACAGTAAAACTTTCAATTGTTAGATGTGAGTTGTTGCTTTAACTGTAGCCCATGGCACAACCATTTTAGGATTAAGCAGTAATATAAACAAATAGATACAATGTAAAGTGAAAATTGACATGTTTAATGCAACTCTAGAAGCATGAGATCAGTTGTTTTCCCAGCTAAAACCAGCAGGTGGTTCTATAATGAAGGATCACAGACAGTTTCATTGATCAATGAAATTCATTGAATAGATCAAGGAAAATATTTATTGCTTCCCAAATGAATGATTCAGGGAGAGGGAAAGGGAGGTAAGGAGAAGGGACCAATAGGGAAGAAAGGGAGAGAGAGAAGGAAGAGAGAAGGAGGGGAAAGGGGGTAAAAAAGGGACGGGGAGAGAGAGAGAGGGAGGGAGGGAGAGAGAGACAGGGAAACAGGGAGGGAGGGAGATGGGGAGGGTGAGGAGAAGAGGGGGAGAGAGATTATTTTTAAGAAGAAATGTTAAAATCACTCCTTGAAAATAATATAGCAGCATTTCAGCTTAAAGTCACTTACAGATTTTAGAAATTTAGAGGTTTTTTTGATTTACATAATTATGTATTACTCAACTAGTAATCTGAATACTTTTCATTTGAACATATATGTGTTTGCCTAAAATTATACCAATATTTTCTGAAAATTATTCTTTTGGGAAGCCATCAGCATTTTGCTCAAAGTTTAGATCAGATTCACAATCTGGTTTTCCCTCTCATCATTTTTTAAAAATCATGATCACCAACTTCAAATTAGGGAAATCTTTTCAAATTTTTGACTTTCCTTTGTCATTAATTAAAATTGGGTATTTTGGTAGGACATGATTAGGAATGGGTGTAGCTGTCAGTAAGGAAGTGTAAAAATAAGAAGAAAATCAGAAAAAAAAACTATACATATTTAAAACAAAATTAGTGTTTTTTTAAACAGAGAATTTTTTTTAAACTCATGTTTCCCTGTCTCTCCAAGTCAGAAGCTTAGTATCCACTCAGAGGTCAGACCTCACTACTCATCATTATTGAAGCTTTGACCTGCTCCATTTTCAACTTGGGTGGGTTTGACTTTCCTATTCTCTGTTACTACCCCTCACCCCCCCCCCCCCAGTTCAATCCATTTCCATGGGCTCACAATATTAGTGCTGGAGTTAGTGTAGATGATCAATCAACTTAGTCCCTTGAGGTTAAGAATTCCTAAAATCAAGTGATTTAGCAATTTTCACTTTCCCCAGTGGCAGAGATAATAGACATATTCCTTCACAGCAGACTGAATAACTAATTTTTTAGAACTGGAAGGGACCTCAACAGCCATCTAATGAATCTAGAACTGAAAAGATATTCCTACTATAATATATCCTATAAGTGGCCTCAACCTCTGCTGGAAGATCATCAGTGAAAAGAAACCTCACGCTTTCAGAGGTGATTTATTTCCAGTTTGCAACAGCTACCTAATTATTAGGAAGTTTTTCTTAACTTCCTTTTGCCAATTTACAAATTCTTGGTGTTGCTTCTGGTTTTTCTCTGTAGAGCTAAAGAGAAATAGTGTAATTTCTCTTCCACATGATATCCACTTGAAAATGTTTTTGCCCTTTCTTTACAAGCCAAAAAAAAAAAAAAAAAGAATGAAGTTTTAGCACTGACCCATGAATACCAGTGACGAGGAAGATCAAATTCCCATTGATCTTGGTACAGTTTATGAACTTGTCAATGTTGCTGGAATCCACAGTCTGAGCAGACATCAGAGTTCCTGTGCCAATGCCATCACATGCTGTAGATTAAAAAAAATACAGAAAAATATAAAACTGCAGTTTTCAATGAGTAGCTACTCAAAATTCTCATTATTTTCATTAGTATTGATGATCATACATTTGAGTAGTAAGTCAAAACAAGGACCTATCAAATATGTGACCTTAAAATCAACTGGCTTCTTGGTATGGCTTATATTTATTTCAATAAGCTGCAATTTTGTCAATACAGGCTTTTCCATTAACACAAATCACAATCCACTTCATGGCTTAAGGGAATTCTGAACTGTTGCTTCAGCAAGAACATTTGTAGTCTTGTAGCCCTTCTGGGGATGAAACTTTGAACCAGGGCAGATTCTCAGATCTGTCAAACACACCTACTATGTGCAATGGTGCTAGGTGATGGGAAAAAAAAGAACAAAACTATCCCTAGCAACAGACATACCGTCTATAATTGTGCTCAAAGACATTCTATGTTGCATGGACCAGGCACGAGGCATGTCTCATTGACATAATCTTCAAGAGCTTAGGGTCACCTCCATGACACAAAAAGATATTCAAACGGTATGTTAGAGGGGTTGAACTAAATGTTGACATATATATATATATATATACATACACCTATTCTTTTTATTTAGCTTCTTTGGGGGAATAAATCTTCTTTGACATCCCCTCCCCCATGTTCCATGAAAGCAGATTTTTTCATGTTTTATTTTGTCATAATTTTAAGACTTTCTCGCTTCCTCATATTCCATCTTGCATCTCTTAGTTGGAGTCTTTACAAGGGGAATTTTCTATGCTTGGAATGCACACACTCCTCACTTTTGCCTCACAGAATCTTTCTTCCTTAATTCAAGCATAGTCTCTACATCAAGTTTTTTCTCATTCCGTTAAATATTAGTGCCACTCCCTAAGTCATTTTATATCTATATGTCTTTCCCCCCCCCCCCATTTATGTGAGAGGCATCAAGGCCTCAAATGTAAAATACCTTGACTTAAGGTGCACCTCTGAAATATACTGGTTTTGTATTTCTAGCAAGTCCCTTAACTAGACGGGCTTTTTTCTACCCAGGAGGTGCTATATTAATAAAATAACAGGTCCAAAACCTCTCTCTATTTATTCTCTTTATATTGATTCTGTATATACTTAAATATGTGCTTGTTGTTCCACTGTTAGCATGCAAGTTCCTTGATGCTAAGCATTGTTTTATTCTTTGTATTTTTATCACCAGCATCTAGGAGAGTCCCTAAAGATAGAATATACACAATAAATGCTTCACACATCACTGAATTCCCTACCTGCTTTTAAAATTACATTTTATTGATATTTTTTGACTTAACATTGCTTAAATTTTCACCTGTATTCCTCCTTCCCCTACGAGAGAATCATCTCATATAAGGCTGTTTCATAGAAAAAAAAGAAGAAAAGGGGAAAAAAAAAAAGAAAAATGGGGAAATGAGCAGAATCAATCAAAAAAGTAGAAAAAAAAACCCTGAAAATACCTGAAATATTCCTCACCTATGGATAACTCTCCCCACAAAGGACTGGGACTTTCTACTTTTGATGCCTTCTCATGTGGAAATCTGTCCCCTTTCCCAATTTAGAAAGCCTTATCTAGTCTTCAAGGATTAGATAAATCCCACTGCCTCTGACTATGGGGCTTCCACCTGGTTTGATGATATACATTGTATGGCACATTTTGCACTAATGTAATGCCATGCACCCCTCCACTCCTTGAAAAAGTTTTCGCTTGTCTCATACACCTAACTCCCTCTCTCTCTCTCTCTCTGTCTCTGTTTCTGTCTCTCTCTCCCTGTATGTATACACATATGTGTATGTATATACGCATATATTTCTATATATAAAATTTATATGTGTGGATATACGAATATGTGTGTATATAGAGAACTATATATAGTTGTGTATGCATGTATATGTATATATGGGCATGTGTACATAAACATGCATATACAAATATACATATGCATATATGTTTGTATGTGCACACACATACAGATACTGGATAGTAGGAACCATGTTTGAATTCTTTCTTATGTCTTACAAATAATCAGAGCTTAAGAAATATTTGTTGATAATGAAGCAGTAATGTTTATTTATATGCACAGTAAGTGTATACCATTGAAGCTTGGTACCATAGAACACAGTACAATTTACTGATTGATTTACTGCTTCCTTCATTACTTCATTTTCCAAATATGTGGATCATTTGACCCATTAGATTTCTTGGGTTTTTTGGGGATAGGGAACTATCTTTTAGCTTTTGTTTCTTTTTAGCATAGTACCTGGAAAAGTGTAGGTGATTAGAATTTTGACAAAATTCTGAAGGGGTGGGGAACCAGTGGCCTCAAGGCTACACGAGGCCTTCTAGGTCCTCAAGTGCAGACTTTTGATTCAAGTCCAAACTTGTCAAAGAACTTCAATAGAGGACCTAGAGGGCCACATGTGGCCTCAAAGTGGTAGGTTCCACACCCCTGGATAGAACATCATTTCATTTTTTGTTTTATGAAAATAATTCCCCCTTTTAGGGAATGATTTAGGAACCTTAAAATCACCTCCAGGCTTTTTCTAGATATATCACAGCTATAACCTACCTTTGGGACAAATGTCAGTACAAGGTTTACACATTTTAATTCCATTTTCTTCAACCTCCATTTTGGAACTAGGACAAGCCCGCACACAAGAACTGGAATCTACCACAAAGTTGTCTGCAAGGAAAAAGTAAAACATTCAGTGTTGATTAGAGGTTAGGGCAGGGGGGGCAGTTTTCTGGTATCTGAAAGTAACCATGTAAGCCAATAATGTGCATGACTTTTCCCTTATAATAGCTTCGTAGTTTTCTATCTAACCACTTAGTAGTTAACTGGGTGTTAACAGTTGATCAAGCTCCGTACCTGGAGTCAAAAAGATCTGAGTTCAAATATGGCCTCACATGCTTATTATCTGAGTGTGTCAAGTAACTGGAGATCCTCCAGCCTCAATCTACTCATCTAAAAAAAGGGATGAAGAAAACGCTTAATTCCCAGAGTTGCTGTGTGAATAAAATACAATTATACAACATAATAGATATCATATTATATATAATAAAAAATAAAATAATAAAAAGTACTTTGCAAACCTTTATGCACTAAAGATATGATGATGAAGAGAGAGGGGGAGAAAGAGAGGGAGAGATAAGGAGACGCAGAGAGGGAAAAGGAGAGAGAGAACAGAGAAAGACACAGAGAGAGAGACATACAGAGAAAGTTGTACTGTCTTGTATCCTGGCCTAAGAATAGAATGTAGGAATGGCTGCTGTGTGTGTTTGTTTTTGTTTAACTTTTTTTTTCTGATCCCACATATAATAAGAGCCCTCAGGACAATGTAAATTTCTTTTACAAGCTTAATAAACTACATGACATTTAGTTTCTGTTTCCCGGTAGTTCCACTTCATTTCATGTAGTGATGCAAGTTGGAAATCTAGAAGTGCTTGGAGTTATTTTGAAACACAAATGAAGCTTAAATTAAACTGCTTTGGATCAAGAGAAAATATTTTATACTCAGACTCAAGAGAGAATATTTAAAGTTTGGGATATACTGAAAGGAATATTGTGATAGAAAAACTTGTCATAGCAATTTTCTCTGGGAATATGAATACACTTGAAAATTCAAAAGACAGTAACTTGGGAAAATTTAATAAAATATTGAAGTAAATGATGTAGCTATTATTTAAAGCCAGGTTTTCCCTGGATAGCTCTCCCTTCTAGAAACTTATACTAGATGAAGAGGGACCAAGTGGACCCTGAATGTAGCTGTTGACAAACTTCAAAATACTGTCAATTGCTATAACTAAGCTAATTTTAAAAGAATGTTTTGTGGCATTATATAATAAGAAATAAGTGGTGATTTGGGGCATTCATAAATTATATTTTATTATGCTCAGAAATATTTTATAGGTATCCTGACTCCTGTATAAATGTAGCTGCTATGAAAGCCATTTTGGAGAAGAAGGAATACTCTAAGCTGTGGGGGTCCTATTAGAAAAAGCTCCTTGAAAATAGGGACAATATTGTTAATATTGTTTCTGTAGTGCATTCCTCACATCACATAGCATATACTTAATGATTGTTGAATTGAATAGTGTTTAACCTTCTGAGTTTTAAACTTCCTTTACTATAGCTCTTGGTATTTTCATCATTTAGCTTTAGTGAAAAGCTCCTCATTAATGTTATGGTCTATGTTGCACTGTGCTTTTAAGCGCAGCCTGAGGTTCATGAAAAAGGAAGATGATCAAATTCTTTTCATATTCTCTCTCAATTTCACATCTCTCCTTGTCTTACACTTTATCACTTCTGTATCAGAATGAAATATGGCTATTTTCCTGCTTCTTTTTTTTCCTTTCAGTGGTAGAATCTCTCTCTCTACTTCTCTCTCTCTCTCTCTCTCTCTCTCTCTCTCTCTCTCTCTCTCTCTCTCCTGTTATTTATAAAATAACTTGTTTATGAAAAATTTTTATATTACTGGAATTTCTGGAAAACTTTCCAAACTTCCTTACTCTGGCATAGAATGTTCCTTTCTAACAACTATAAACAATAACAACCTACCTCAAAGAGCTCATCTAACACTACATACAACATTGTGTCCTTGCAGTCCTATCCCTTTTCACTGAGATGTGGAGAGAATGATCAATATTTGTTCTCAAAAGTTATTACTCTATTTTTAATTTTTTTTCCTGAATCAGAAGTCGGCTTCCTCTGACCAATCTTTTTATTTACATTTGTCTTATTTTAACACTGTTAATTTTATTTATTGTTCTACATCTTCTTAGTTCATTATGCATCAGTTTGCATAAATTTTCAAGGTATTTTATTTAAAAGTGCAAAAGATGGAAAATATTTGCTTTTGAACTTAATTAACTTTAATTAGTTCATATTTTGAAGTGTTCAAGGTAAAGGTCCTCAGATGCAAAAATACCTTTAAAATTGTAATTCAAATGAGATATGAACTGTAATTAAAATTATTTCCCCCAACACACCCATACACACACACACACACACACACACTCCCAGCCCCATTTTTTATTAAAGCACACAAATGCATATAGTGCAGATTGGGGGAAAACCATCCTTTTTGGAGGCTATTTCCAAGAATTCCCAAGATGCAATATTCTCAAGTGAGGGAAAGGTATGGAATATGACATCTTACACAGCTCTGTAGTTGCAAATAGCTATATGCATGAAAGCTCTGTCTTCCAAATGGGAAACTCTTTACAGTGAACTTGCAAAGATGCTATATATACTAAAATATGAACCACAGCACTACTTCTGGAGGGAGAGGGAGGGAGAGTGAGAGGGAGAGGGGGAGGGGAGGGAGACGGAGAGGGAGAGGGAGAGAGAGAGACAGAGAGAGATGGAGGGAGAGAATGAAAGTAAAGGAAGAATGTCTTAATTGGATGACAATAGAGTGAAATATAACTACATATGTATACATATATTCCACATATATATGAAGTATAACTATAAGTATGAAGTATAACATATATATATATATAAAACGATATATATATATATATGAAGTATAACTATAACAAAATACTACTGTGCCCTGAAAGACAAGGACTATGAGGAATTTAGAGAAACATGGAGAAATTTTTAGACTTACACACAAAAAAATAGAAACAAGAGAACAATATGGGCAGTGATTATAATAATATAAATGAAAATATGGTCAAATATAGCCAAATTCAGATTAATTGCAATATTCCTGGGGCACAAAAGACAAAATACATTTCTCATCAGAGAAGGAAGGATTATACGATCAAAATTTTACATAGGCTACCACACAAGATAATCTTGTGCATGTTTTGCTTAATATCTTTTTGTTGTTACATGGGTAGATTCAAAATGAACCCCCCAAAAGATCAAAAAGTGCCAATAAAACCTTTTTTTAAAAAAATAGGAGAAACATAAAAGAGCAAATAAATGTAAAATCTAGTTCACTATTTTGTTTTCCCAAGGGAGACAAAATACTACCAAGAGCTCCTCCCCCAACATGTAAAAACACTATGCCCCCTGGTACTAATAGAGCTGCCATTATTTATCATCAAAAAGAAGAAAGGAAATGCCAGCAAAGACTGAGGAATTGTCTGATACTTTGTTTCTCACAAGGACTGACCAATTTACTTTTGGATTCTTTAAGAAAATTAACAACTTAGTAAAGGATCTCATAACTTTTCTATTTTTTTTTTTTTATGTAGGGGTAAAAGCAAGGCAATAGGGTTAAGTGACTTGTCCAAAGTTACAGAGCTAGTAAGTGTGTCAAGTGTCTGAAACCGGATTTGAACTCAGGTCCTCCTTACTCCAGGTTCAATACTCTATTCACTGTGCCACCTAGCTACCCTTTATTTGTTGTTGTTGTTAATTAGTATTGCTCAAATGCAGATTTGATCTTGGGACTGACATGCTGTTCATCAAAAACCTCGTTATCAGAATTGGAAATAAACAAATATATGATCATTAGAATCAGGTCCCATATTGAGTCAGGTATTTATATTCTGAGACACCTGGAATTTCAGTTACTTACGTGGGCATTTCTTGACACAAAAGGCTCCATAGGTATACTTTGCATTGAAATTGTGCTCTAGTTGAAAGGTGGTTGGGTTGTAAACAAATGTTTGGGGGCATTGGGTGACACATGCTCCACTGTCATTGAAATTCATGCAGGCCTGGAACAGAATTTAAATAAGTTAGAGTATGTCATGGTTTTCTGAAGATACTTTCATAATGATGCTAATGGAATCCTGCTGGCACTGGGTTTATTCTTGGTTGGGATGTCTTTTTTCCCTACTGTACCTATTTCCAAAGTTTTTTTCATTGAAAATTAAAAAAAAAATAAGCTGTTAAATTTTTGAATCCAAAATGTTTTTAGATGATTAATTCCCTAATGTCTGTGAACAAATGTTCTACATTTAGCAATGCTAGAATGAAGCTTTGTTTTATATTTGTTTTTAATCTGTTGACTCATTTCAGGCTTGATAGTGTGCTTTCATTCAGCTAGTTATAAAAGAACTATTTAAAGCACCCACATTGCTAATGCATAGATGATCTGGGCTTTGATGTTTTGACCGTCTGGTCTTGCCTGTCTTTATGGTCTCTCCTGATATCAGGTCGAATGCCCCCTGAAAAGCAAGCTCCTAATTATGCCACCAAAGAAGCAGGATTTCCTTTGACTAGGAAAAGCAGAAATTATCCTTAATGTCAAATTAACTAAGGTCATTTGCCATCTTTCACGGCGAATAGAGGAATATGTAACCCTTTTGTTTTCATTTAAGCTTAGCTACCACCTACTACTGACTAAGGAAAACACCTCAGCAGGTGAGTATTTTTAGACTACAGCTAAGACAACTATAAAAGGAGGTTAACTATGGAAAGGTAGTGATTAAATCATAAAACACACATGTCCCTTGTCTTTTTATAATGCTCTATTTTATTTAAAGCCCACCCCCAAAAATAGATAGTTCCCCTTTCCACATTATCATGTGGTCTAGATGTAAACTTCCACCCTGGTCTGAAATTATTTTAAAAAATTCTTGATATGCTGAAACAATTTTTAATCACCAGAGAATTGTGGATCTTGCTTCAAAAGTGAATATATTTAACATTGTGGTGTGTAAAA
This sequence comes from Petaurus breviceps papuanus, assembly GCF_028583685.1. Classification (NCBI taxonomy): domain Eukaryota; kingdom Metazoa; phylum Chordata; class Mammalia; order Diprotodontia; family Petauridae; genus Petaurus; species Petaurus breviceps. Next base: position 8,259,672 of record NW_027187376.1, on the reverse strand, counting down.
AAGATAGATAAATGGCTTTTCTCACATTACAAAAAGTTTTCACAGTGAGATATTTTAGACTTTGCAAAGCAAATGTTGTGAACCAAGCAAAACTTTTCATTGGATTGTAAATTGTTTGTCTGTTTATTAATAATCATTAATTTGCTGTGTTTCCTCAACACATTTGCTATATCTATTGTAGTTTAAGCAAGCACTTTATCACAAATGTGACAATTCTCTCATGATAGTCTACACGATGTATAATCAGAATGAGGCATATGGATGTTATATTTCTCCCTAAGATGACACTTTCCAGGAAGAATCTATTAAAAACCAATCTAGAAAACTCAGTAAGTTTTAATTTATAACTACAAAGCTCTGTATGGTCTCATAATTGCTACACTGGCATATATTATTTAATATTATACATTGTTTGCCTGGGAACAAAGCAAAGTGCCCTAGAGAAAAATAATTAAACTTTCTAAGTATTGTCCACCCACCAAAGTTTGGGTATTATATTTTTTAAATCTCCCATGCCATAACCAAAGTAGTACCCTAGATTGCTGCAAAGCAATAGAGAAACGAGTGATGTGGAAATCAGGGTACAACTTAGTTGTATATTCAGTCAGGGAAATTAAAAAAAAGTATTAAAGAAGCTTCCAGTATGAATGTTGCTATAACTATTATTAAAGTAAAAAATATAGTCATCAATGACCCTGCCGGGGTTCTTTTTGATCGGATGGGGAAATCACATGCAAATTTTACACAAATCTTGTCCTTGTTCCAAACCAGTCACATACCAGTGGACAAATAAAAATTTGCTGAAACACCTTCCTAAGTTTATCTACATTCTGGCTCCTTCCTCCTCACTCAACACTCTACAACAGTATTTTTTTCCATCATTACACATTTACAGTAAACTATAAACCTGCTGGCTTCCTGAAACATTAATTGTCTTAATTGTAGAATATGTTTTGTAGGGAACTGAACTTTTTTTACTAAGTGACTTAAACTTTTCTTTTCTAACTATTTTTGGGGAGGAACAAATGAAATTAAATAATTGCTCTTTTAGAAAATTTAGATTATATAAATATATGTGTGCATATGTGCATATACATATATATGATTTTAATTTAAAAGTAATTGGAAAAAAAATTGGAAAATATGGAGAGCTGGGTTTAACTACAGTTTACAGAATATTCTTAAGATTGGAGGCAACACAAAGAACAATATTGAAAATATTAAACTATAATTTAAAAGAGTTCCAAAGCTATAAAAGTTAATTTTAGAGGAGTAAAAGTGTCTTCATTTAAGATAAAAATTATACAGATTAGCATATAAATGGCTCCAGATCTGTATTTGTAAATCCCATGAATGTTTTAATAAGTAATTTAAGCTCATAAGCCATACAAACTGACAAGGAAAACAGATAAGTTCATAAAAATACCTATTAATATTTTGAAATATATTCTGGAAAAATAGTTTAATAATGCAGTCACATGGAAGACATAGAGATTCACGGTCTAAGATAAAACAACTTTGAAAGCATTTATTAAAAACTTAGGCCAGGATTCAATGAGTCTGAAAACTCCAAAGGAAAGGATATTACTTGCCCTTCCCTCTTCCAAGTGACCAATTAGAATGTCCTTTAAATCTGTCTTCTACAAGAAGATCATCTTTTAATAATATATTATAAACTACTCAAAAACTCAGTTAAATGAACAGCACACAACAATCCAAAATAAATAACAGAGACACTAACTGATAACTCCACACCGAAGGAATGGTATCTTTCTTTCCCATATTGACATGAATAAGGTTTTTCTGATCTTAATCAAATTAGGTTTCTTTCTTTTGATTTTCAGATGTTTGAGCTACAGTGTGAATGTGCCAAATAGGAAGGAGAGGGGAAGGAAGGGAAAAGGAAGGCAGAACTCCTTAACATACAAAGCAGTCTGTATCTTTAGGTCCCGAGCATCCTCCAGCACATTCTCGGTGGCAGCAATCACTTACATACGGGCCATAGCACCTGCCATCACACTGTTCTGCACATACTGTCTTGGTCACTGCAAAAGACAAAGACATCATGGAAGTCAAAGGAAAGCCAAATGATAGACATTTCAGTAAATGAGAGACAGGGGAGAGGGTCTGAGAATTGTAGCAATAACTGAGATATATCAGTTTTACATGCTAAAACAGGGATGTGAGAGGAAACTCTATTCTATCATCCTTAAACAATCTGTCCAATACAATATATATCTTTTTAGAACCTCACAATGTCTTTATAGGTGTTATTGAAATGTGGTTTCCAAAGGCATACTCAATTTTAATTCATAGCTAAAGGGATAACTTTATTAGTGCAAAAAAAAACCTAGGTCATTGTGATAGTAATGGCATTCCCCCTGTATTGGCTTGGTTTTCAAATTGATTGTGTTAAAACCCAGAGCTTGTTAAACCCACCTGTGGGATGGGCTTGTTGATGTGAAAAGAAAGTCCTGAACTGGGAGGATCTGGTGACTTAGATTTGGAGAGACAAGAGAGAGGCGGAAGACCTTTTTTGGAAGCAGCACCTCGTGAAGAGAGAGAGACTAAGAGAATTGCTGGTGGCCGCTTTGAATTGCCCTGGACTTTTGAGACCTGCCCCCTGAGCTGCCAAGGACTGAGGAGACATGGCTGTTTTGCTGGTACTTTGTCTGTCTGTTTTGATGTTCTTTTGCCAGATTTGTCCACTGGTGAAAGACAGTCCTTTTGTTGAAGAAGTCCTGGAACCTGGCTGTTCACTAAGAAGCCCTGAGACTGTCCTGCAGACAGAGAGTGAATACTGTCCACTGGTGAAGGACAGTGCTGTTGTTGCAGGGGTCTGGAGACTGACCTGCAGACAGAATGAATACTGTCCACTGGTGAAGGACAGTGCTGTTGTTGCAGGGGTCTGGGAGCCTTTCTGTTGGTTCAGAAGCCCTGAAGAAGGATTTTCTTGTTGTATGTTTACAGAAATCCTGGGAGAGGGCTTTGCTAATGTGTTCAGGGGTTCTAGGACTGTTCTACAGACAGAGGATGAATTCATGAAGGGACTGGCAATGTATCTTATGGCCTTGCTAAGCCTTGTCTCCTCAGGAACTAAGATTGCTGAGAACTTGCCTCCTGTCAAGATGAAGAAAAGACCTTCATTGGGGTATTAAGTGCTGTGTTTAAACTTGATGTAACTCTGGGGTAGATTCAATTGTGATCCAGGGGTGGGGAACTTTTGACCTTATGTTTGGAAACTAATCTCCATTTGAGAAGAGGGGCTTTGTGGTGGATTAAATTAAGGTATAGCCTAGTGGTGGAGAAGTATTTAGAACAGAGATTTTGTAATTGATTGAATGATTGGAAGGTCCTGGGGTGGGGTAGTACTTGGAGATTATTTAATCACATTTAGTAAATGCTGTATTTGGAATGATGTCATGTTTTGATCTTCTCTGTTCTTGGTTTGTCACTGAATAAAATGGAGAGCACCTATGCTGGTATTTTGAACCTTGGGAAGTTGCCTTTCCTTGGCAATTATATTACAGTCATCTATTAAAATTGATAAGACTATTCACCTAAGAGTTTCAAGAAGATAAGAATAAGAGAGAACTTGGAGAATGAGTGGCAATACAGTATATCAAACAATCAATAAGCATTTAATATCTGTTATATGTCAAGTACTGTCCTAGTCTGGGAATACAAAACCAAAATAGTCCCTGCCCTCAAGGAGTTAACAATCAGGCAAACATGGTGGATTGAGGGTCAGCTTTGGAAGCTGAAAAACCTGTATTCAACCCCTACCTCCAATACATGCTAGCTATGACAACAAGCAAGTTATTTTAACACCTCAGTGGCCCAGGAAAACATCTAGGACTCTAAAAATACACAAGTTTTGATGACCTGTAAAGGTCTTCACATCAATTCCTATGATATCATAGGTTTGAACACAACCCCAGAAGTTTAACAAACATATGTAATACTTATATCTGTTTATATACCTCTAACATAGAGGTATATAAAGGTATAGATGCCTATTTGCACATATCAAACCCTTAATAGATGCGTTTATATTGAATTAAATTGGATTAGATGTTCAGATCTTCATAACAAGTGTGTCCATCAAAATTTTATGAAATATGTATGGCAGCCACCATCTCTATGTAGACACAAAGGAAAATGAGAAACAATACCTTTAGTGTAGTTAAGAGTAGCATCCTATATCATGATATGAAATCTATTGGGTTCATTAAAATGAACAGTTTTCCACAGAAAAGATAAAAATTTTCTTTTTCAATTTTTTAATTTTTTGCTTTTTTTTTTGGAGGGGGCGGCTGGGCAATTGGGGTTAAGTGACTTGCCCAAGGTCACATGGCTAGAAATATTAAGTGTCTGAGGTCGTTTTTGAACTCAGGTCTTCCTGAATCCAGGGCCAGTGCTCTATTCACTGTGCCACCTAGCCGCCCCTATAAAAAAATTCTTAGTTTTACATGATAAAATAAAAATATTGTCCTCAAAGTCTAATAAGTATTGTTTGCTGAATACTCTAGAGAAAATACTAAAACCAATTAAAGAGAGGATGAGTGATGACAGAACACTGAGGAAAAAAGAACAAGCTTATAGAAATAAAGATGCATCCAACAATTAAAAAGGGCAAATCAACCTCAAATATTTTCTTTCATTTTCCCATTTGCGGTTTACATTTAAAGACTTTTCTGTTTAGCTTCAGATTATTATTATAAAAATTTCAAAATATACTAAATACTTACATGGAATAGATATAGTGTTCTATTGCATATGATAATATCACTCATATTCATATTTTTGTGATCAGAGATTTAGAGCTGGGATATATGAGGGAATCAATAACAAAACATGACAAATAGCTCAAAGCAAACTATAATTTCAGACATCAGTACACAGTAGATTTTGAACTGAGTTTCTATCTAGTTTCTAATATGCAGAAATAAAACTTGTATGATGAAAAGGGTAATAAACTGAAAGATAAAGAGGTTTGGTACTGGTCATCACTTTTGCCAAGTCACTTGATTTTCCTGTGCCTGTATTCTTCTATTTGTAAAACAAAAGGTTTGAAGCTAGTGATCTCAATTCTATTCTAATATAAAATTCTATATATCTATAATCTTTAATGTCAAAAGATTTCAGAAGGTATATGGAACAGCCTGAATTTCTGAAGATGAATTTTAGAGTTCTTAGATAGTTGAATGTCTCGTTATAATTCATTTATTTGATCTTTAAGAAGTTTTATATAACTTTATTTTATATTATCTCTATCTAATTAGCTAAAATCATCAAAATTAAACATTTGCATAGACTGATTTTCCTTTTCTCAACTTAGTGATATGATTTCTGACTCTTCAATAGGAACTGCACTGCACATAGGAGATGTATAATGAATGAAATGAATGAAACTGGTGAGGTGGCAAAATGCCATTTTAGAACATTCAAAAACAATCCTTTGACTTGGCAATAGCCTCTAATTAAGGCAACAGCCTGGAGTTAAATAAACAACCCATTAGGATTAGATTGTTAATGCAGCGCCATCCTCCTAAGTTGAGTAGAGAATGGACATTTCACCATGTGTTTAGTAGACATTAACAACATAAGATGTTAATGTAAGATCAGTCTTGATATTCTAAATCTTGATGAAAATACTACATTTTAACAAAGACATATGAGAACATTTTGTTTATATGTTAACTTTAAGATGATTTAAGATTTGTGAGGATTAAAAATGCAGCATTTCCCCATTATTTAAATAAACTTTTGATTTGCATATAAACTTATAATGCTTAATATTGTTAAACAAAATTGAATTATGTAGGTTTTTGTATATGTATACCAAAGGAATTTTAAAATTGATTCTGAACTTCATATTAAAGTATTAGTCATATTTCCTAGGGAAAAAAAATAAGATTGTACATACAAACAATGAAAATAACTTTCTAATAGCAGTCCTAGGATTAATGTTCATGTTCTGAGCTTTATCTGTGAAAAAAAGTGTAATTGTTAAAAAGATAACTGGAGCTTTCAGTTGTATGATTCAAAATAAGCAGTAAAAATTCTGTAATACATATGACTACTTTTTTCAAAGCAGAAAATTTGAGATAATACAAATTCATCAAGCTTAAAAAATAAATTTTTTTGGGAGGGCAATTGGGGTTAAGTAACTTGCCCAAGGTCACACAGCTAGTTTTTGTGTTAAGTGTCTGAGACTGAATTTGAACTCAGGTCCTCCTGACTCTAGGGAGGGTGCTCTATATACAGCACCACCTAGCCACCCCCCCCCCCAAGCTTAACAAATATTGCTGAGCTATATTGAATTATGTAGCTCTCTACTGTGTGTATAAACATATATACATATACATACACATACCTATGAACTAACCCTCAACTTTTATAAGCATTACCTATATCTTCTGTATATCAATTCATACTTTGAGAGTACAATATTAGTGTTAATTTGCTTGTCTGGAGTTTAATTTGCAAAAATATCCAAGTTGTTAAGAAGATAATTCAAGATAATATTAATTTATCAAGCTTAATAAGTGTTACTGAACTGCATTGAATTATGTGGGGTAATATACATTTCTATAGAAAAATATGTGCAGATATGTCTCCAGATAAATGTGTATATGTTTGTAAATATATAAATGTAGGTATGTGTGTATACATATACATGAATACACACATACAAAGAGAGAGTGGGGGTAGACAGACAAGGTTAAGTGACTTACCCAGGGTCACACAGTTTTTAGTAAGTATCTGAGGTCAAATATGAACTCAGGTCCTCCTGACTCCAGGCGTCAGTGTTCTATCCACTGTGCAACCTCCTGGCTAGATTTCTTTCTCAAAGACCAAGCCTTAAATCCAATTCACTCTGGAGCACATAGATCAGACAATAACAGGTCCCTGCCCTCCTAGCACAGGCTAAATGTAAATAATAAATAGTAACTGTTTCTCTCTTGGCCAGAAACCCTGAGGTTCTTCACCTCCCAGTTTGATTTTTTTTTTTTATTAAAGGGGACATCCCTTGACTCACTTCTCAGAGAGGCCTATCCATGGTTAGCTCACTCAAAGTGAGAACCTGAAAAAATATTAACCTAAAAGGGCCAGGGTCTCCCATTGCATCGTGGGCTATCTCCGGTAATCCTGATGAATATCAGGCCACTGGAACCAGATGACTCTGAAACAGAATGTGAGGCTGGTGACCTTGCTCAGCCCTCCTTCACTGAAAGCAATGTCAACTGCAAGTCATGTCGTTATCTCCCTGATGTCATGGTCCTCTTTGAGCATGAGAAACGACAACAAAAATAACAATAACAACAACCACACACACACACACATACACACACACACGAGAAAACTAAAAATTGACCTGGAACTTCCTTTAAAAATGTCAGTTTTCCTATGAAATAATGTGCTCATACTTGACACATGTGTCAAATAATATTTTCTAAGATAGTACAATCCTAATATTGCCATTCCTGCTCTGAGTTAATTTGTGACAATAGCCTAGTAAGTTAGAAAGACAACGAATTTCTAGCTGTGATGATTCAAAATAAACAATAAAAATTCAGCAATACACAAAACTAATTTTTTTCCAAAGAATTTGCAGAAAGTTTAAACAAATGAATGTCTTATTGTTTCATATAAAAATTGAAAAGTCATATTAAATAAGTTATTTTTGGTTCTTTTTTCTCCCAGGATTTTACTTCTTAATTTAAAAAAAAGGAGACAAATAAATGTCCCCAAATATAATGAAAATGGATGGACATGCATCGTTCAATGATTATTTTTCTAGTGTGCTTTCAGCTTAAGAGAAACATTACTTCTTTTCATTATCAATACTATATTTTGTGATGATGAGGATGGTTTTAGAAAATCCTAGGAAAACTTGTGTGTAATTATGTAGAGTGAGTAAAATCAGATGAAAAATTTATACAGTAATAATAGTACAGTAAAGACAACTTTGACACATTTGGAAAATCTGAACAATACAATGCAATTTAACCACAACTACAAAGAATTAATGACCACACTATCTAACACCAGATAAAGCAGTGATTAACTCAGAGTGTAGATAGAGCATATGCATACATATACATCTGTAGATAAATATGGCAAAGCTAATTTAGGAATTTGACTATATATGTATGTACGTATAGATAAACACATCATACATGTGTATTTAAATTTTGTGTACACACATACATATATAATTATAGTTCTGATGATTCTAAATACTTTTGTGAAAAATATATGTATTTTTTTGCTTTCTCAATGCTTTCTAAGGGAGGAGGAATTCAGAACTGAAAACAAAACTATTTAAAAAGACAATACATAAATTAGCATGGCTGTGTTCTAATAGCATTTTATTATTGACACTAAAAGTGCTATAATTTTTCGGTTAATTTGAAAGAAGCAGGTATCTACACAAGAATGAAAAACATCTAAGAATCACTAAAGCAGTTCAATTTTGTTTCAGAAGAGATAGAGATAGATAAAGTGAGCCACTGCTAGGTGCAGATTAGTGTGAATAATTAATCCTGATTAATACAAATAATGAATCTTAGGAAGTGGTCACATGTATTTGAATTTGAAATATTTGAAGTTATAATTATGTAAAATATAATAATTGGTTCCAAGCCTGAAGGAGTGAGAATTCAAATAATATGATGTCATTATAAGATTCATTGTTCTCACAGACCAGGAGCTACCTCTCTGTGTGTATATATACATACACACATAAATTATATATGTATATATGCATGCATGTGTGTATTTGATTAGACATTAGCCTCCAAGAGAGATGATACTTTCACTTTGGGTAATTTGAAGAGGAAAAGTTCTTCTTTGAAGCTGGACATTGAGATTTCCCCAACCCTCCTTAATAGTACTTTGCATTGTTTTTTCTCAATTGCTTAGGTAGCACAGACAATGTTTATAGGGGTATTCCTTAAATAATCTCAAGCATCTTTTGAGGGAGGGAGAATTGGAGAGGATGATCTGCAGAATCCAATAGGCTTCATGAATGTTTTAATCATGGCTTGATCAATGGCTTAGGTAAGTCAATCTGTCAGCAAGCATTTAATAAGCAGTTATTTTGTAGCAGGCACTGTGCTAAATGCTGGGGAAGCAAAAAAGGCAAAAAAAAATGTCCCTGCTCTTATCTTAAAGGAGAAGACAACATATCACGCACATATACGCACATAAACAGTTATATTACAAAGCATATATTCACATAACAAATCTATAGAGAAAAACAAAAACAAAAACAAAATATATATATATATATATACTCATCTATTTCTATCTACATACTATCCACACACATGCACACACACACACACATACACTGTATGAAAGTTACAATAGAAGGAAGGTGCCGGGAGTGACATGAGGTGAGATGGGAGGAACACTTCCTGCAGATGACGGGGCTTGAGTTGAGTCTTGCAAGAAGCCAGTGAAGCCAGGAGAAAGATCTGAGGAGGGAGAGCACTTGATGAGTGAAAGACAAGGGAGGTTATACCATGATGTGCAAGTGAATTGGATTTAAGTGAAGGAGGGTTGTGAAAAGTCACCAGCTTCACTTTTTCTTCTGGAGTCATCTGGGTACAGTGGGGAGATGTAGATCAGGAGTACTGAAGAAGGCTCTGGATACAGTGGAAGTTTTTGGCTTTTTAAGCTAAGGTCTTTAACAGGTCTCTGTTTGATTGAGGAAAGGTCCATTCAGTTATTAAGGCTAGGTAAGAATGAGGCAGAGGGGCGGCTAGCTGGCACAATGAGTAGAGCACTGGCCCTGGAGTCAGGAGGACCTGAGTTCAAATCCAGCCTCAGACATTTAACACAAAAACTAGCCATATGACCTTGGGCAAGTCACTTAACCTCAATTGCCCTCCAGAAAGCAAAGAAAAAAAAAAGAGGCAGAGAATGTTCTCTTTACCTAGTCCAAAAAAAAAAAAAAATCAATCCGGGAGGGGAGATCCCTCCTTGTCAAAACAGAAACAACTGCTATTCACATTCACTTTGAGCCAATCAGGGCCCAAACAATGACTAAGTGGGCCTTGCCCTGGGAACCTCCTACCCTTGGCCAAACAATAAGAGCCAGGTTTAAGGAGTGGTCCTTAAGAGAAAAAGGGTTTTAGAGGGAAGAGAGGAGGAAAGGGAGCAGGAGAAAATTTGAAACTCAAGGGATTGAGGAACTGAATGTTGTAAACTTAGAGTAAATAAATAAATTAAAAGAAAAAATGGCTTCAAAATTTACATTCCTTTGAGCAGAACACCCATTGGTGCTATGTGAATTGAGGGAAGAGAAAGAAAGGAAAGAATGGAAGGAAGGAAGGAACATGAATAGGGAAAAGACAAAGATTTCAGAGAAGAGTGAGAAGTAGTAGATAAGTCAGTGTCTCTTAAGTTCGTGATGAGACCACATTAAATATTTTTTGTAATGAAGGGAAAAAAAGACTGTCCTATCAGGGCAGAGTACATGGAGGCAACATTCCTATTCAATCGCAGTTTGATCATATGATTAACTCCAATTGAAACTTTAGTAAGTAGGAAATATTTTGAAAGCATTGTTTGAAGGATAAACAAATGCATTTATGGAGAATGATGTAAGAAGAGGAATGATGACTTAAAATTTTAATTAAATCCTCCTCTGCACAAACTCTGGCATTGGTCACCAAGCCTGAAAGTCTAAGGGCATCCATCTTGGGATGGATCGTCTGCCAGACAAGAACTGGTCAGCTCATGCTCAGACCATGTAACCTTTCTGGCCACAGCCTCCCTGGAGGCCCCACAAATGGAGGAATTTGTAGCTTTCTGCTATTTGAGGGAGTATTCATACCGATGAAACATGGATGCTTCAAAGACTGAAGAATAAAAACAAAGAAGTAAGTGAAGGCAACCAGATAAGAAGCTTCAATTCCGAATAGTCAGGTATTGCACCTAAGATAAATTTCTCATGTTTATGTACTCTCCAGTTTCTGGGGGAAAAATAACATTCATTCCTTTATAATTCACATAGATGTTATTATAGGCCGAAATTAAGGTTTCTACAAAGTAAGCCTATTCAATTCCTTTGTCTAGATTGATGAGATTCATGAACTTTGTATAAATTAAGTACCCCCAACCATGCCCATACATCATTAAAAGACAAAACTCAAAATCAACCTAAACACACCAAGATGACTTACATGGCCTCCACAGTAACATTAACATATAATTACTTTGGTTTTATTAGTTTCTATCCTGACTTGAATATTATTTCATTAACATTTTTTAGTATTTAGCATCCTTTCATAATTACTGCATGGGGAGGCATTAGAATCATTTTGGTAGGATTGTAACTGGCCCATTCATTTGTTAACACACCATTAATGGTGAATGGTTAACTAAAAAGGGTGAACACTCAGAAATTTAAGTGTTTCTTATAATGGGGTCAGGGGCTTTGAAAGCAGAATGAGGGTTCTATTATAAATATCAAAGAGATATCCAATGGTGATGCTTAAAAGTTCAAAAGAATCATAGATACAGGTTATCTTGCTAGGAAGACTGCTCAACTAGGGAAAGAAAGTATATTAGAGAAGCTTTACAACATCAGAGTAGCCTTATCAATCTGGTTTCTGTTTCCACTCCTTACATATATCAAGTTTATTCTAAAGGAAGACAACATGACTTTTTTCAAGCATTCATTTACCTTAATTAAAGAAGTCTGAGGTTCTTTTATATGAAGTCAGCTTAGTGAAGTTGTTTACTCATTCACTTCTTTCTTCCTTTCTTTCTCTTTCCTTCCTTCCTTCCTTCCTTCCTTCCTTCCTTCCTTCCTTCCTTCTTTCCTTCCTCCCTTTCCTTCCTTCTTTCCTCCTTTCTTTCTTTTAAATGAACACCTATTCCATTGAACACTTTAGAATATCTTTGATTTCATTAGTATGGATACTCTTTATCCCAATCCCTTATAAATGTCCTAAATGAGTTGCTGCTATGGTGATATACACACACAGATATGCACACACACAGATTCACACAAGTATATATGCATATATTCTATATATGCATATATCATGTATATGCATATATATCATATATTTCTTTATAAAAGTCATACAGATACCTACACATGCATACATGTATATATCTATACATGCAGAGAACTTAGTGGTCAACCTTCTGATGATTGGCCTGTACCAACTTAGTCAAATACATATTTGGACAATAGACAAAAAGTCTTTTTCTTAGATTTTTCTGGGTTTATTCAACTTAGTAGTAGATGAGTATAAACTCACCTCCATGACAAGATAACCTCTGTGACACTGAGCCACTAGGACTGCAATAAAAGTGAATACTTTCCTTTGGTTTGGTAAACAGAGATGACTCCAATCATCCCTACATCCTTTCCTTTTCTCTGCCTCAACATAATCCTATGCTTGATTAGATATTCATGACTTAAAGCAAATACACTATGAATGCTGATCTGCTTTAGTCTTTTTTTTAAGGCAACTAAGTGGTGTACTAGGGAAGGAAGGGCCAAAAGAAAGGCCTATGTCTTTTCAGAAGATATAATTTGCTTCCCTTGGAAGGATACACTGGGTATGGTTTCAACTGATGTTCCAAAAGATGTCCCAAAAGATCATCAGAGGGGCCTCCATCATTTCTCCTTTTCCAAGATTGAGACCTCACCATATGCCAGAACAAATCTGACAGAAGAGATCATCTTTCTAGACCTTACTTGGAATAAGCATGGCTTAGGTCTCCTACAAGTCCCAATAATCTGCTTCAACACTAGTGGATTCATACAATCAAATGTTGCAAAGTTGAAAGACAACTTCAAGGTCACTTAGGCCAAACCCCTCATTTTACAGAAGCAGGAAGTGAGTGAACATCCAAGGTCAAAAAGCCAGCTATTGGAAGAGTCAGGACTATAGCCACAGTCTCCTGGCTCAGGGTTCTTTCTACTTTATCATGCCACCTCCATAGTTTATGTTTTCTATCACGTTGGTCTTTATTTTATTGTTTAATGACAAGTGTTCCTTATCTGACTGCCAGTAACACATCTCTATTCTTCATATTATTGTATTTCTGACAAAAATGTACACAACTGTAATATATCATCTTCCTTCCTAGAGCCACTCATATACCTCTGAGATTTTAGGGGATGGTGGTATCCAATTGTTCCATGACATAGTATTATATTGTTTCCCATATTACACTGGGTTGTCTTTTTAATGGAGGAACCAAATAGACAGGACTACCCTCCTGATAACTCACATTTGATAGCACCCAAAAGTTTACAAAATGCTTTTCATTTATTTTTTTTTTTTTATGTAGGCTCACAATGACTGTGAGGCATGGACTGCCAGTATTATTTGATGTGCCTAGGATAGAGACTGGCCCTATAATTTCACTAAAATATGTAACTCTCAGGTAAGAACCTTGCCTCTACCAATCAAAGTCAGTATCTTCTCTCTAACTTATAACCAGAAAAAAAGTAGTCTAGAGCTGAGTTGTCAACCACGTTGCCCACCAACTAGCCTCTCCGTAAATCTCAAAGTGGGAATTAATTAATAAAATAAATGAAAGTACAGTATGGCACAGATAATGTAATTATGTTGGTTTCTAAGTCAAAACACAACCCTTCAGGGATCCTTATGTATGAGGCTAGACTTATAGACTCCGGGTCTACCTGGCCTAGAACACTGAGAGTTTAAGTGACTAGCCCAGAGTCACAAAACCAGTTTATATCAGAGAGAGGACTTGAATTCAGCTCTTCCTGACCACAAGACTCTCCACTATGCCATGATGTCTTTTTCTTTTTCCCCTCATACTTACATAGCAAATGTGGAAACAAACTTGGAGAAGTTAGCTGACTTGCTGACACGGGCACAGAACAAAAGCATGAAAGTTAAGAGATTCAAATCAACATTTTTCTGACTCCAAGTTCAATGTTATTTTTATTACATCATGCTCTCTGACTTTGGGCTCATATTAAGGAGTAGACCAAGAATTTATGAAGTACCTATTATATACCAGGCACTGTGCTAAACAAATATCTCATTTGATTCTCACAATAACCCTGGGAAGTTGGTGCTATTATTATATCCATTTTAATGCTGAAGAAACTGAAGCAGAGATTAAATGATTTAGCAAGGGTCACAAAGCTAATATGTATCTCGGGCTGGATTTGAACTCTAAAGACACAGAACTCTACTTGACATACTATCTAGTTGTCTTTATGTGATTTTGGTGGTGTAAAAGAACTTACTGGATATTAGAAAGATAAAGTGCTGTAATGGGTTACCAAGATTTCAGGAAATCCTTGTGATTTTCAGAAATAAATAACTATATAATCTGGATAATTTAGACATTTGATTCCTTAAAGACAAAGGACCTAGAGCAGATGGTTTCTGTAGGTCCCTTCAAGCTCTAGAATCCATAACTTATTTCTTTTTTTGCTTTTTGGAGGGTAATTGGGGTTGTGACTTGCCCAAGGTCACATGGCTACTTTTTTTGTGTTAAGTGTCTGAGGCCGGATTTGAAATCAGGTCCTCGTGACTCCAGTGCCAGTGCTCTATTCACTGTGGCACCTAGCCTACCCGAATCCATAACTTATTCATAAATATTGAGGTTGTGATTAAAAAAAAAGTCATTGCCTAGGACCCAATTTTAGTGAACTGAGTAAAACACTGAAAACATGAGGTTAATAAATGCATATTATGACTTTAGCAACATGGTAGGATGGCCAAGGTGAAAAGAAGTATGACTACCAAAACCAAACATTTCTACTCACTATCAAAGATAATGAATGAACTTCATAGCAGCAAGGAAAAAATGAATATAATAACTTCATTTTCAACCTGAATGCATTCTTGAGGGTTTTGTTCAACAATACACATCATGGCGTGCCAAACTCCTGCTAAACCCTGACAAAACAATGGGAGTGTAGGAGAACTATTTGTTTTCTGCCTCAGGTAGAGCTACCCTCTATTGCCCTCTTTGGGATTACAGGGTAAGAGGTACCAACATTTTCTCAGAGCACAAGGTAATGGGGATGTGAGATTTGGGGGAGTCTTCTTTTCCTCTGGAAAGGCAAGGAATTAGAGATGAAACAGCAAAGTAATAAGCAATGAGGTTCTTACTGTTTGCATCATTGTCTCACAAACTCCCTTTAGAATTCTGGAAATATGGTGACCATAGCCTAGAAATACACATGCAAATACACATACATCACTACCAATAAAGGCCTATGTATTATATGATGCCTCCTCAAATATAAAATCATAAATTGTATGTGAACTCTTGAAGAAATCACAAAGGACACAAAAATCTTCTGATATTCCACTATTTTATCTTCCTCAAACTCAGCATTTTATCTCCAGATTTTTTTGCCTTTTTCATAGGCTTCCTCATATTCCTAAATTGAACATCCCCCTCATTTTAATGTCAAAATATGGAGGTTCCTTTAAGGTTTATGTATCACTTCTTGCTGGAAGTCCTTCCTGATAACTCTGCTTGGTAATGTTTTTCCCTCCAATTTTCAAGTAAATATTTACCTGTTTATGTGTTCAACCCTTCACCCACCTACACAATAGAAAAGAAGCCCCATGAGGGCAGGAACTGTTTTTGTTTTTGTCTTTTTACTGCCCATATCTAATATAATAATTTGCACATGGTAAGCACTTAAATGCTAATTAGATTAAATTGGATAAGATTGGAATAAATTTGGTGACATTCTGATAATGAGTAATTCTTCAGGTAGGAATGTCAAGTTTTCTTTGACTTCCTTGAACCTTTCATATTAGCTAGTTTTCCTCACAAACCATATAGCAGTGACAATAACAGAAGATTTCAATGGTACCATCACCATGTACGTTTTTTAAAAAATTAAACATGGAAAAACTTACTAGTTATTATAGTCACATGAAATTGCCTTCCCATGATGCCATAATATTTATCAAACTTTAGGCCAAGTAGAATCACCCACCATTTACTCCCAGGTTTAGTAACATAGCATAAGCCTTAGTTCAGTAGTAAAAGTCTTATTTTAGATGTAAGTGTCAGACATGGGATAAATAAAGTAAATGTCTGTTAGGCCTCTACACATCATTCATAAAATAACATTGGTACATAATGTCTGATAATTTCATTAGGCCTGAAATTTTGGTAATAAATAATTAGCATTGACCCTTTGCCCCACATAAATTAACTGAGTTCACCAAGATCCCAAGGCAAGGCCATAATGATATTGTATGTTATGTCAGATTTGAAGGTATTTTGTCTGATCTGTTCCTTATCACCAGATGCTTTGTACAATTATGAAACCTTATTCAATCAATTTTACAAAGCCATGCATGAAGACTCAATGAGGAACCTCAGGGCTGATTTTAAACTAGACTTCTGGCCACCAGGGAAATTCTAATTAATAGGCTACAAGCATCACCAAAGTTCTTAAGACAGCCAATAAATCCCCATATTCCAATAACTGTTCATGCATACAACCCCAAGGGAGAGATCATGGACTGTTTGACAGACTGAACAGAACTATGGATTGATAAGTCTCAGAATATTGACAATGTGTAACCCACACTGGAGAGGACATGATTCCAAGCAGTCAAAGATTTTCATGACAAATAGGGTAGAAACATATAATTAAATTATGCTACCTTGGCAATGTCATTCCCCTTCCTGTCTTTATACTTTCCATCATCCTCATCTCCAATAACATGTTGAAAGACAGATAAATAAACTGACACAAACAATAAAACTGAATCAAAAAGTCATTATATCATTTGGGATTCTGTCAAAGGAAATTATAAAGCTTTAAACAAGGAGTACAGAAAAGTTTTCTGTCAATCTTTTCTAGTTCTGAGTCAGGAAAGAAATTACTCCTCTTTATTTTTACTAGACAATATGACAATATTCTTTTTCATCCACTCACCCTAGCTCCCATGTCTATCATCAAAAATGATGAGAAATACAGTTGTGCTCTCCCCCATACAACTAGCATGTCTTTCATCTCTTGCATATGCAAACATTCAGAAATTCTAAAATCCCTGTATCATTTTATTAATATTCATTTCTGGCATTTGAATATTAGGGTACATGGTGTTCAGAGAATTAACTTCAAAATTATAAAGACCTATTTTTTTCTGATGCAGGAGCAGTAGAAATGTTGCCCAGTTTCACTAACTGCTTCTTACCAATCCACCTCAATTCCTCTCTCCACTGATCTCCATTATGCAGCCACAAAGCCTCAATCAATTACAAACAGAAGCATCAAAATGCAAGTACATCATCTTTAAATATGATTTCATGTCTAAATGACAGGTACCTGTTGTTTTTTTTTAAACAAGAATTTTAAACCTTTACTTTCAGTTTGTGTTTCAAATCAACAGAAATATTGACTGTCTCAACAATAGAGGTGTATAAAAATATTTAATAACAGATGCAGAAGCTGAACGGATGATATCACAAAGTTCACAGGAATATGAGCTACTTACATGGGGGCTCATCTATAGGTAACTACGCATCTTATGAGACGGTTTATATATATATATATATATATATATATATATATTTTTTTTTTTTTAATAGTGAATACAGGACACACTGTGGCCCACTGTATATAGAGTTGACCTTGAAGCCAAGAAAAGTTGACTTTAAGTACAACTTCTGATAGTGTTTGGCATGGGGCAAGTGTGAAAGGACCACTATCTAACCCCCAGTTATACCCTAAAAGACTACAATAGCCAGGACTTGCTGGGCCCAGGAGTGGAGCAAAGCTCAAGCTGGGCTTCCTTTGGTTTCTGGTATCTTCAGGTAGTATTAAGATGACTTCCTTGTTTTCTAAGATACAGGTGATTTCACCTCATTGGATCTGAGTTCTTCCAAACTCAGTGGGTATGTGCAGATGATACAAGTCACTACACTCTACCCTACATTCATTTCTATATGGAGACAATTATAGAATCATCTATATTTGTCTACTGAAGTTGAATACTACTGTATCCTTGTTGTATATCCTTTCTATGTTAGGACTAAGTATACGTAAATTAAGAGAGTGCTGGCATTAGGCCCATCTCTATTAGCAAGTTATTTAATCTCAGTGTTCAGGGCAATTATCTAAAATTAGAAATTATAGAGAAAGTATGAACTTGTATAAATACACAGAGTTTCCTCATCCAGGGACTCCCTATAATAATGAAATCATTGGTCCAACTCTCTAACTCTGAGAAATCTCACTGTGTTAGCTGCATGGAGGTGATCCAGATATTTACAGGTACATAGTTAAGAAAAAGTCATTCTAATTATAATCAATTCTCCTTCTGGAATAGAAAATGGATGTTCCAAGGTCACCCGTCACCATTACATGGAAAAATAATGGAAAATGTACTTCAAACTAAAAATTACACTCCCAAATGCCTGGAAGAATGTCCTCTCAACAGCTTTACTTTCTCTAAATATAATGTTATCCTTGCGAGGCCACGGATCATGTTGTACCTTTTCCATGAAAACTTCTAACATTCTTCCAATCCACAATGATTCCCTTAACACTGACTTGCAAATCTTACCTTCTCTTTCGTACATTTTGGCACATTACTGACTTCTTTTGACCTGTTCTCTATCTCTCTGGATGATTTGAAATTTCTGAGAAAAAAGAACATGCCTGGAAGTTGATATGTGTCACAAAATAGGTGATCAATAAAAATTTGTCACATGGATTTGAATTGTCTCATGTCCAGACATGTACCGAAATAAACAGGACTAGGTAGTGTATGTGTCCTGCACAAGAATTAGAAATTCTTTCCTTAGTAGGACAAGACTAACATTTCCTGGGAGAAGAGCAAAGAACCCCACAAATGATGACTATTTCTCCATAAGTAAGAAGCAAAATCACTTAGGCTTTTTCAATCATTAGGTGTAGTAATTAAAGCATAATGAATGCAATAGGTAATTTGTTTTAGAATTACGAGTACCTTGGGAAAATTTTACAATCTTTAGAATAGGTCAGTTTTTGCCTTTGTTTTTATTTTCACATTTAATTTTAGTTTCAGAAAAGCATTCAATTAATGAGTGCATTGTAATGTTTCCCTTAATTTTACAATATGTCAAGATACCATAAATCCACAAAGAAAAAAAATGGGAAATAACTGAAATCAATAAGGAAGGCTTATGAACATGAAAAGTTATTAGTGAAATACAAGGATGTTAATTAAAGATGCTGGCTTTTCGCAAAGGCTCTCTGTTACCCTGATTGATCTTGGCTGCTGGTTCAGCTCTTTCTCTCTTGCCCATTAGCTCTCACTTGCTTTTCACTGCTCTAATTGGATATTTACTGCATCGGCACCTTACCTTAAACAACATTTGTTGCAAAAAGACTGTAAATACTATTATACTTTAGACAAATGATACATGTACAAATATATGCTTGCATAAATAGTTTATTGTTTTTGTAATTTGGCATTAGAACTTTTACAGATCTTCAAGAGACTTTCTGCATTTCACGCAAATGTTTGATAATTATTCTGACGAAAATCTTACTTTTCTTTTCAATTCAAAATCTTGCACTAAAAACAGTTCCAAAAATACTTTAGGTAAACCACTATGCCCCACATTTTAAGTAGTGTTAGGAAAATTAATATTAAAAATGATGATTTTAAAATTTGACTCACAAATAAAAATTAAGAGGGTCTTAGTTTTATTAAGTCAAATGATAATATTTATGGAAATTCCAGAAAATAATTTTCTTCCTAAATAAACATGAGGAATTATTGTGGAAAATGCCAAGTATGCTGAAATTTTTCCCTAAGAATTTTCAGTGTTTATGTAGAAACGATAGCTTCTCCAAAGATTTTGTTTAGATTATTTCATTTTGCTTGATCAGTATAAAAACTGCCAAAAAGTCATTTGTTGATGATAAAATAAAACCAATTGTAGTATCTACATCTACCTCACTACATCCACTCATATCATTATTATTCAACTTTCAATTGGAAAGCAAGAACTTAGGCTGTTTTCCTTATAGGAAAAAGCACACATATCACATGAGGAAAGGAAAGCATAATCAATGAGACAATGTATTATGTGGTGACAAATCATACTAGCAATTTGTCTTCAGCAAATAAATAAAATGAATGATATTGATAAGCACAATATCTGGCAAAAAAAAGTTTTCCATGAATGTTTTAATTATATTCACTTAAAAGACAGACGCCCCCTTTAATTCTGGTTCATGAAGGGATATTTAGACATGGATAGGCAGCAAGGTTGCACAGTGGATAGAGCACTGGGCTTAGATGCAGGAAGACATCCTGAGTTCAAAATGGATTCAGACATGTATTAGCTATGTGACCCTGGGTAAGTCATTTTAACCTGTATGCCTCAGTTCCATATCTGTAAAATAAGCTGGAGGAGGAAATGACAATCCACTCTAGTGGTTTTCCCAAGAAAATCCCAAAGAATTGCACTGAACTGAAATGACTGAATAACAAGAACATACACAGATGTATGCCTTTTCCCCCTTTACTAGGGGAAATATATAAATATTAATAAAGATATATATGAATATATGTATATATACATATATATTTCTCCAATAAAACCACTTTGAAATACTAAAATGATATATGACTTTATATATACATCTATATCTATTCATGTCAATATTATGCAGACTAATTATACTCATCCTGCATTATTTTATTATCTTTTGAGTCATCCATATTTTTATTTCTTTGCAGATTAAATGATTTCATGAGTCACAGCCCTATACTATCATTATGAGAAAGTTATTGTTAAAAAGATGAATTTTTATGTCAGTAAGAAAATTCAGGATTGCTGAATGTACTACACAATTCCACAAACATAATCTGTACCACTCTTTTCCTCAACCAAGATATACATATTGAGGAACTGACCTAATGAGTTGCACAAATAGATAAGTGTCAGAATTTAGGCAATAAATATGCCTTATCCAGGGCAGCTAGGTAGCATAGTATTTAGACTGCTAGACTTAGAGTCAGGAACACTCATCTTCCTGAACTCAAATCTGGCCTCAGGCACTTAGTAGCTGTGTCACCCTGGACAAGTCACTTAACTGTGTTCAACTCAGTTTCCTCAGCTGTAAAATGAACTGGAGAAGGAATGCAAGGACACTCCACAGTACTTGTCATGAAAACCCCAAATGGGGTCATGAGTTGGGCAAAACTGGAAAATGACTGAGCAGAATTCTTTTTTCCACTTTGTTTTTATTTTTTTCCCTTTTAGAGATGATTAGATCCATCTCTTTTGAATGGCCATTGTATCAATGCTGCATTCTGAGGTGTGACACAATTAATACCAAATAATCTGCCAGCACAATTATCTGGAAGGATTTTCCGTCTGCAATCAGTTTCACTTCCAACTCACTTGGAAACAGAATATGCTTTTAATAAGTAGTCAACCCTTTGATAAGTATATATAGCCTTCTTTTTTGCATAGTGTTATATTGATAATCAGGAGATAATCAAATAAAATTAACTCTGTGGTTGTATCTATGAAGAAATCATATATGTATATCCATACACATACATACATACACATATACACGCATCTCATATGACACAAAGATTCACAACTGAGGCACCTTGTTGGAATATAAATAGGCTGAAGCGTATTACCAACTGAGATTTGTACTTAAGAAAAGGCACAGTGCCTGGTGCATGTTGCTATTATTGGTGGTGGTGATGGTGGTGGTACTTACTGTTGTTATTGAATTGTTATAGTCATGTCTGATTGTCTCTGATCTGGTTTGGGGTTCTTTTGACAAAGACACTTGAGTGGTTTGCCATTTATTTCTCCAGTTCATTTTATAGATGAGGAACTGAGGCAAACAGGGTTAAGTGACGTGCCCAAAGTCACACAACTAGTAAGTGTCTGAGGCTGAAGTAGAGCTCAGGTCCTCCTGACTCCAGGGCAGGTGCTCAATCCATTGTGTGACCTAACTGCCCTGCCTGGCACATAGTAAAGGCTTAACATATATTTAGTGACTGACTGATTAAAAGATATCAACCAGAATACAGGAAAAGTAGGTAAGTTGACTATGTAGCATGAGTAAGAAAAAATAAATAAATGGATAACATTGGCTTTATGCCAGTGCCAACAAATTGCTAAATGACCTAAGGAAGAACTCCAGCACACTGGGTGGCTAATCTTTCTCTATGGATAACGGAAGGACATAGGTAAAAATATCTGTAGGTGTAAAGGTATGGATGGGTTTGTGAGCAGCCCATTAGAGGCAATATTAACATTGCTTAGGTTTCAGATGCAATGAAGTAAAATCTCACGCACAAATGTGTGTGTGTGTTTGTGTGTGTAAAATGAAATATATAGAGGGGGCAGAGCCAAGATGGCAGAGTAGAAACAGGACTTCCGTGCAGCTCCAGGTTCCACCTCCTCCAATACATGTAAAAAATGACTCTAAACAAACTTTAGAGCCACAGAACCCACGAAGTGACAGAGAGAAATAAATCTCCCACTGAAGGAAGCCTGGCAGGACAACAGCAAGGGTCCATTGAAGCATGCTAGGAGCCCAGTGCAGTCCCACCTGAGCCAAGGTTTTAGCCGCAGGAGGTCCCCCCCTTCTCCTCCCCTCCCCTCCCCTCCCACACTCACACTGCTAGAATAGACTTCAATAGAGTAAATTACCAGCAGCTGAAGTGGTTTCCAGACTTCTCAATCCATAAACACCAATGACAAAGCAAAAGGTCAGTGTGGAATTTGGTTTGTCCAGGGGAGGACAGAAGAGTGCAGTCCTGCTTCTACCCCTGTAACAAGAAGTAGAGGAGGCACAGTGTCTGTATCCACTGCCGCATGGCTGCTTCCAGAGATCCTGGCCTGCAGATGGTATGGGGACCAAGCAACCATTCAAAGGGTAATCACTCTTGTTTTGACCTGCTTGGATCTGGATCGCAGTCTTGGGTGGTGATCCTGGGGTGTGTGACTAGTGAACCAGAATGTGTGGGGGCTGTAGAGAGGGCACTCATCTAATAGCTCCAGTAAATGCAAAAACCCCAGCAATTTGGGACATAGTTCTCTCCATTCTGGAATCAGAGTTCTAGCATGGCAAAGAGCTCAAAAGTCAAGTGATTGGCTGTCAAAATGAGCAAGCAACAGTAGCACAAACAGATGATAGAATTCTTTTTGAGGACAAAAAGGATCAAGGCATGGGGCAAAAGAAGACATCAAAATCAGAATGCCTGCATCAAAAGCCTCCAAGAAAAGTATGAATTGGTACAGGCTAGGGAGGAGCTCAAGAAGGATTTTGAAAATCAAGTAAGAGAAGTGGAGGAAAAATTGGGAAAAGAAATGAGAATGATGCAAGAAAATCATGAAAAGTGAGTCAACAGCCCGCTAAAGGAGACGCAAAAATATACTGAAGAAAATAACACCTTAAAAAATAGAATAACTCAAATGGCAAGAGAGACCCAAAAAGCCAATGAGGAGAAGAATGCTTTAAAAAACCAAATTTGCCAGATGGAAAAGGAATTGCAAAAAGTCACTGAAGAGAATAACTCCTTCAAAATTAGATTGGAGCAATTGGAAGCTAATGACTATGAGAAATCAAGATACTATAAAGCAGATCCAAACAAATGAAAAAATAGAAGGCAACATCAAATATCTCATTGGAAAAACCACTGAACTGGAAAATAGATTCAGGAGAGATAATTTAAAAATTACTGGACTACCTGAAAGTCATGATAAAAAAAAAAGCCTAGACATCATCTTTCAAGAAATTAGCAAGCACAATTGCCCTGATATTCTAGAACCAGAGGGCAAAATAGAAATTGAAAGAATTCACTAATTACCTCTTGAAAAATATCCCCAAAAGAAAACCCCTAGGAAGATTATAGCCAAATTCCAGAGTTCCCAGGTCAAGGAGCAAATGCTACAAGCAGTCAGAAAGAAACAATTTGAGTATTGTGGAAACACAATCAGGATAATACAAGATCTAGCAGCTTCTACATTAAGGGATGGAAGGGCTTGGAATATGATATTCCGGAGGTCAAAGCAGTTAGGACTAAAACCAAAAATCACCTACCCAGCAAAACTGAGTACAATGCTATAGGGAAAGATATGGTCATTCAATGAAATAGAGAACTTTCAAGCATATTTGATGAAAAAACCAGAGCTGAACACAAAATTTGACTTTCAAATACAAGAAGCAAGAGAAGCATGAAACGGTTAACAGGAAAAAGAAATCAAAAGGAACTTATTAAAGTGGAGAACAATTTACATTCCTACATGGAAAAATGATAACTGTAACTCATAAGACTTTTCTCAGTATGAAGATAGTTGAAGGTAATATATATATATATATATATATATATATATGTATATAAATATATATATATGTATACCTACATATGTATGTAGGTATAAGAGGATATATGTATATACAAATATATATGTGAGTGTGTGCATATGTATATACATCTATACATAGACAGAGGGCACAGGATGTGTTAAATATGAAGGGATTATATCTAAAAAAATAAAATTAAGGGGTGAGAGAGGAATTTATTGGGAGAAGAAGAAAGGGAGTGATAGATTAGGGTAAATTACATCATATAAAAGAGGCAAGAGAAAACTGTCACAATGGAGGGGAAGAGCAAGAATGTGAAAGGGAATGGGACAACCTGATTCTCATTGAATTTGGCCTAAGGAGGGAATAACATACATAGTCAGTAGAGTATCTTACCCTACAGGAAAATAGGGGGGTAGGAGGTAAGAGGGGGAGGACAGAAGAGATTGGTGGAGAGGGTAGTTAGAAGCAAACATTTTTGAAAAGGGATAGTGTCAAAGGAGAAAATAGATTAAGTGGGGGTAGGATAGGAGGAGGGAAATATAATTAGTCTTTCACAATATAACTCCTATGGAAATGATGTGGGTAACTACGCATGTGCAATCTATATTGAATTGCTTATCTTCCCAGTGGGGGTGGGTGAGGAGGGAAGAAGGAAAAAAAATCTGGAACTCAAAGTTTTAAAAGCAAATGTTTAATTTTTTTTTACAAGCAATTGGGAAATAAGATATACAGGTACTAGGGTATAGAAACCCATCTTTCCCTATTAGAAAGTTAGGGGGAGAGGAGGGGGAGGATATAAGAGAGAACAGATTGGGGATTCATTAGGCTTGCTGTTTTGGGGTGGGGGAGGGGAAATATGGGGAGAGAAAAATATGTAACTCAAAATCTTGTGGAAAAAATGTTGATAACTA
Source organism: Petaurus breviceps papuanus (assembly GCF_028583685.1). Taxonomy (NCBI): domain Eukaryota; kingdom Metazoa; phylum Chordata; class Mammalia; order Diprotodontia; family Petauridae; genus Petaurus; species Petaurus breviceps. Next base: position 8,234,415 of record NW_027187376.1, on the reverse strand, counting down.
AAAATAAGTAAATTAAAAAAATAAAATGAGGTTAGACTACATGGGGAAAAAAAGAATAAAATATATAATTAAATGATACTTTTGGGAGGCGTTCTAAGTTCAAATCCCAACTCAACATTTACTAGATATGTCACTGTGGCAAAGTCACTTCACCCTGCTTGCCTCAGTTTCCTCATCTGTAAAGTGAGCTCGAGATGAACAGGTCAACCAACTCCAATATTGCTGCCTAGATAACCCCAGAAAGGAGTCACAAAGAGTCAGACACAACTGAAAAACTACTAAACTACCACTTCAAGAGTAGGAGCTTGGGAATCTGTGAATATGTAGCCCATAAACCACATGCACTGCTGAACTAAAAAAAAAAGTCATTACCTAATATTAATAACAATAGTCGCCCACATTTATATAGCACCGTGAGATTTTTATAGAGGAATGCCTGAGCTGGGGCAGGAAAAGTTATAACTATGATTACACAGCTAGTTCGTGATAGAGTCAGGTTTTGATTTGGGGCACAAAATTGGTGATAATTTTAAAGAACTACTAACTACTATTTTGATAGGCAATACATTTTCCCTCCTTCCAAAGACCCCATTTAGCCAACATGACACAGCTCCTAAGAGTGCCAAAGGCACATGTGAGACTAAACGAAAAACATACCTGCCAACAGGAACCCTCAGAAAGCTATGCTGATAGTGTGCTTAAAGATAAAAGGGCATTCAGGAACTATTTTAAATGAGATAAGATGACTTCATATATCTTGCTGGCCCTGAGATAACTCTGTTCCTTTCATCATCATTATTGATTTCCGGAAGGCTTACCCAGAGGGCTCAGCTCTTGGGACTCAGTTCTTACCAATGGAGAATTGTCATTCTTAAGTTAAGGGAATAACTAAGCTTACCAAATAACAAGTAAAGGCTGATAAGTTTTCCTCTTCCTGACATGACTGTATTAATCCACTGAATCAATTTACTTAAGCTGTTCTGTGTAACAAAGTATACCACGATTTTACCCACCTTAAAAATACCTTACTTTTAGAATCACAAGTCCACAGAAAGCATGGCTCCCAGTGCAGATCAAAAGCCTGATGTAAATCCTTGACAAGTGATCAAGGAATACATTCTCTATTGAGATTTATATAGGTTTATGGCCACTCTAATGTCAAATGGGAGTTGAGGGAATGGATGTTAAGTAGCTTTGTAAGACCATTTCCCTATGCTGGTTTTCAGGTGGGGTCTAAAACTACAAATGCATTACATGTTTTTGTTCTCCACAGATGTCCAATTTACTCTAATCTTCACACAAAGCCCATAACTTAGTGTGATCTGTAACATGCAGCACTAGAAATAAATCCAATTTAAAGCAATCTCCGCCAACGTTGTTCCAGTGTTCTTGTCACTGACTGGGCCATCAGCAGCAACAAAAGCAGCACCTACATTAATCACTCTTCACCTAGTCTTGGATGGTTTTTCACTAGGAACTTTATAAAGGTGAAAATATTTGCAAATTTACTATGAAAATGAAAAAGATGGATTGCCCTGGGGCAGTAGCTGCTAATCTTAAAATCATTAAGCACTTTGGGAGGAAAACCGAAAAATTTGAGACATTTAAATTATGCAGCAGCAGATCAAGGTCAAGGCTAACCTCAGCTTGCAGACCCAGTGTTCAAATTAAGTCACAGTCTTTTCATTGCCAAATCTATGTCTGGCAGGTTTGGAGATGATTATCCCTACCAAATTGTCACAATGGTCACACTTTCAATTTCAAGTTCCACTAATTCTATAAAACACTTTTATATTCCTTTAAAAAATTTCTCTCTCCTGCAAATCTCACCTCAGGTGTTCATAGATATTGTGAAACCCTTGAAACCCCTGTGATACTTGGATTTTTGTTTACCAACCACTTTGTTTCAGGCCAAGATGTTTTTCACTCAGATCTTTCCTCTTTGCTTCACTTCCCCACTAACAAGACATTCATTATCAGGGCCTTGTTCTCCCCAAGACTGTGCAATTTGTCATTTGCCACCACTCTTTACCAGCAAATGACACACGAGATATTTCCTGCTTCATTTTCAGTATCAAAAAGAGACACCTCTTGGAAAATATCATTTCCTCGACCCTGATAAGGGCTGAAAACAAATAATCAATCCCCAATTTCATTACCTTTCCCTCTTCTGAACTTCCAGAGCACTATGTTATACCTGTGCCAATATTTACTTGCTCATGCTTATATTGTAATCTATTTCTTTTTCACACTCTCACAGTTCAGACACACTAATTTAATTGTTGTTTCTCAGACATAAGATTCAACCTCCCATCTCTCTGCATCTTTGCATTCCATGCTACCCATCATTACAATGTTTCCTTCTCATTTTTACTTCTATGCTATGTTTTCCTATGCCTTAGGACAGGAAATTAAAAAAAAAAAAGAAAAGAAGAAATGACCACTCTCATTCCCCTTTTTCTTTTTCTTACTGTCAATGACTTACAGCTCTGGCAGTGGCGTTCTGTGGGCCCCCAACATCGGCCTGTGCAAGACTTGTGGCACCGCCCACCTGCAGGACAGAGAGGAAAAGTATGTAAATTAGAATCTTTCAATTCTTCACCAGGAGTGATCATTCAAGGGAAACGACTTTCACTCCTTTATGAGAATCTTTATGCTGCACTAGAGTTGAAACATTGCCCATAAAAAGTCCACTTAAACGGGAAGGCCTGAATGTCAAATATATATGAGATTGGAGCACCGACTCGTGGTATTTGAAAACCTCCCATCATTTTATTTAAAAACAACAAAAAGGTTGAATTTGTGGTATCTCTCACAAGCAGTTTTAGGGGAAGAAAAGGAAGGACATATGGGAAACAAGTTTTCACTTTGTCTCGCAGAGCTACCATGGATCTTTTGGGGAGTTCCACCTCTAATGCCAACTGAGAAAGGATGAAATAATATTCAAGTAATCATACTGAAAACTACATAGAGATTAATAACATATTTTAATAAATATCCTTCTAAGAAGAAAATGTTCTAAGTATAACTGTCATACTTCTTTATGTAGCGAAACAAAATCACATATGTTTTTTAAGAGCCAAGGGCCTATAAAATCCAATTTAGCTTGCAAAATTTGATGTGGGAACTTTCATATTTGCAAATATGCCCTTTTTCTCTCCCAACTGTCTCTTTCCCCTTATGAGTTGTTTTTGTTTTTTTATAAAGAACATTTGCCTAAAGCAAATAGACAGCTTCCTCAAAGTAGATTTACAGAACTCAACCACTGGATCTAAGAAGAAGCTATGAACACTCAATTCCTTTAAAACATGCTTTGTGATTTCTTTGCAGCTAGATGGCACAGTGGATAGAGTGTTGGATCTGGAGACAGAAAGACCTGAGTTCAGAGAGAGAGAGGGAGAGAGAGAGAGAGAGATTGAGAGGAGACCTCAGAGACCATTTAGTACAGACTTCTTTACAAATGAGGAAACTGAGACCCAAAGATGTTAAGCTACTTGCCCAAGGTCAGAGAAGTTGTAAGCCTCAGCAGAAAGATTTAAATACAGATACTCTGAATCCAGAGCAAGCGTTCTTTCTTTGGTACCATCAGGCCTTCTAGTTACTGATCCAAAGTCATAGTAAATTAGGGGAAAATCTACGATTAGAATCTCAGTCTCCTAATAGTTAGTTAGTTACAGTGTCTAAGAGCCTACTTATATGTATATTCTAATATATCATGCAGACTACTTATTTATAAGGTGAAACCATCTCTATGGGGCATCTGTTATTGCTTTTTTTTTTTTTTTTGCCTTTTGGAGGGCAATTGGGGTTAAGTAACTTGCCCAAGCTCACACGGCCAGTTTTTGTGTGTGTGTGGGTGTTAAATATCTGAGGCTGGAACAGAACTCAGGTCCTCCTGACTCCAGGGCCGGCGCTTTACTCACTGTGCCACCTAGCCACCCCTGTTATTGCTTTTCTACCTAGCCTTTTCTACTTAATCCCATTTCATTCTCTATGGTCAGTTGTGAAAGAAGATACTGGTCAGATAATTGCAATAACATTAATTCTATAGCCATTTAGCAAAAAATTCTTGAAAAGGATAGATATGACAGAGATGTCAGTCTAGGTCTGATTTTAATTTAAGGACTATAGTTTTTTATTTTAATTTTATATTTTAACTTACAAAAATATATTTTTTTCTCCTTCCCATCTGCGCCCTCCCCACAGGAAAAATAATACTGTTTTTAACAAATTATACACACTAACCAACATTCATAGCTGCATAGTTAAGCAAAATAAATTTTCCTCCTGTTCACGTCCAAAAATCTGTCACATTCTGCCTCTTTAGTGTATTTCTTTTCTGGCAGGATGTAGCCTATAGTATTTAATCCTCAACTTGGAAGACATACCAGCTTGGTTAACTTCCTTATTTTTCATTGGTCCATGTCTATTAGAACTTACCATGTTTAAAGCTCATTTGTTAAAAGTATGCCAAAAAAAAAAAAACCTCAACTCTCCCACACCCATACACACACATAAGTTTTCACTTAACTCCTCCCATATCCTTCTACCCAGCTGGATATGGATGGCATTACTGATTAGGTTATACAGTAATTATATGTACTATATTCCAGCCACCTTTATAAAAGCATCAGATCCTTACTATATTACAGTTCATTTAAGGCAATTATGCCTGTGAAGCGCTATTGCTGACATCATCGGCGTATAATTTCCTGTCACTCTTTGCCATCTGTTTATTTAGATCACAAATGCATTATAACTACATAATGCAAACTCATTCTGGCTGACAGGAAAAGGGCTCCATCTGGCATGAATAATATAACTTTAATCAGTAATAATGATAATTATTATTAAGAACCTACTGGAGTTCTTTTGTATAAAGCTAATAAATCTAAATTGATTTATAACAACGGAAATTAGAAAAGATTGTGAGGAAAAACAGAAAAGGCTGGAAAATTTTCATGGCACAAACTTTTTTTTTTTTTTTTAATGAGAAAGTAGCTATTGTGGGGGTTAATGGGTGCCTTGTTTCTCTAGATGTGCTAAAATCCATTAAATCGACCCATTAAGTGGTCAGTTAATTGCAGATTTCTGAAACAGGGGATGATCTGTCATTTATTCTCTGGCTTCTTGATCTACATTTGAGCTAATAAAACATTTAGTTTTGTTCTTTATGGACAAAATACTATAAGTGAGTAGGAATATTGCAAGTTTAGATTTCAGAACAGGTGTGCTCCCTAGCCTTTTCTCTCCACCCACCCTTCCTTAACAAGTCATTTTTAAATTCCTGTCTTTGTGATTCCCTCTCCAAACCCTGATACCTCCATGATTTTTATAGGCAAAGATTTCTTTCTTCATTTCAAAGACAGTGGGACTAGTTTTGCTCTTTGAAGATCCTTGGTAAACAGCCAATTATCCCTTGTCAAATTCGAACCCCTTTGGAAATAAAGGTTTAAGCATCTTCAGAAGTCATTAACAACAACAACAACAAAACTTAAACTTGTCCATTTCCTGTTATAGGACTTGGGTATCTTAGGAAATCATTTGCATTTATATGGAGATATTTAATTTCCCCCCAAGGGGAAGCAAGTCAGAGACTCCTTCCCAGATCATGAACAGTTTTGGCATTATTCCTTTTTCCCCTTCCTCAATTACATAGGCAAAGTAGGGAAGTGAGTGTGTGCTCAGCACATTTCTAAATTAAATGATCACATTTAAAGGACTATGTATTAAACATTCTGAAATAAAACATCCTTTGGCACACTGTCCTCCTGAAACAGCAGCATCTGGAAGATTTCAGCAGCCAAAGGGAATCCTTCCATTTGTGCTGTTTGAGGAGGGCAGCAAGGAGACTAAGAACACTATAATTTCCTCCTAGTTCTACTGTCTCCACCTATATAACAGAAATTAGCATTACAATCTGCATGGGAAAAATCAAATGGATTAAGGATGTCAACTGTCAACACTATGCCATGCATTTGGAAAAGGCTACTAGGTTAACCTATCAATGCATAGATACAGACAGGCACTAGAGATAGATAAGGAGCTGGCTACAGGAAGTAATTGAGAGGGAAGGATAGATCATTTTGGATGTGGGAAACTATGTACCTTTAGTAATCCCAAACTGGTCCTTGATACAATATAATTTTGGGTACCATTATCCTTCTGGTGATGCTATGTGGATATATATCATGGAAAAACACAACTTCAGAAGAATCAATACAATGGGGGAGGCAAATGGAAATGGAGAGGCATTGATGGGTAAGTGAATCCTCCCCAAATCTGTATAGGCAACAGCTCATCTTTAGCTTTCAATACATCTTGTGATTACTGAGTTTTCCTTTGACTCATAGAGCAGGTTATTACCATTGAAAAATATTTCTTAATTGGTAGATTGATTACCAAATTTTCAAGAACAATGCACTAATTATATCAGAGAAAAAATATGAAATGCTTTAAGTAAATAATGAATGGAAATGCAGACATAATTAAGAACACAACTTTTTTTCATCCCTGAAAACCCACTCTTCTTCATAATTTCTCTGTTTCTGTGGGGAAAAAAAAAACAACCAAAAAAAACCCAACATCATGATTCCTGGATTTGGCACCAAAGTTGAGTTCAAATGTTAGCTCTCCTGCTCGTCTGTGTGAACATAGACAAGCTGCCAAGTCTTGTTACTTCAGGGTCCAGAATATGTCATTTCTATCACATATCTACACATTCATATAACTACCACCCCAGTTTAGTCACCTTTCACCTGGACTATCTAGATAAATAAATACTTTCCCTGCCACAAATTTTGTTTCCTTTTTCAATCTGTCTCCCATACAACTAGGTGCCAAAGAGATATACCTAAATCACATGTCACTGCTTTGCACCAGAAGTTTCAGGGGAATCCTCTTGCCTCCAGGATTAAATACAAATTCATCTACTCAGCATTTAAAGTCTTTCACAAGCCATTTCCAGCCTACCTTTACTTGACTTATTGTGGCCCTTCATAAAATCCATGTTTCACCCATATCTGCTACTTTTCTCCCTACGGAAAGTTCTATCTCCATTCCTGTAGAGAGGTTGCCCCCCTCCCCCCCTTTCCTGGAATGTATGCCTTTCTTTCTTTCTCTCATATTCTTTTTTTTTTTTTTTTTGGAGAACGGAAGGTAGGGCAATTGAAGCAAATGACTTACCCAATGTCACATGGCCAGTTTTGTGTTAAGTGTCTCAAGCAATATTTGAACTCAGGTCCTTTTGACTCCAGGGATGGCACTCTATTCACTGCACCACCTAGCCGCCCCTTTCTCTCATATTCTTTAGCTTCTTTGAAGGCTTAGATAAAGTTTTATCTCCTACAGGCAGCCTTTTATGATCAATAAATAAATCAATGAGAAAATAATTATTAACCCCTTATTTGCTAAGCTCACTCATTCACAGTTAAAGAAGTGTTTATATAAATATATATATGCATTTACACATGTGTGTATGTGTGTACCTGTGTGTATACATACATGTATGCTTATATGTGTGTGTTTCTTGCTGTTTTTCCTAATAGAATAGAAAGTCCTTGAGACCAAGTTCTGGTTCATCTTTGTTGTCTCTAGCATCTAGCACAAATTGTGGGACTTAGTTACAAAACTGTCTTGTTACTTTCAACCTCTTATTCTAGAAGTCAATCTGTAGTACATGAACCTGTAAGAGGTAAGAAAGGCTTATCAAAAGAATACAGAAAATGATTACTTAACAAATAACTATATTTTATTTCTTATAGGCATACACATGGTAAAACTTAGAATTTATTTCATGTCATTTTAAATTAGTAGTATGGGAAGGTTTACTGAAATTCAAGGAAGATAGGACCTTAAAGGTTTGGGAAACTCTCTTTTTCCCATTACCTTCCCCATCAGAGGAACCAAAGATCAATAGATGAAAAGGGGAGTTCTTCAGTCAGTTTTGCTATATGAGAAAAAAATTCTCAGTGATAATATAATTATTACCCATTTTAAATTGGGAATAAATATAATGAAAATCATTAAAAAATGATCGATGTTAAGTATAGACTATTTCTTATTCACTAAATGTTAACTTATAGAAATTTAATAATTTCAACCTATGTGACTGTGCAAATAGAACTGGGAAAGCATTTATGTTAGTTGGATTTTCGTTCATTCCCCTTTCCTTAATGACTTTGCTCACAAGGGGAAAATAGTGAAGTCACATTCAAACCCCTACCATGTCACTGTTGTCTCTTCTGTGAAAGAAACTAACAAAACCACTTCCTATGTATTGGGCACTGTGATAAATGCCCAGGAGACAGATAGGCTTAAACAATCCATGTTCTCAAGGAGCTCAGATTCTAATGGGGAAGCAACATGAAAACTATCTATAGACAAAATATATACATATAGATATGTATTTGTGTGTGAATAAAATGTGTTTATGTGCCCGTGTGTATGTGTGTGTGTTTGTGACAAATTGGAAATTTCAGAAGGTAGTAACTAGCATCAAGGAAGACCAAGAAAAAACTTCTTATTATATGTGAGATTTTAGCTGAGCTAGGAAGGAAACCTAGAGGTGGAGTAAGAGTATTCCAGGCATGTGGAAAGACCAGTTAAAATAAACAGAATAGGGAAATGCAGTACCTTGTGCAAGAAATTTAGAGAAAGACAGTGACACTAAGTAAAGTCTAAGTAGTTTAGAAAGGAAGGAAAGAGCTTTCAAAGTGAAAAAAATGTTAAGTATTTACTTCAAAAGGTATTTAGAAGCGGTTAAAGGTTTTATTGAGCAGGGAAATGACATCAAGAGATGTGTTTTTTATGAAGATCACTTTTACAGTTGCATGGAGGAAAGCCTTGGAGAAGGAAAGTAGTTAGCAAGCTATTGTAATAATCCAGAGTGGGGTGATGAGTGCCTGTAACAGGGTGGTGGCAGTATCAGAGGAGAGAAGAGAGAATATGCAAGAGACATTAATGAAGTCAGAATTGACAAGACTTGGCAACTGAACAGATATGATGGGTGAGAGGGGATGAGGACTGAGAAAAGGCCATCTTTATAGGCTCAACATTTAATGCAATTCCTTGCACATAGTAGAAGCTTTGTAAATGGTTAATGACTGATTGACTAATAGTAGTTCTGTTTAAAGAAGAATTAAATTAATTCTTAAATTAAATTAATTAAAGATATTTATATTTTGCTTTTTATATTAAATTTGATTTGATTCCTGTGTACCAAAGTTTAATGTCAAGATAACCTAGGTTAAAATATCCTCTCAGCTTTCCTTCTTGCAGTATTTAAACATTAATCTTTAAAATACATATAATTTTTACTTTCCCTACTTCTGCAGGCATGAAAACAACTTTATGATTTATTGAACAAAACTCTTTTGATAGGAAAATCATGATATAATTAGTGTTATCATTATATTTGATAGAAAAAAAACATTTAGCACACTGCCTGGAACATCACAAGCTCTGTAAAAAGTGCCACATAGTTGTTAGGATTAACATCACTATCATACTGAAATACTTTCCTTACTCTTTTCTGACAGATTCTAAGAAAAGAAATATAAAATAACTTTACTTAAAAGAGTATGAAAATTACATGCTATCTTGGGGTGGAGGAAAGGGATAGATGGGGAGAAAATCTGGAACTCGAAATCTTATGGAAGTGAATGTTAAAAACTAAAAATAAATACATTTTTAAAAAGAGTATGGATGTGTATTAACTTATACTCATTTAAATAAACATATTTTTCACCCCCAAAGAAATTTTCTTAAGTCTTTTTTCTTAACTTAAAAAAATTATTTGGAAATTCTTACTTCCACAAGTTCTTTTAATGAAGTAAATAACAGAAGCAGCAGCATCAACAATAATGACAATGATGATTACATCTCAAAGGGAGGAAGAAGATTGATAGATATTCATAGAGCACGTATAAATAGGTCAAAATCCTGTGTGTGTGTGTGTCTGTGTGTATGTATGTATGTATTTTGGAAGTAAAATAATCACATCATCAAGCAATAGAAAAGTTTAGTACAAGTACAACTGGGTTCACTGAAGGTAAAAACAGGTTACATTTTTGGGTGGAACCAATGAAATGATTAAAATCTAAGAACAGAATCAAAAGGACTCTGCATTGGCCTTATCCACATGATTACAGAAACAATATATTTACAAAGAAGCATGAAACAAATAGCTGAGTCAAGAGGACTTCCTAGTGGGGATGGTAGGGTTTATTGTGGTAACTCAGGTATAGAAAAATTCTACCAAAGAACAGAGAAGGGTTATTCATTATGGATTTCAGGTCACAGAAATAGCTGTCTGTTCTTTTCTTGTTTGTGTTTCTATTAAATTTATCTTAAATTCTAGGCCTAGCTAAATGTTTACTTGTAACATCTGTCATTATGTGTGTATACTACCCTCCCTTCTCTCTCTCTCTCTGTCTCTCTCTCTACACACACACACACACACACATACACACAAACACTGTCATTGCATGTGTATACAATCTGTATAAACAATTATATAAAATACACACACACACACACATATATATATATATGGTACATGTATAGTGTATACATATGTATGGACTTAAATATGTGCACATATATACTGATGGTTGAATACTATAAATTATAAACTGCATATCGTAGTCAGGATAACAGATAGTCTTCATTCAAGTAGTTGCTCCTCTATGAATGATTAAACCACATTTTTTGTAGTGATTATAGATCTCATTTAATAATTATGGATCATTTAATGCTTGAGCTATGAAAAAGTTACCATCACCAGGTAGAAAAAGAGAGGGGATTAAAAAAAAATGTAGATTTTTTTTTTTACCAAAGTCAAATTTTGTGAAAAAAAATTGGCTATGTTATCAATAACATTATCTTGATGACTAGGAGTTATAAGGAAACATTCACTTGATAATGAGAAAGAAAAGCTTGCATATATGAAATGATCTACTATTTCATTCAGAGAAAGCAATTAGAAGCCATTAATTATCAATGCTTACAGCTGTTAGCTCAGCTTAGGGAATGTGACGTCCCCTACTGTGGAACAGAATTAGTTCCAATCAGTGTCAAATGAATTTCTGAAGTAATGAAAAAGGGTTCTGAACAAATCAGAAAAGTCCCCTGGAAGGAGAGAAGTTTGTCTTCTATTTGGTGGCTACATCAAGAAAAATAAATACTTGTAATGTATTTGATGCAAACATGACTTTTTACGATTACATCTGCTCTTTTTCTATTCTTTGCTATCACAAAAAATGGATGAAAATATTATTTTTTTCCAAGATATTTAATGGCATTTATTAAACAAATTATATGTTTCTAATATTGGGTGGAGAATCATTATTATTTAAAAGTTTCCCCTTGTTTTCATTGTTATTTCACATTTTCCCCATATTCTACCCCAACTAGGACATAACCTATTGAAATTACCAAAATTTAATGTAGGTCTGACCATGTCATTCCTCTGCTCAGAGTCCTCTCTCTAGTGGTGCTCTAGAGTTCAGAGATAAGATACTGTGAGCATTTATCTTGAGATATATCTATCTACAACTATGTCTATATCTATCTATATATCTCTCTCCCTTAATATATTCTACATTGCAGGAAACAGCATAGTAAGGAATGCTTGAGTAGGAATCAAGAAAATCAGGGCTCAAATCCTTCCTCAGATTCTTACTAGCTACGTGACTTTGGGAAAGTCATTTAATCTGAGGGCCAAATAACAGGATACAAAATGTTTTGTAAATGTTTAAGCATTTATATATTACTACTACTACTACTACTACTACTACTACTACTACTACTACCACCACATCATGTCATAGTCACTGATATACAGTGTGGAATAAAAAATATATCTATCTATAACTATATATCTATCTTTATCTCTATCTCTATTCATATATTTATATGTCTATATCTATAGATGTAGATAAATATATGTCTATCTATCCAACCATCCATCCATCCATCCATCCATCCATCCATCCATCCATCCATCCATCCATCCATCCATCTAATTGAATGGGTTGTTTGGCTGAAATATTGTTCTCCCAGGGCCCCATTCTGATGTAGGCAAGTTGCTCCCATTATGTAGTAGACTGAATTATAAAACCTGACTCAACTAATTCCTTCTTGCTTATGCTGAATACACAAATCCAGAGGGTTTCATTCTTTAGCTTCCGTGGGACCCCACAGATGTACTTACTGCATACAAACTTCTGGTTAATTATTATATTTGCCCTCTGTATCTCTTCCATTTCCCTCTCTCAGACAGTTATCAATTATAACATTTTTTCTTTTTAAAAAGAGGGGGAAAACTTCAGCAAAACAACCAAATATATCAGATATTATATGTCATGGTCCATATGTATGAATCTATATCTTTGCAAAAAATGGGAGCAGGTATGTTTTGTTTTTCTCTTTGGGGTCAAGCTTCATTATTATAATTTTGCAACAGTTAAAAGACAATTGTAATGCAGTTGTCCCTTCCATTTACATTGCTTTAATTACTGCATATATTTCCAGAATTTTCTAGATTCTAATATCACTTTGTTTCTCTGTATTTACCATGTTTTCCCACTCTTATGGTATGATAGTATTTCCTCTCATTCAGGTACCACAATATGTTTAGCCATTCTCCAATCTACATTATTTCTAGTCCTTTGCTATTACAAAAAAAGATCTGAAATAGTATTTTAAAATATTTTAATTGTCACAATTAAATATTTTATAGATCTCTATCTCTTTGGGGGAAAGTAGGCTTCAGAGTGAAATATCAAAAAGAAAACCTGATTTGGGACCTCATAATTACAGGCTCATAAAATGTGAGGGTTAGAAGGGACTTCAGAGGTCATCTAGCCTGGGGTTTCTTAATCTTTTTTTGAGTGTGTCATAAACACTCTGACAATCTGGAAAAGCCTGTGGGTCTCTTCTCAGAATAGCACTTCTGAATGCATAAAATAAAATACATAGGATTGGAAAGGAAATCAATTATATTGAGAACCAGTTATTAACATGATTTTTTTAAGCTCACTGAACCCATGTTAAGAACCGCTGATCTATCCCAACTCTCATTTTACAGATGAAGAAACCAAAGGTTAGAGGACTCAAGGGACTTGCCTAAAGCCCCTGATAATTAGTAACAGACAGGATTCAACAACATTTCTTCTGACCCACAGTTGTTTCCAGTATGTCAGGTCTTTAATCTTTTGAAATTCATTTTTATTTCTTAAGATGTGAAATCAAGATTAGCCTTTTGTTAAATAATATCCTATGGCAGTGAGTTGAGGAGATAAGACTTCACTGAGACAGATAACAAAGACAAATGGGTAAGAAATTGCAAAAAATTGGGTGGTTCCATGACAGTGTTTTAAGCTAAACCTTCTTGAAGCCTATCAGCCAGAAAAGTATCATGCCTCATGTGGCTAACCTTCCATCATCTGAAAATTTAACTGTTGAAGAACAAAACAAACAAAACCTGTAAAATCCTTATAGAAAAAAAGAAAACCAGCATCAACAAACGGTCCTGATCCTACCTCCACTGTGGCTAAGGAATGGAAACATGTCTTAAAAATTAATGGTGTTTGTAAGAAGATGATCCAAAATGCATTATGGTAATGTTCCAAAGTATTTACTTTTGAATTCATCCCACCCACTCCCCTCCCCCAAAAATCTTAAAAATAGAAGACTCTTAGGATTTTAGAGTAAGAAGATAATTTCAGAGATAGTGTAGTATAATGGGAATCTTAAGATCTTCCCTGCCCCTTGATCCCTTGATAGTCTTAAGTGAATCTGAGAACCTTCCCTGATTTGAAGATATGCTCTGCCCCCTAATAGACTGAATATGGTCACATGGAGCCTGTGGCAGGAGGCTTTCTTTTTTTTCAGGAATGCCCACACCTTGTTACTTTGTGATTGGGCAGTGGGTCAAGAGGGTTGTGATGGTCTCTGAGCCAGGAGAAGGTTATAAATACCCTGATGTGAGGTTTTACTTTGGGGGCTTACTTTGGGAAGAGGTGAGAGATTTGTCCAGATGAAGCTTTAGGCAGCTGTTGAGCTCCCCAGTTTCTGTGGTTTGGCCTGGGCTGTTTCCTGGTATAGGTGATAGGAGTTTACACTGCTTAACCCCAGGGTTTTTGAACCTCTGTTTTCCTCCAAAACTAATGAAGCACCAGCTCCTATGACACTGGCTTTCCAGAGACACGCAGCACACTCTATATACCCCACCAACACACACCACTACATTGTACCTGATGTGCATTTTTTATTGACAGGTCCGTGTACCAGTTATTTCTCCCAAGCAGTAAGTACATTCCCTGATGGCAGGTACATTTTTTTTTTCTTTTTAATCCTTCAATCCTCATCCCTGGTAGAGTGGTTGGTAAAATCATAGACTCCCCGTGAATTGTGCTGAATGAATTCAAGTTAATACATGCATTATCTGGTCACAAATCAGTCATTGGTTTGTGTCTTGAAGGCCTTTAAACTTTTTTTTAATTGTTTTTCAGTGTGTCTGACTTTTTGTGATCCCATTTAGGGCTTTCTTGGCAAAAATACCAGAATGGCTTGCCATTTCCTTCTCCAGTTCATTTTACAAATAAGAAAACTGAGGCAAATAGAGTTAGGTATCTTGCCCAAGGTCACATATCTAGTAAACATCTGAGGCTGGATTTTAACTCAGGAAGATCAGTCTTCCTAACTCCAAACCTAACATTCTTTCCACTGCACCACCTACCTGGATTTTAAGTTTTTAGATTCTACTATTGAAATGTAAATACTTCAGAAAGGCAGTGTGCTCCTTATTAGACACAATCTTCCATCTGATTTTTAGGAATTACAGGCTAGTTAGGCATTTGAATTCCACTAAGGAGGACAGGGATGCACCTGGTAGAAGTATTTGAAAGGATTTGTGTCAGGGCAGGGAGCAGTTACAGAGTTAGAGACATACCAGACACCAGGAAAGAAACCGAGGAAGGGAATAGGCATTTTATATAGTTCCTACTATTTGCCAGTCACTTTCCTAAGTACTATAATGATAACAACTATATAACACTTTCTATAGCACTTATGATGATCTAGACACTATGCTAAGAGCTTTATGTATAATATCTCATTGACCTCAGAAAAACTATTGAAAGTAGGTGTTATTAGCCCCATATTATAGATGGGGAAACTGAGGCAAAGTTTAAATGGTTTGTCCAAAGTTCCATAACTTTTAACTGAGGTCAGATTTGAACTCAGGTTCTTCCTCACTCCAGGCCCAGAGCCCTATCCACTGTACCAGTGACCTATTTTAAGAGAGAACACATCCAAGTCAGGAAAGAGATCATATTTTCAGGAAAAAAATAAAAAGAACCATAGTTATATAGCTCAGGATTTCCTCCCTCTGGTTATTTCTTATCTATACCTATGTTACTAGGTCAGTCAGCTGTATGTCTCACAATCCTTATTTCATTTTACCAATGCCAGGATACATCTGACATGCATTTTTTTTTCAGATCTCTTTCACAAGTCTTGTTTTTTAGAATGACTTTGAGGTTGTTAACATGTAAACTCTATATAAAATCCTAGCTAGTATTTTAGGTTGAGTTTAGCTGTGATACTCAACATAGAAGACTTAAAATATCAATCTTTGCATGAAAATTTTTCTAGATTTTAAGTGGTTTGGACATAATTTTAGCTAATGTTTAAAAAAAAAAGAAACTGCAGGTGTCCTCTCATCTAAAGGGTGTCTTTTGTTTTCTCTTTTTATTTTCTCAGAAAAGTCGGTCAATGTCCCTATATTTTCATCTTTATGGGCTTGTAGAATTTGTTGTTTTCTCTTAGCAAAAGTAGAAAATATGTATCTTATAACATATATATGTAACATACTAAAAAAAAAAAGAAACCAACAAAAACTTTACAAAGGAATAGAGTAACAATTATATCCTAATGATTTTGACTTCTGTGACGATAATTATCCAATATTTCTTAGCAATATTATTTTGGGCCTTTATACCCAGAAAGCAAGTGCTATGAATTTTTACCCCTTTTGTATTTTACTACTAAATAAAATTAAGTGTTCAGCACATGTTATGAACTGTATTTCTTAGGCTAACTTATTAATGGCAAAACCATATAGATATTTCCACATTATTTTATTCAAACTATGTAAGGATTAATGTAAACCATTTATTATTTTAAAGACTTCATTAAATTATTAAAATTTATATGATATCTATTTTTCTTTAATATTTTTTACATTTACGTCTAGCTATGGGAAACCATACAAAGCCAGGAAGATCCATATCAATTATGTTACAATAGATATCCCCATATACTTGTGACCATATATGTGTATGTCTATATATAGACACACACACATATATATGTATATGTGTATATACATATATGCATGATGCATGTATAGGTATACACACGTATGTGTGTATATACAAACAAATACAAATTCTCCATTATTCATAGAGCAGATTTTGAGGATGTGGTTACAAAAAATAATATTATGATATATTTTAGCTATTTAGTTGTTGATGTGGCCTATATATACAGAAATCATATAGAAATAGAAGAGAATCTCTGGGAAAGGAGTGGTTAGTAGATAGTCAATAAATACTTATTAAATACCTGCTACGTGCTAGGCACTGTGCTAAGTGCTAAGGAAACAAGAATAAGGTAAAGAGAGGAAAGAAATGGTGTTAAAAGAATATACACAGGGGTGGTTAGGTGGTGCAGTGAATAGAGCACCGGCCCTAGAGTCAGGAGGACCTGAGTTCAAATCCAGCCTCAGACACGTAACACTTACTAGCCATGTGATGTTGGGCAAGTCACCTAACCCCAACTGCCCTCCAAAAAGAAAAAAAAAGAATATATAAATATATGTATAATTAATATTACTTTCTGTTCCATTCATTTATTTATCTCTTCTTGCCTATTTCCAACATATATATCTGAGTAGAAAATTAAGAAGTATGTCTTCTATATAATTTCTTGGCTTACTTATTTAATTCAACAAAAATTTGGCAAATGCCTTCTGTGTGCAAGGCCCTAGGAATTACAAAAGAAAGGGATTATTAATAACCATATGATAAAAATATCTATCATACATAACAATAATAAAACAAAATCAGTCTTTGTCCTCAGGGAGTGTACATTTTAATGACTGAATTCAGCTTGCATACAAATAAAATACCAAGGAAATCAAGAAAGGAGAGAGCATAACACCCAGGAGTTGGGCGAGTAG
The DNA here is from genome assembly GCF_028583685.1 of Petaurus breviceps papuanus. Taxonomy (NCBI): domain Eukaryota; kingdom Metazoa; phylum Chordata; class Mammalia; order Diprotodontia; family Petauridae; genus Petaurus; species Petaurus breviceps. The sequence goes on along the minus strand of NW_027187376.1, from coordinate 8,217,167 downwards.
AGCAAGATTTATGGGGAGAAAAACTGGCCCCTTAGGTGAGTTATGGAAAGACAAACATTTTGAAAGAGCCTCATATGGAGAAAGTCCCTTCTAGGAACTGCAGGAGATGCTGAGAAGGTGCGTGGAGTGCTAAATGTGGAGAAAAACGAGTAGTCCACTTTAGGTGGAACACAGATGCGGGAAACGATGGAGGAAAAGGAGCTGAAAACCAGACGGTGAAGAGCCTTGAATGCCAGGCTATGAACATATCCTATTTCATCCGAGAGGCTATGGCAAGTCACCAAAGGTTTTCCAGCTGAGAATTGATATAATCAGGATAGGTTAGGAAAATTATTTTCAAACCTGTGTGGAAAGCAGATTATAGAGAAGATTCTGTGTATATATGCATGTTTGGAATATGCATGCAGATGCATGCTGTAGCCACTGCTACTCATAAAAGTATATATATATATATATATATATATATATCAACTCAACAAGATATGTCCTTGCCATGATACACCATGGATTCACAAGAAACAACAAGAAATATTTCTCTTTGGAGAGAGTAAAAGAAGATTCAAGCCAGCTAGTGTTTCAGATTTCCTTATTTTCTACCTCTTCTGGGCTGAGAGTGAAAGGCTATTACTATCCTCCTTACCCCACCCCAAGCACTTCCAATCCTCTAAGATGTAAGCAGTGAGATCAGACTTCAGGTCTTGTTCTTTTTTTCCTCCTGGTACCAAAGGAATAAATAAATAAAAATTCTTATATCCCTATTCTGAGACTGGAAAAGAAAAGAAACCCTGATTTTAAATACCTTCTTTTAATCATTTATACAAAGCCTCTTCCCTTCTCCCCCCTCAGTCTTTTCTCAAAGGAGGTATTGCTTTAAGTTACAAGAAATAGATGAAAAAAAGGTAACCCTAATAAGTGTTGCCATCTTGGCCACTGTTTGCTGTGATTTGCTTTTCTTTATTAAGATGGTGTGAGATTCTTGAATATTAATGAAGTTTGCTTTCCCCAGTGGCTCGAAGAATATCCAGACACTTAAAAAAATCGTTGCTCATTTTACAGCAAATCATAGAAAAATGGTAGGAACAATGCTGAGTAAACAAACAGCAGGTTTTCATTCATTTTCATATTGATGAATTAAATACCTTGAACATTTGTCTCACTCATCCTGTGCTTTCCCTTTTGAACCTGCTGTGCAAAATATTTGCAATTGTTTTTCAACATGGAACAGGTACAAACTGAATCTGGATTCTTGATCCAGAGCAAGTTTTAATTTGATGAGGATAATTCTCTCACATCACCAAAGTCAATTTCAGTTCTTTGTCATGCTTAAATCTGCATCTTCCTCCACCTCCCCCTTAATAGCCCCCAGCCCCTTGCCCTTCTTATGTTAAGTCTATACAGTGGCAAAAAAGTAATTGTCCCCAAAAAAGTAAAGGACATCAAACACTTGAGCATCTAATAACGTGCTTAAATCAAAATCCATTTGATTCTTTAGATTATGTGACTCTAATGGTTAAAGATATTAAATGAAAACTTTAAATTAGAAGACCACTCCTTTTTGTTTATTTTTAAAATGGCACATGCATACCATGAAGATCTTTGGAGAAGTGAACAGAAGAGGGTAGATCTGGGAGTCAGACCAAAAGATAAAAGCGACCCCAGTTTCCCAAATTCACAACATGAATGGTTGAGAATCTTCACTCCAGGAAAAAAAAATCAGTTTGTGGTTTTCTTTTCACTTCTAAATACTGTACTGAATTTGCTGATTATTTCTGATAGCAAAAATAGTTTTCTTCATGCATTGACAATCTTTTGGGAACAACATAGACTCATTTTATAGAATTTAGAAGTAGAACAAGATCTTTGAGATGATTTCACTCGGGGCTTTCCTACCTTCTCCTACAAAGACTCAAGTCTTTGCTTGCTCTATTCCCTAAGCTTCTATGGTATCTTCCCCTGCCCAAGAGAACTGGGTATGGTGAAAGAGTCCTTGTGTATTGAGGAACAATGCTGAAGAATGAGATTAAAAAAAAAAAAGGGTGAAGCAGAAGATAAAAGAAAAGATAAAGAATGGCACCTTGCATGAAGATGGCATGTGCATAGTTTCTCTCTGCCTGTCTGGGTGAGGCTGTGAATAACTGCTTTTGTGTTCAGTCCTATGAGGGCAGAGATGCAAACTAAAAGACTAACATAAAAAAACACGAGGTGTCACGAAGTGGCAGCGGTGACCACAAGAATGTGAGATTAGCCTTAGATGAAAATTTCTTTCCCAACCCATGCAATTCTTGGCAAAATGTTCTGATTCTCCAAGTTAGCAAAAACAAATAGACACAGCCCCTACCTGCTTAAAAGAAGCATAAAAGAATCCTTGCAAAAGAGTCCTGCTAGCTCCTTTAGGGAGAAGCTGGGGAAGAGTTGACCACTGTTCTGCATTTCACACTGTTGACTGCTCTCTCCTTTTGGATATTCTTTCCTCTCAAGATTTATTTTTCTTCCTCATCACACTCTCAATGGAAACTCATCATCCCTTAATGGTTAAATAACCATATATAAGGTTAAAATAGGTGGAACAACAGATAGAGTGCCTGGCTTAGAGTCAGGGAGACTTCAGTTCAAATCTAGCCTCAGATATTTACTAGCTGTGTGATCTTGGACAAGTCACTTAACACTTTGCCTCAGTTTCCTCATCTGTAAAATGAGTTAGAGAAAGAAATAACAAATTCCTCTTGTATTTTCACCAAGAAAACCCAAATGGGGTTATGAGGAGCTGGATATGGCTGAAATGCCCGAACAACAGCTACAAAAAGTTTAGGATTTCCAAATCTATATGTCTAGCCCTTGTCACTCTGCTGATTTCTATCTAGTATAATATTATCATCTATCTAATGGGTACTTATCACCCAATCAATATGTATTTATTAATCTCTGACACTGTCAATCGCCCTCTTCTCCTAGATACTCTCTTCTTTCTAGGTTTTCATGGTACTTTTCTCCTCTCTTGGCTCTCCTCCTACGTATCTGATCACTCATTCTAATTCTGAGGAATATTCATCCAGATCAAATCCACAAACTACACTTGTGTCCTGGGCTCCCTTCTCTTCTCTTCTTATACTCTTTTAATTGGTGATTGCATCAGCTGCCATGGATTCAATTATCATCTTTATGCTGATGATTCTCAGTTCTTCTTGTCCAGACCTAACCTCTTCTCCCCTCTAGTCTTATATCTCCAAATGCCTATTAGATATTTCAAACTGGTTGCACTATATGTATCTTAAACTAAATATGTTCAAAACTGAACTCATCTTTTCCAAAACCCCTCCAGTCTTCCCAACATTCCTATTACTATTCATGGGAGCACCATTCTCCCAGTCACTTGGCCTCCAAACCTAGATTCCATCCTTGACTCTTCACTTTCACCCTTCATTTTCAATGTAATTCATTTCAGGCAGATATTACATTCTTAAAATCTCTCCCATATGCCTTCTTATCTCCTCATACACTGCCATCACCTTGGTTCAGGTCCCATCACCTCACGCCCAAACTATTGTGATAGACTGCTGGTTAGTCTTCCTGTCATAAGTCTCTCCCATTGCAGTTCATCCTCCACTCTATCATCAAACTACATGGGTTACTGTTTCATCCTTCCACTTCCCTCTGTCATTTGATAAATTTAAGTGGCTCCTTTTCAGAATCAAATAAACTTTTCAAAATCAAGTATAAAATCTAATATTTGGATTCAAAGCCTTTCAAAACTTATCTCCCCCTCCATTCTTAGTATTCTTATACTGTATATTACTCTAAATTATCTGTGATCTAGTCACACTGATCTTTTTACTGCTCCTCACACAAGATTCTCCATCTAGTGATTTCATGTATTTTCATGGGCTGTATCCTATGCATGGAATGTACTCCCTCCTCATCTCTTCCTCTTCTCTTTTCTGGATTCATGTCCTAACTAAAATCTCACCTTCTACAAGAAACATTCCCTTATCACCTTAAGTCTAGTGCCTTCCCTTTGTTGATTATTGCCAATGTATCATGTGCATAACTTGTTCATGCATAATTGTTTGTGTTCCACCTCTTCCATTAGACTGTGAGTTCCTTGAGGGCCAGAACTGTCTTTTGCTTTCCTTTGTATCTCCAGAGCTTAGTACAGTGCCTGGCATATAGTAATCAGTTAATAAATGTTGACTCAATGACTACTATATGGCAGGAATTATACTAGGTGCCACAGATCTAAATAAAAATAAATGAAAGTCATCATTTACAAGGAACTTAGATTAAACTTTGAAATTGATGTGCTTGTAGACATTTCACAGAATCAGAATTAAAAGTTGGGAGACTAAGCCTTCCTTTTGTCAAATTCATACATAAAAGAAGTCTCTACTATAAACATACCCCACAAGTGGTCATACAGATTCTTATTGAAGGCTTTGAAATTGAAGGAAGCTACCACCTGTGTAGGCAGTTAATGCCACTTTGGCATTCTATTTGACTTTATTTGTTAGGAATTTTTTGTGAACATCAAAACTAAATCGAATTCTTTGCAATTGTCTCTCATCACTTATGGTTCCATTGTCTAGAGACAAATAGAACAAGTCTAATTTTTTTCACATCCCAGACCTTCAAATATTGGTGACAAGTGTCACATCTCCCCAATTTCTCTCTTCTTCAGATCAAATATTCCTCATTCCTTCTATCAGTCCTGATATGATACAGAATTAAGGCCTGTCATTAGCCTTTTTGTTTTCCCTCTGGAAGCTGGTGGGTCATAGCTTATCAGTGGCCTTCTTAAATTTTAGCACCCATAAATTAACATAAAACTCCAGATGAGGTGTGACAAGAGTGGAGTATAGTGGGACCATCACTTCTCATACTGAAATCTATTCCTCTCAATGTATTTCAAGAGTGCATTAGCTTCATTGGTTTCTCTATGACATTGTTAACTCATTTTCAGTGTGAGATTCACTAAAACTCCCAGAACTTTTCAGAACAATAGTTGTTCAACTGTTCAACAAGGATTCCCTAGTCAATCCTTTTGAAGCTAATTTGTGAAACACAAATTCAAGATGTTAAATTTCTTTCCAATAAAATTGTGTCTTATTTCATTCAGTCCAAGACTTTAGGCTATTAAGTTCCATGCTGATACATCTATCATCCAGGGTCTTTGCTATTTCAGCATGGGGCCATTTGTAAATTTAGAGAACTTGGTACTTATACCTTTATCCAAATCATTGATTAAAAAAATATCAATAGGAGCGGCCAGGTGGCTCAGCGAGTAGGAGCACCGGCTCCAGTGTCAGGATGACCTGGATCGGGTCTGGGATCAGATACTCAGCACCACACCCAGAAATAACTGGCTGTGTAACCTTGAGCAGGTTACTTAACCCTGATTGCTTTAAAAAAAAATATCAATAAGAGTATAGGGCCAAGAAGATAGCCCCCCCCCAGGGTATTTCCTGGAGGAACTCCCATTATACTGACTTTGAGCTATTAAAAATTATTTTTTTAAAGAATTAAAATAGTTAATTAAAGAATTAATAAGAATAAAGAATAAAAATAAAGAATTAAAATAGTTTGAGATACATTATCAAACTATATTTCCATAATGTCAGTCATCTAGTAAATTAGTAATCCCTTGCCTCCCCCTAACATACAGAGAGAGAGACAGAGAGAGAGAGAGACAGAGAGACAGAGACAGAGAGACAGAGAGAGACAGAGAGAGACAAAGACAGAGAGACGGAGAGACAGGGAGACAGAGAGAGAGAGAGAGATGACCATAGTTTAACATGTTCTATTTTGGTGAAGTCAATTCAGGATCTATGAAATCATTCCTCCATTTCTAGATTTCTACCAACTATCTACTTAATGGTCTATTCTAGAATATTCATAGAAATTAAAGACAAGCTCACTGTTCCATAGCTTTAGGACTCTGTTCTCTTTTCTTTGAAAATTAGAGCATTTACACTTCTTCAATTCCGTGCTATCTCCCATTTTCCATGATCCTTTAAAAATCACTGATGGGGATTCAGTGATCACTCTTTTGTTTTTTTGCCTTTTGGAGGGCGGAATGCAGGGCAATTGGGGTTAAGTGACTTGTCCAAGTTCACACAGCTAGTAAGTGTTAAGTGTCTGAGGCCAAATTTGAACTCAATTCCTCCTGATTCCAGGGCTGGTGCTCTATTCACTGTACTACCTAGCCACTCCTGTTTTTTTTCCCATGAAAATTCTTTTAGGACCATAGTGATATACTTCATCTGACCCAGATGACAGGAATTCAGCAAGGGCAGCTAGGTGCTCTCTTACTGTCTCTTTGTATGATGTTTTATCGAAAATTCTTTTAAAACTTCTCTTTAGATGGAGCCAAGAGGATAGATTAGGAACAAACACCCAGCTGAACTTTCCTAACATTCTCTTCAAACAACTTTAAAATAATGTATCAAATAACATTTTGTAGTGGTAGAGTCAATAAAAAGTCAGGGCAAGACATTTTTCTAGCCTATGGAAATTTAAGAAATCGACTGAAGAAATCTGTGACAATAAGGTGAAAGTCTGTCCAGACCGAACACATGGTATAGCAACCATAGCAGCAGCAGCAGCAGCAGCAGCAGCTTTGTGAGCTCTCAGTCCAGAGATGGTAAGAGGATCAAGCAAATAGTCAGAAAGAGATTACAGGTTACAGTTGTTAGAACTGGGTATAATCAGTACTGATTGGCTGCTCTATTCCCCATATGAAGTTCTAGTTTATAGTTCTAGGTCACAGTTCCAGGTGGAGAGAAGCATGGGGGGCAGGGGATGGTTGGTCCCAAGACAGCAATGCCCTGGTCATAGTTCCAAGGCAAAGAAATCTCTAGAGTTTGTGGCTGCAGGAGATCAGGGACCCTTCCTGGGTAAAAACCAGGAGGGCAGTGGCCATACCTCTCCCAAGTTATAATGCTGGCAGGTAACACCAAGACATAAAGTCAGAAAAATATAACAATGTGAAAAGAACTAGAAACAAAACCTCAAAAAATGCGAATTGGAACCAAGAATAATTTCTGAGAGAGTTAAAGAAAGGGATGAGTGATAGAGAAAAAAAGAGAAAACAATAATGAGAGTAATGCAAGAAAATTAGGGGAAAAAAATTAATAGCCTGGTAAAGAAGCACAAAAACAGTGAAGAAAATAATACCTTAAAAATATAATGCATTCAGAGATTAAAAAAAAAAAAAGCACAAAGATTGAATGAAGAAAAGAACTCTGCAAGAAATAAAATATACCAAATGAAAAAAAAGAGGTACAAAAGTTCCCTGGAGAACTTATTAGAAAGAAGAATTGGTCAAATTGGAGAGGGAAATAATTCCTTAAAAATAAAAACTTGACAAAGTAATAGCAAGCACCCTAGGTTATCCAGGGTGGCTAGGTGGTGCAGTGAATAGAGCACCAGCCTTGGAGTCAGGAGGACCTGAGTTCAAATCCGGCCTCAGACACTTAACACAAAAACTAGCTGTCTGACCTTGGGCAAGTCACTTAACCCCAATTGCCCTCCAAAAAGCAAAAAAAAAAAAATGCATTTTAAAACAACTCTGAAGTACCGACTCATACCCATCAGAAATGACAAATGCTTGAGGTGATCAAGAAAAGAAAAGGTAAGCCTGTAAATGCTGGTGGCACCATGAACTGGTACAACCATTCTGGAGAAAAATTGGAACAATCCTCAAAAAAATATAAAATTGTGCATACATTTTCAGCTAGCAATACCACCACTAGATCTGTATCCCAAAGAGATCAAAGAAAAAAGGAAAAGACCTATATATAGCAGCTCTTTTTGTGGTGACAGAATTGGAAATCAAGGCCATGCTCATCAAGTAGAGAATGGTTGAAAAAGTTGTGGCATATGATGGTGATAAAGTACTACAATGCTATAAAAAATGATGAATAGATTGTTTCTGATAAAAAACAAAACACAACATGGCAAGACCAATCTGAAGTGATGCAAAGTGAAATAAGAACTGAAGGATCACTACATACAGTAACAGCAATGTTGTAATGATGATCAATTGTGAGAGATTTGACTACTCTGATCAATACAATGATCTAAGATAATTCCAAAGCACTAATGATAGGAAAAATGCAATCTACTTCCAGAGAGAGAACTGATGAACTCTGAGTGTGAATTAAAATATATTTTTCTCTCTTTATTTTTCTTGTATTTTTAAAAAAATATGGTAAATATGAATATTTATTTTGCATGATTTCACATGAATAATTGATATCAGATTCCTTGGCTTGTCAGTGACTAGAGAGGGGTATGGGAGGGAGAAAATTTGGGACTCAAAATTTAAAAAATAATCTTTAAAATGTATTTTTAAAAATCTTACCTTTAGAAAGCCAACTTTAAAGAAACAAAAACAAATCAGATATGCTCGTAAGCATGATGCTAGAATACATTTTTTTTTCTATTCCCAGGCACATGCTCTTTAAAGGATTTTCAGAAGAGTTTAGCACTTTCTTCTTAGCATACATTTTGCATTCAACCAGTCATTAAGTTAGATAAACCAGGAAAATGAAAAAAAAAAATCAAGTTGGACTCGTTGTGTATGTATGTTACACATACTTAATGAACATATTAATGAACTGAACTACATGCATTAAAATAGAGATGGTGCACATCTAGAGCAAGATAGCAAATTGAATGAATTGTTCTCTTGTTTTGTGCTTTTCTGGAGGGTGATTGGGGTTAAGTTACTTGCCCAAGGTCATACAACCAGTATTTGTGTTATGTGTTTGAGGACACATTTGAACTCAGGTCCTCCTGACTCCAGGGCTGGTGCTCTATTCACTGCCCCACCTAGCTGCCGCAAATTATTCTCTTAATATGAATGAAGGTCTTCTGTTATAAACAATGACTATAAGATATATCTCATTGGTTGTGCCATGGTCAATCTATCCCACCTAGAACTCTGATTCTTGCTTAGACATGATTGAATATTTTGTGACAAGATAGGGAAGGTATTTTCAAAAACACAGGTATTCCTGACTTCTTTTTTTTGTCCTGTTAAAAAGTGTGAACTTCTTTCTTAAATTCCCATGAATTAGATCACAAGATGAATTACACTAATTTTTATCCATCAAATGATAGCTTAAAGTAATAGCTAGAACATATCAATATATTTTTGAGCATAAGAAGATCTAAATAGGTGACAACCAGAAGATATTGCTGTACTGTGATATTCTCATTAAATTGAATATTCAGAAATTTTTAAGTGTTTGCAATAAATCAATTTGGTAGCTTACATATAATTTCTTAGACTTATCTTAAACAGAATAAGTAATGTGGTCTCCTACTGTAAATATCACCTTACCATAAATTGGTTTAAATAATGAGACACCACTAATGAATGAAAATATAACATGCACTCATTGAATTTCTCTAAATGGGCACCAGTACAGTTTCATTATTTATGCATATGATGCCATTCAGGGCATATAATGTGCCAGGAAGTAAAGATACTTAACAGCTATTTGAAGAATAAAGCTTTGAGAAACATTTGGCAAGTTAATTTTTAAAGGACTATTGACCATGACATCCACTTTGCATTTGCAATTTTTGCACCTGCAATTATTTGCATGCAAAAAATTGCAGCCACAGTTGTCTAATTGTAGGCACAACCATCCAAATTTGCCCTCAAAAGGAGATTAACACAAAAGGGATACCATCTGTGATAGTTCAACAAACCCCTCAGACCTCTATGGCTTCAAAACCTGAGAGGCTGGTGGGCATCTTTCCCTCTTGGCTCAGGGTTCAGACTTCACTCCTGCTTGATCTCATTCAAGCATTCCAGGCCAGTCTGATTATTTGGAAAGCAACAGTCCAATCCTTTCATCCAGCCAATCTGCCTTCTCACTCAGATATTTAAAGAAAAGGTGGGGGTAGGGTAAGGTACCTTTTTTCCCCTAAATCTCCATTTCCTTCAGGAGACAAAAAGTAATAGAAGCAAATGATTTTGTCTCCTCCTGTAGAATGAACACATTCATTTTCTAATTCACTTCAATATTTCAAAACAGAAATTCAAAACATGTATGTGTATATATGTATATATGTGTATGTATGTGTGTATATAATATTCATACACATATATAATCTTTAACAAAGTGGAACTGTCTACAAAAATGAAACCTCAGTACAAATCTCTGATCAAAGATGTCATGGAAATCATTGATTCACTTTTTAAAAATGCTAGGCCTTGGTTTGAAATAAACATGCATATATGTATGTGTATACACATGTAATATCAGCTGTCACTTTTGATCAAATGTGTTCATTTATGTTCCTATTACAATACTAATGCCAGTCAAAATATATAGTCATTGTCCCCTAACAGATGATGTCTTAGAAAAAGTCATAATCCCCTGCTTGTAATATAATCACTACTACAATAAATAATTACAGAACCATAGAAGGACAGTTATGATTTCAGATGGGGAATATATAATAGCAGATGAAAAATATAAAACCCAGATTATCCCTTGACAAAGATGATGTTTTCATACAAATGTCAGTAATAATAAATGTGGGGAGAACAGTCCATTTTATGAAGACAGAATTGAATCCAGATAGAACATTTTTTTCAAAGGTTTTGATTAAAGTTGAGGTTTTTAAAGGCATATAACACAATCAACGCTGATATTTATTATAACTTAAATGAAATTCTGGGAATACTTAAGGTTGGAAAAATAAGACAAGTTTTGGTACCAGCCACTGAAACCTGTGAGTCCTATATAAGGATGGGGAGTCATCAACAAGTTGTCCTTTCTGTGAGATTTGAAACACTTTCACAATTTTGTATTGAGCCAAACAGTCAACAAGCATTTATTAAAAGCTAAACACCTGTTAGTCACTATGCTAAGCTCTTGGGATACAAAGATTAACAAAACCATGATCCTTACCATCATAAAGCTTCTGTTCTGGTTTTTTTGTTTTGTGAATAAAAGTTTGGGAACAAGTAGTAATTTGTAATATTATTTAAAGGAAGTAATTTTCATTCATTACCCTCATATTCTCACTTGTACAATCCTGACAAGAAGTTGAAGTCATATACTTCAGTAATAAACAATGAGAAAGGAAATAGTTGAAGAAAGGGATTTGGCCTTTCTAAGAAATAATTATGTGTGGGGAAGGAGAAAAGAGGGAATAGGGGAGGAAGAGAGTATTCATGAATGTGAAAAAGGAAGGATAGTTCTGAAAGGGGTCAGTGGGGCAGGGGAATTGAAACCATAGGTAAAACACAAATTACAGAAGGTCACTTTATGGTTCCTACCTCTAAGTTTCTCAAAGAACATTTTAAAAATTCAATATATCTTTTTCAGGTATTTGGAGAAATTATAGGTTTTAACTATTTTATGTTGCAAAAAAATATTTTTATAAAATAGAAAAGATGATAATACTTACATCCTGAGCTACCATTGGTTGAAACCAGTGTAAAATTAGAAGGCCATGGATTTCGAACAATATCTTGCCAATGAATGGTGTCTGCATAACAGAGGAATTTGTTCTGGTCAACATATACTCCTCCATTTAAGATTTCTGTAGAAATGAAAAACAAGGATTTTATATTAATTTTTGAATTTTTGGGAAAAAAGACCGGGTAATGCTATCGCATGGCTGGCACTAGTACAAAGGTGACATAACCACATAACACTCATTATATTAAATAGAATCTGTGCAACTGCCATTAAATGTGAAACTTCAAAGGCCCAGGAGTTTTTAATCATTGGAAAACTAAAAAATATCTAATTACAGAATTGTGAAATGACTTTTGACCATATCATAAGGTGAAGCCAATGCCTTCAGCAGCTGTTTCTAATAGGAACAGGAAGAAAAATGCAATAAAACTCCATTATGATACAATTATGTTTGGATTCAGATCTACAAAGGGTTTAAAATCCTAGATACAGGGGTGGAGAACCTGCAGCCTCAAGGTCATATGTGGCCCTCTAGGCCCTTAAATGGGGCCCTTTGACTGAATCCATATTTCACCAAACAGATCCCCTTTAAAAAAAGGATTTGTTCTATAAAAGTTAGACTCAGGGGGTGGCTAGGTGGCACAATGAATAAAGCACTAGCCCTTGAATCAGGAGGACCCGAGTTCAAATCTGGGCTCAGACACATAACACTTATTAGCTGTGTGACCTTGGGCAAGTCACTTAACACCAAATCCCCTGCCCGCCTCCCTCCAGAATGCAAAAAAAAAAAAAAAAAGTTCGACTCAGTCAAATGACCACATCCAAGGACCTAGAAGGCCACACATATAACCTCGAGGTTGCATGTTCCCCATCCCTGGAGAACCTAACAATTCATATGGCAAAAGTCTACCTTGGTTGACTTTTATAAACAATATTAAGGGCACTGCTTATAAAAACTCTGTGTTCACCTGTGATAATTATTTCAAAGGTCAGGTAACTTCTCCTTGCTCTTTTCTGAATACAAACAAAATATATCCTATATTTTCTCTAAATGAAATGCATCCTAATTAATATACTATGAAGAGAAAAAAAATTGGCAGAAAAAATCAGAAGTAATGTCCATATTAGGTATGTAACCTTGGGGAAGTAATTTTGCCTTAAGTTCCTTGTCTGTAAAATGGGGGTGAATAATAATTCCACTATCTACTTCATAAGACTGGGATAGGGGAGGTACTTTCTAGTGTTCTAAATAAATACAGACGGCTCATAGGGTTGATTTTACAATTCAAAAACTATATTTTACTTTAAATTTAATTATATTTTAACCTTATTTTCTAACATAAAAACACTTTGAATATTGATTATCTTTAAAGAATAGAAAAAAATGACTTTTTAAAAGAAATTCTGTTGAAGATGGTACATTTGTATGTGGAGAACACTTTCCAAACCAACATAAATAAGTAGTTATCCATCTGATATGAATGGGAGGGTATCCCAAAGGAAACTCTGTCTCAAAATTAGAATCAGAGGAACAGGGTTGATGCAGGTTTTGTTTTCTTATTATCTGTGTGACCTTGGATAAGTGTTCTTTTTCCTTTCCACCAACCTCATGTCTAAAAGATCTGTTAGAAACAAATCTCTCCAAATAAATCTTTTTTCTCTAAACGTATCATCTTTCAAAAAGTAAATAGTCCTGAATAGGTTATCTGATTAAACACTTACATCTTCGTGTGGATGAGTTTAGTAAATAGCTTTTCTCCGTAACCTTAAGGATTTGGGGTAGCACTGTACTTATGGGGTTAACAGGAACTGGAAAATGGAAGGACATAGCTTTACCCAGGATGTCTCAGAGCCCCAAAAGATACATGTCCCTGAAGCATTCATATTACTTAAACATGTAGCAACAGCTGAGTTTAGCATCCATTTAGTAAGAGTTATTGATAAAGTAAGAAGTCACCAGAGGTAGAACAGTTACATCCCCAAGTAAACTCTATCACTTGCCCCAAATACTCCATATCTCTACATATGCTTTCTTCCCTGAAGCAACATTTTGGTATCCTGAGCACAAAAGTCAAACTTGACTTGCTCCTCACTTTTGTCAAAGACTAGCCTTGGCTGAACTAATTCAATCCTTTATGACCAATGGCAAACTCCCCTTCACTACTTCTCAGTCACATAGTCATCTTGTCACCTTCAAATACCACTGAGGTTTCTAGGGGAGTATTTTTTGAGCATGTAGGGCAAAGAGATGCATATTATCATGATAATCAGAACCTGTGTTTATATAGACTTTAAAGGTCTACAAAATGCTTCATATATCTCATCTGATCCCCAACAATATACATTCTATCATTTCCATTTTAGAGAAGCAGAATCTGAGGATGGGAGAGGTTAAACAATATGTCAAAGTTTACATAGCTAACACAGATGTATGGCAGGATGTGAATTCAGTCCATCATATCTGTAAGCAACATAGAACACTGAAGAGCACATTACACTTTGTTGTAAAACAACCTGGGTTTGAATCCAAGCTTTTCCACTATATTCCCTGTGTGATGCCTTGGGCTTTAGTACTCTCGTCTATAAAATTAGAATATTGGACTAGGTAGCCCAGGAGATCCCTCCCCTCCCAAGACTGACAATCCTATGACTTAGTTTCCAAAGCATAAATTACCACTAATTTTTCCAGGGAGTAGATGCTTTTTCTCAAATTGTCATTGGAGAGGGCATAGGTAAAGGACTTAGAATGATATTTTGCCTTACAACTTATAACCTCATCTATTTTCCCCTTTAACTATAAAATGTTTATTGAAGTTCAAGGGAGATGCCAGAGAGATTTTGGAAATGGATACTTACACCATTATTCCAGGCTCAATTTTAATATAAGAATTATAAAAGATTGTATAAGTCATCTTGGAATGCACTCTTGCCCTGAAAAATCACTCCTTATTATGATGAAAAATGAAAATTTGACTACTCAGTAAAATTAAAGGTGATTTTTTTTTCTTTTTCATTCTATATATCAAAGTTGCCTCTTCCCCAAATTATGTGAAGGAAAAAGTTCTGTGGTTGTAACATCTACAATTTATAAAAGTTACACTTAATTAAAATCAATAATATAGTCTAAATATATGAATAACTTGCAGATAAATATATATTAAAAATAAAAGATGCTCTGGAAAAAAAATCACTGTCTATAGCATTGTTTCCAACTGTCTATATAAAGTACTTAAAATCAGATTATATTTGTATGAAATAATCTTACAAAAGCCCCTTTGCTCCAGACCTGCGAATCAGGTTAGAGATGATACTTAGTTCCTAGAAACAGGTGATTGAAAAGCTTGACTTTTATATATAAAGAGCTTAAAAATTATATAATAACAAAGAGAATAATCTTAGTCGATAAAAACTTAAATGAAAAACACAATAGAGATATTTTTATGATGCCCAGAATACTAAACCTAGCATCTGTTGGCAATTCTGATCTTAGAGACATGTAATCTTTTGCATATAACTATGGGCAATTCGTGATTTTTTTTTGCTTATTTGTTTTCTTTTCCCCCCTTTGTCTCTCTCCTACACACTAGCTCTTCTAATCTGTATGTGGATTACAGCCAATCTACTAAAAAAAAAACTGATGGTATGAAAATATACATTCTCTTTAATATTATAGGGAATTTGCCAAGTGCTCACTGTGTTTTTTCAATCAACTTGTACTTCTGTCTGCCAAAGGAATATTTTTTAAATTGCATTCATCAATTTACTTTTGACAATGGTCAATATGAATTTTAGTTATCAACAAAAGGCTCAGGTTTACTTTTTTTAATCTATTGAAAACATATTTTGACAGGGAGTAGAGATACTTGTCTCTCCCCTTTAGAGCATTCAAAGATATTCTCTGACTTTCTTGTCCACTTATTTAGTGGTGAAGAAAGGGTTTTTTTAGAGGCTTCTAAGCTGAAACTGAGAGTGTATATAAAAGGTCACAACAGAGAAATGTGGTCTCTTTACTTCTTTCTGGCCATGAGGTATAAGGATAATTCTGTACTTTGGAAGGTCAGTGGAGTAGGTCTCCTTTCCCCCCATCAAATCCCATAAGGCAAGCCTCTTTCTGGAATGGGGCTACCTCCTGCTTTGTCTTTTTTCCTTTTGTATAGTACCTTCCAAGAATTTGAAAAGTCCTAAAAGCGAATGCAACAGCAGCATATGCTGAAACCAATGAGAAATACAAAGTTTTCCTTATACTTTGTGGCCAGCAGGGAGGAGAGAGGGAATGAGTTTTTCTATTGGGATTTCCTGTATGCACTATCAGTTCCAAGTCAGCAAATAGCCAAATGATATTTTCTTGCCTACTCTGTAGGCTCATAAAATTCAGTCAAAGAATACCTGTGTGTGTCTTGAAGTAGAGAGCCAGATACTTCCATTCCATGTCAAAACCATTTTAGAGAAGCAACCTCACCAAAAATCCATGTGAGTCCCTTGCATGTTGTCCCAAAAATAGATTCTCATTGGCTAGTTCCCTCTCATGTGTTACCAGAGGTTGGCTAATGCCCAGCTCACATAACTTGGAGGTTACTTGCTTCTCTGAGAATGCAGGGGGTAGAAGTAGGCTCCTACAATTGCCTAGATAACTAGAAAAGACTAACACTTCAAAACTGGCAGGATGGAAAAATCTTGCTGTTTTTACTGCTCGTTCCCAATCAGAGTGTGAAGGGTGAAGTCTGAGTTTGCCCAAAATGTGGGTTCCATAAACTGTACAGGTGAGGGAGGAAGGGCTGTGTCCTTCCCCTCTCTCCTTTTAGATTTCATGCCCCCCAAAATAGGCCTAAAGTTACTGTTTGTTAGTTTTTTGGTCTTTCTTTTCTCAGTTTCAAGAATCTGGAAATGGCATACACATAGTGTGGAAGTAGCCATCCCCAGCAGGGAAACCCACAGAAGCCCAGGTCCCCAGGACTTGAGACCATGGAGGGGTTTACGGTGTGTTTAGACTTGGGACTTTGGACTGTGATCTATAGGAATTGAGATAAATGAATCTAATGTCCTTCACCTCCCCAGAATATGGGGTGGTACTAAGGGGATTGTGAACAATAAATTAGAAAGTATGTTTATATATTTGTTATTTTAACTTTTAAATAAATAGTCCTTTGTGAAAGCTAATCTGAGTATTAAGTAATTAAATGGAATTGGGGTGAAGAGAACTCCACCCCGATAATTGACAGAATATCATCTGTGGAGGTTGGAGGCATTGACAGATTGTCTAGAGATACTCCAATCACGATTCACAATTTTGAAGCGATATTTTATATATGTGATATCAAAATGCAAGCTGTCATTGTTATTGGACTTCTCATGTTAACTTTTGCAGTCCCTGAGACAAATTTGAATTAGTTTTGCAATGCAACATGGGTAAATTCTCATAAGGCTACATATAACTTTCAGAAACAAGAAATACAAAGCAGAAAAAAAAAATCAGCTCCTCTTCCCCCAGACATCAAGGAAATGAATGTTGGGGGCTCTATGCTATTCTTCTTTGATGTAGATATATAAGTTCTTAACTTTCACTGATTTTATTTTTTGGGGGGGGCATCATTGATTCTTTTGACAGTCTGGTGAAGTCCATGGATGCCTCTGCATGAGGTTTATTAATACATCAAATAAAATACATAGGATTATAAAAATCAATTTTACAAAAACACAGTTATCTATCTGTCTACATGTATATACACTGTATACATACACCCATACACCTGTGTGTATGTATACTTGTTTTGTGTATTTCAAAGTTCACAGACCTCAGGATAAGAGCTCCTAGAAGAAGGAAAAAGAAGTAGCCTACAATATACTAGATTCGCATGAGAATAGAAAGGCCCCTTTGTCTGTAAACTGATATGAATGCCTCTTCCCCTGGCCTGAAAATGTATCCATTTGAAGGACTGATAGGTTTGCCCACAAAGCTGAGGGCTCAGAGCAGTCTCCAAATCTAAGAACCCACTTAAATTGTTAAGTAAGTGAAGCTACATGCTTAATCAATACTGAAAGTTCTAGTGAACAAGGCTGATTATATTAATTCAGTAACATTTAATTCATACCCCATACATCACAGTATATAAAAGTCAAAATACTTAGTTCTCTAGACCTGTTGATTGTGTAGAACTTACATTGCCCTGTCTAACCTTCAAAATTTGTCTTTAGGAACATTTCCGTGAAGTTGGATTATATAATAGAATAGCACAGTCTGTACCATGCTTCATCTTTAAATATCATTTTAAAAATAAGTCACAAAGAAGACATTACAAGGTATCTTTCATCAGAAAATGGTTTTTATTGTATTTTAACTTTTAATAACTCTCCACGGATTTCCTATCTGATGGTGCTTATAAGTCAAACAAAAGGTCAAAATTCACCTTTTTATTTTTCTGTGTAAACAGATCTATAAGCTAAAGCACATTCCAAATCTGCTGCAGATAGTACAAAACTTAACCCCTACACATCTAGGAACAACCTATACAGAACACAAATTTCACCATCGCCTTCCTATGCCATCTGGCTGGTCTTTCTGAGAATCACACTGTGTTTTCACAAAAATACAGAAAAAAGTTTTTTTTTTTTAATTCAGTTTGATACCCTTAATGGTCAGCTTTTCTCTTGCTCAATGTTTCAGCTAAATCTATAAAGTCTCCCTTGTTACAGAAATTCAACATAATCCAATCCAAACCAACCTGATTGTATTAAGCTTCTACTATGTACATGACCCATCGCTGACAAAAAGCTTAAGTTGTGGGTAGAGGGAAGAAAGGGGGCAGAACATGTTGCAAGTTAAGTACATACAAGATAATTTGAGGAAGGAGAGATCACTAACAATTAAGGGGATCAGTACTGGTTTCAGTGCTCTTTTGATGAACTCTAAAGAAAAACAGAGATAAAGAGTGAGTGTAAAAAGAGAATATAATCCAGTCAAAGGGCAGAGGAAGAGGTGGTCAGTACAAAGAACAGAGGGAGGAGACAGAATGCCAATTTTGGAGAAATAGTCTGGTTAGAATACAGAGAATGTGAAAGTATAATTTTCATTTATCTATTCATCATTCATTCATTCATTTTGCAGTAAGCCTAGAAAGACAGGCAGGAATCAGATCATGAAGGGTATAAAATGGAATTTGTATGTTAGCCTAGAATTAATGAGGAGCCATAGGAAATTATTGAGCTAGAACACATTAGGAAAATGCTTTTGACATTTGTGGGGAAAATGGATTGGAGAGGAAACAAACACTGAAAATGCCTTCCTACTCTGTCCCTCCCAAAAGTGACAGAGAAAATACCTTCAAGATTGTCAATGGCTACCAAAAGAAACCTACTCCAGTATGATGTTCAACAGCACAATTTAATTCACCACATATTTATCAAATACCTATGCTGTGCCAAATAATACATCAATGAAATTTGCTTTTCGAGGTTTATTTTTGCTAATACTTATTATAAAGTGAATAGATAATGCATTGAATTTGTCAACAAGTTCTCCATGTGGCAAAAGCCAAATTAATTTCCCAGTAATTATAATTTTTCAAATAAACTTTGTTTTCAAACAATTAACAGATACAATGCTGTATGCTGCTTAATTCTGAGTTCTTTTGCTAAAGAACATAATTCTGTATTGTATTTCTATCTGCAAATATTTCCTTAAAAGCCCTCTTTAGAATGTTTGCAAAGTGTCATTTGAAAGAAAATCCAGAGCTTCTGGGTCATAACTTTTTCTATTCCCTCTAAGTCAAGTATTTGACTCATTTTTCCCTTTTTGATTTTCCTTTCTTTTGGCTTTACATGAAAAAGAAATGATCATATAAATGGAAATGACTTCTTTAGCATTCTTCATTTCTTTTTGAGCACTGATTATTGGAGTGAATTTGGGCAGAGATGGCTGCCCATTAAGGAAATCAGTGACATTTCAATAATAAGATAGCACAAACTAAATGAGTAATATACACAATACTGAAATTTTTTTCCCTTTTAATTCTAAACCAAAACCTCTTGTTCTCATATGACTGACTTCACAGATGATATTCATTATTTTGCTAGAGTTAAGGTTTAAAAAAGTTGTCTTATGAATGTTATCCTCATCATACAAGTTACCATTTTAAAGTCTGTAAGATGTGTATTTATTGTTTCATTTATTATTTTCGGCATTCCTGTGAGGTAGATGCTATTCTTTCTCCTATTTTACTGAAGAGGAAACTGAGGAATAGAGATGAGTAATTTAAGGGTCATACAACTAGTGGTAGTATTTCAAACCTGGTCTCAACTACTGCACGTCTAGCACTCTACCACTATATGAAATATATATGAAAAATTTATATATTCTTTAGCCTCTCCTGAAATCTAAGGAATAATTTACATTTTTGTCAATTTTAAATTATATCAATTGATTAAAAAAAAACCACTTTCTTTCCCTGTCACATTCCCTTGCACCCACTGAAAAAGAAACAAAAACAAAATCATTTGAATAAATATGTAAGGTCAAGAAAATCAAATTAACACATTAGGAGTGTCTAAAAAACAAGTATGCCTAAATGTGTACTATGAGCCACCATTCTGTGAGTAGATAGGCACCAAATATATTTGAATTTTAGACATCTTTAAAGATATGGATTTTTTTCTAAGTGATTGACACCAACAATAAAAGTCTCCTCTATTTACCCACCTAAATGAGCATTTCAATAATAATTCACTTTTGAGATTAAATAAGAAGCTGACTGCAGATTCTGAAAGATTAGGATCCACGTCCTACTTCTGACACCTCTGTCAGTATGACTCTGGGTAAATCATTTTACTGTTCATTTCTCTAAGCCAGTGTGCTAATACTCAAGTAGAAATGGGACCATTAAACCATACAATAAGGATCCCCATAATGACCTCTAAAAGAACACTTATATGTGTGTGTATGTACACACACACATAGACACATACACATGTGTATATATAATAAAAATAATAATTATTATTAATAATTCATCAACAGAGGGAAATCAGACAGGAACTACCTTTTTATCTAGTTCAGAAAACCACATATTTGTCACCTCTATTCTAGACAATTCTCCAAGATTATAAATTACTGAGAACATCCTTACCTGTTTTGATAGAAGATTTCCCCTCTAGGAATTCTATCACGAAAGTCCCATATCCAATGCCAATCTATTCCTTTCTCACAACAACTATCTAGGATAAATAGCTCAAGTATTATTATTCCCATTTTAAAGACAAAGAAACTGATGTGTTAAGAAATGAGCTGCCCATGATCACAAAGTTGGTAAGGGTTTGAGATGTCATATCAGGTGTCCTGATTTTAGGTCCAGAATTCTACTATGACACATTGCTTCTTAATCAATATTTGTATATGTTACACTCAAATCTGTCTTATATTTTTTCTTGTGACCTGTTACTTAGATATAGAAAATATCAGTATTGCCAGGTGTATCATTTGGAAGAAACCAGGATGATAGCAGTTGTTATCTAGATTTCCTTTGGTAGCAGTCTAGTAGATGCAACTACATCAAATGAGCTAATTTTATAGACAAAATACCCCCTCCTTTCATTTTTAAGATCAAGTTTTATGGAAGACTTAGTAGGCTTCCTTTAGCTCCTTATATCCCTTACTGTCATTGTCTCACATCTGAAAAGTCTGCTGGCAGATAATGATGCAAAAATAATACAGTTCACACCATCCACCTGTGACTCTCAATACATCATCTCTGGAATGGCCTTGGTCCAGAGATCCCGGGTGTCTTTCCTCACCCAGACCTTTCAGCTGGGAGCACAATGAATGGATGCTACCCCACTGGGTCAGCCCTTTGGGTCCATTATTAATAAGCTGAAACTTTAAAGGCTAATGAGAACCGGTGCTTCAGGAGACAATGGCTCATTCATCATCAATCAAGCTTTGAAGTTTTTATACAGATGATTTAAGAAGAATTGAAGTGTGCAAAATGGAAATGTCACATTTGTATTGGGAGGGGGGGAGCATAGTAATGAAAATGAGTGATTTAACCTTCTGTATTTCAGCTCAATGACCACATTCAGAAGCTCATGGATGTGGACACTGAATATTAGGAAATAACAGTGGATGGCCTTCTGATCTGAGTGAGATCATTTAAAGAAGGAATTATCAGGCCAATTAGTGGAAAACTAGCTCCAGGCTTGAAAAGAATGGCACAGAGATCTTTCTTGATTTCTGATTCATAGAGTTTATTGATGTACTGTTTCTATGTAGTTCATTTATTTCACGCTTCCTGATATGCCACAACCCTTCCTGTCCTGGTCCAGCATGAACCCTGTCATTCTATCTGAATTCCTGAACAGGATTCTCAATTTTAACATGCTTTGGCCTACTTTTATAAGTCAAGCATTTCTTAGGCACTGTGGGCAACTGTTTAAGCTTTGAAGTCTACCTGGGCTGTAACAAGTTTTCCTTGTTTTTTTGTTTGTTTGTTTGTTCGTTTTTTGTTTTTTGTCTTTTTGGAGGGGGGAAGGAAGGGCATTTGGGATGAAATGACCTGCCCAAGGCCACACTGCTAGTAAGTATCAAGTGTCTGAGCCCGAATTTGAACTCATGTCCTCCTGAATCCAGGGCCAGTGCTCTATTATATATATAACTTCCAGGGAGGAACTCCCTTTGCCAACAAAGATGGATATCTTTTCCAAAATGAGACAGAGTACTGGCTATGACATAGAAAATATGAGTAGTTTGTTCAAATACAGCTGACCAGTATGTATTATAGAGGAATCAATAGTGCCCACCCACTAAGAGGATCACTAATGCACCCCCCTTCTCTCTTAGATGTGCAAATGTGTACTAATATGTGAGAGTATATAATATTAATATACTAGAGTGTTATAGGAATGTAAATTTTTAAGATCTTCCTTGCCCCTAGACTTAAGTGCACCTGGAGCCTATGGTGGGAGACTTATTTCTCAGGAGATACTTTGTGATTGGGCAGTAGGTTATGAAGGTTGTTACATTCTCTGAGCCAGGAGAAGGCTATACAAGCCCTGATGTGAAGTTTTGCTTTGGGGCTCACTTTGAGAAGTGCTGTGTGTTTTGACCAGATGAGACTCTGGGCAGCTGTTGTTGAGAGCCCCTGAGCTATGAAAACCCAGATGTTGATGCTTCCCTCTCTGGTAACTGGGATTTGGTATGGATGTAATGGTTGGACAGTTTGGAAGCTTGTCTGCTTGATCTGTTTGTCTGTCTTGATGATTCTGTCTGTATACTCTGAAGTTCGGGGTGCTGACCTTTTCCCCCTGAACTAGGTAAACGATATATGTTTGATTGATTAAAATAAGCTTGTTAACCCATTTTGAGTTGCTTTCCTTTAGAAAAGCAGGTCTAAGAACCTGTGTTGGCAGCCACCCTGGGCATGCTGGGGTGCTTGCTGCTACATAGAGTTATATCATGTGTAAGGATATGTGTATATATGCAACTATGTACATACTGCTCTATTAATATCAAATATATTATTATTAAATATATCAAGTACTAATATATCAATTTGAATAGTAATGTACATATTCACAAATATTTATCCTCATAAACATATATCCCCATATACATATTATATGTGATATATTGTTGTGTATATATGCATATATGTACATATACATTCATATACACACATACACAGAGATATATGTGTATATGCATCCCAATGTCATCAGTGTATGAACATTTGCACTCACATATTAGAATCTGTACTGGTAGAGGGAGTTTCTCCCTGGGAATCCTTAATATTTATGAAATCAAAGGCCCCATAACAAAATATTTTGTGATTACATTTTATTTTTTTGCATTCTTTAGTTCAACTTCTAGATCCTGGAATAGATACTTTTGTCTCAATGCATGTATCTTACTTTGGGTATCTTGCTGCTGATACAATCAATTTATACTTAAAATTACCTTTCAGACCCAAGTCCAAGGATTATTTTCCCTTCCAGTTCCTCTTCCATCATCCTAGCAAGCCATAAAAATTATTTCTTTGAATACTTGTTTATAGTGATCATCATTATCAGTCACTTGGTGGGAAGGGTCACAGATTTAGAAATAAAAGACACCTCAATTATCTTCTGGTTCAAACCCCTCAATTTACAGATATAGAAGCTGAGTCCTAGAGAAGTCATGTGACTTGAACAGTTCCAACTATGTCGCTTCGCTGCCCAAGAAAATCCAGAAGATCCCTATTGCTTCTCAGATTAAATATATCCTTCCCAGCTTGTTTAAGATGCTTCTCAATGTGGCTATAGTTTACAATTCCAGACATACTCCTCCTCCCCCACCATCTATCCAAATTGGTTAACCTGGGGAAGCTTATAGAGAACATTCCATTCCCTCTCTCCAGGCCTTTGCCCAGCCAGCCTCCCAGGCTAGAACACACTCTTTCCTTATTTTTTTCTTCTAACTAGGAATTAGAATTCCTAGTTACCTTCAAAGTTCATTTCAAGTTTATCTCCAATATGATACCTTCTGTTGCTAGTGCCATGTACTTTCATTACCTTGCATTTATTCTGCATATTTGTCAACATATCTTTCTAAAAGAAAGGAAATGAAAAAGGTATGAGATTTGAGAGAGCATTGTTAGTGTTTTTATTTTATTTTTCCCCTTCTGTGAACTGAACTTAGACATTCTTCAGATCGCTTTGCATGGACCACTATTCCTTCTTCATTCTTTACTTTGACAATCACTGTCACTTTCAGTTTCAGCTGTTCTTTCTATGAATGTGGCTTCCAAATTCACATTTTTCAATCCTGGCTTCTGTCCTGAGTTCCAGTAACCCAAATTTGCCTACTAGACTTACACTTAGAAAACCTAATGGTATTTCAAATCCAATAGGGTGCCAAACCTGGGCATTATTATCTTCTTAAATGTTGTTGCTACTCTCAAATTAAAAAAAAATCAGATATCACCATTATTTTTTTTAGGTACCTCCCCTGAAACTGGCACCATATTGGATTCTATGTTCATCTTCATTCTCTGCATCTGATAGATTGCAAAATTTGTGATTTCTAAATTCACAGTGTCTTCCACATCTATTTTATCCTTTTCTGTTTTACTGGTGCCACCTAATTAAAGGTCCTCATTACCTCTACCCTAAATTATTAAATTCAATAAAATCACATTTATTAAGCCACAATTGTGTTAAAAGTTCTGGAAATACAGACAGAAAATAAGATATAAGCCCTTTTCTCAAAAAGCTTATAATCTAATAGAAAGAAAAATGTGATTATACCTAAAAAGATAGGGGACAAAATGTAATATGATAACTAAAAAAAAAATCCAGGAAAATAAATAAAAATGCTGAAAAGAGAGAAATACAGTTCACCTGTATAGAGGTAAGTGGTACTTGAGGTAAGGTTTTGGAAGAAAACCGAATGATGAGAAAGGTGAAAGCTCTCTATGCCCACTTACAGAGGATGTTATGAACAAAGCTATGGTAATAGAAGCATTGTTTACAAAAAAAAAGGTCATGAAGTGGTCTGGTTTGTCTGGGACAGTGTGTATGTGTGTATATGTGTGTGTGTGTTTGTGTGTAGTGTGATAAGGCTACCTTTATATAGTATTTTATAATTTTGAAAGTATATTTACGTAGCTCCTATTGACCACATCAGGATTATAAGCAATCTTGGATCTAGAAAGAAAAGAGCCTTCAGAGGCCATTTAGTTCAATGTCTAGTTTTACAAAAGATTAAATTTAAGTTCAGAGCTTAAGTAGCTTTCCCAATGGCCACACACCTAGTAAATTGCAGAGTTGGGATTTGAACCCATGTTCCGGTTTAACTCATAATGCAGTGCTCTTCCCACTCGACACTTCAGTAGTCTTATCTTTAAAGCATTTTCAGATCGGACCTCAAATGCATTTCTGATCAGCTGCTACTTTTGCTGCCTTATCTTAGGCAGATTTATCATAATAGCAGTGTTGTGCTTGAATTCAAGAAACATGAGTTAAAATCCCAGCTTCTGTATTTACTAATTGTAGGACAATGGGCAAAATTTACAGCTTCTCTGAGCTTCAGATTACTTATCTGCAAATGGGGATCTTAGTACTTCACTCATTGTTAAAAAGAAACACATGTGCTTCCATAGTATTACCTAGGATAATATGTACATTAAACTAAATATTTCATCCACATATTTATATTTCACAAATTTGTGCTTCTTTAGAGCTTTAATATAATACCCAAAACAGCTGACCACAAGAAAAATGCTGAAAGTATTAGCTATTAATAATTTCCTTAATGTAATATTACCATCCTACTCAAGTTTAAAGAATATGTATATATATATATGTATACATGCATATGTAATAGGCATGCATATAATACATGCATTTCCATGCCAATCTCTTCCTGAGAGAGCTTGTCTTTCAGGTTGAAAATTGTTTCCTTAGAATTCTGAAAAGGAACATCAAAATTCTTTCAAGGCATTGATGTATAATTTTTATGTTGGTAGAGGTAGGAAAAAGAGAAACCTTAAAAGATTTGTTTGGAAAAAGTAACTTTTTCAAAACATATGAAAAGAAGGGGAAAATATATATTACACATATTCTTTGTAAATACTAATGTGAATTATAGAAGAAAATATGAAAAATGTTTATAAAGATCCATATATACATTACTATAAAGAAAACCCAAATTTGTCTGACAACAAACCAAAAAATCTGCATGTTATTCAAATAGAAAGTTTTTTTTATTATTATTTTGCTTTTTGGAGGGCAATTAGGGTTAATTGACTTGCCCAAGGTCACATGGCTATTTTTTGTGTTAAGTGTCTAAGACCCAATCCGAACCCAGGTCCTCCTGACTCCAGGGCCAGTGTTCTATTCAGTTTGCCACCTAGCTGCCCCCAAATAGAAAGTTTTGTTTTAACGTTCTACCTAAAAATCTATTTCTTCCTTTCTCGCCATCTTTTTTCTGAGTCACCTGACTCTGATGGGGAAGGTTTTTACATTATATTGCCAGATCCTTCATTCCGCTTGCCACCTATCTCCCCAACTTTATTCTATTCTCTTTCGATCTTCTCATCAGAAACTCAGATTCTTCTCCTAGAACAACCATCGATTATAATCAACATTTTACTTTTTTTTATGCTGTATCCTAGGTCCCCATTCTACTTTCCATCTGTTTCTTCACTTTGCCTCAGGGTATTTGCAACTTTCCTAAACCTCCTCTTCAAAGTCCCTCTATGTGTTGTCTTTCACTGTTATAATATACGGTCTTCACTTGCTTATATGTGTAATCTCAATGCTTACCATGGGATCAGATATATAGTAAGCACGTATTAAATGCTAATATGTTTGAATGTTTGCATATCTCCCTGAGTGTATAAGTGTGTATGTATACACAGATATACTCTTTCCTTTCTTCCATTTTTTTTCCTTTTCTCCACCAAAATTCCCATTCCAACTAAAGATGCTGTTCCACATTTCTAAAAATAGGAGAGATTGAGAAAATATCAATATAATTCAAGGTTTTCATTACCAATAAGAGAAATATTAATAATCTAAAATGACTTGTCCCTTTTGTTTACAATACAACAAACTCGGGATTTAATGTGAAGTTATTTTCAAATCATTCACTCCTTCTATTACTTCATGCATTTTTAATAACTATGCTTAAAACATGTGCTTATTTTTTTTACTCTTTCTTCTTCAGGGGTTTCAGACAATAATGGTAATACCAATGATTATAATGATACACAATAAAGCAATGGACTTATATTTCTTGCAAGTTAAGGCTTGCAAGGAAAAGATAAGAGCAGAGAAAAAAGGACTTAATTCTAACCATATAATAAAATAATAATCATTTACAAATATGCATGTTTTTTAATGGACCACAAGAGTAGAATGAAGATACTTCTACCAATAAATGTAGTGAGGGGATGTACTTTTCAACATAAAAAGCTAAGTAATTTTAAAAAATTAATCTAACCAATTAGAAATTAATGGAGGTGGGACAAACATAGCTATGAAAAGGAGTTACAGAAAAGCTTAGAAAACTCAAAACTATCAGGGCTTCCTGTTCCCCATTCCAAAGTGAATTTCAGGATTAAAGGAAAGAGACTGGCAAGACTGGTCCTTAGTTTCTTTATCTCTAAAATGAAGGGCTTGAAAAAGTTAAATTATAAAGGACTAGGTTCCAATCCCAGGCCATCTATTTCCTAGTTGTATGATGCTCTCAGAGCCTCTGTCTCTTCATCTGTAAACCTGAACTAATAATGCTCGAACTATTATTCATAACACAATGACAGTGTATGTGTATGCATGTGGACATGCATGCAATACATTACTATATTAACGAATACACTACTATATTAATGAGAGCTATAATTATGCTTGTTATTGTTTTACTATTTGAGTATCTCCTTTCCTATGATTTGTCTCCCCCTGCACCTAAACTCAGTCAGGAGCTCTCAAATTTGGTGTTACCAGAAATTATCTCCAAAAGTTGGTGCTATCCAACACACTTCCCTTCTGTCTAAAAGGCTATTTTCTTGAGTTATATTCGCTAAGGAATTCAAAATTCCATCTCTTCTATACTAAAATTTGGGGTTTTAGGAAGTGTCTTTGAACTCCTTTTAAACTCACATGCAAAGCCACTGCCATAAATTATTATTAATGCTCAGGAAGGAAAGAGAGAAGAACAATTCCTGCACTATAATTAAGGTTCAGTCTGCTGAACTCCAATCTTCAATTATAAGAGAAAGAGATCTCTGGGGGGAAAAAGGTAGAACTAGCATTTCAATTCACTTTTAAGTATCATAGGAGAGGTCTATATACCCCCTCACTCTCAGTCTCCAATCATGTTGGAGACAGACCCCAATCACTGAGAACCAAACAGGAAAAAAAAAAAAAACATATCTTTTAAGTAAGATGCCAGCACATATCCATCCCCTCATCTACAGGATATATCTTTTAGGTCAAGGCCCGATTAATCAGTAGGCACTAATTACGTACCTACTATATGCCAAGCACTATGTTAGGGCCTAATGATACAAAGACAAAAGTGAAAACAGTTGCTGCCCTCTAAGAACTTCGAATCTAGCCCAAGAAGACCTCCATTAAACAGCTATGGGATACTGAAGAGTCTCATGTCAAAAGAAATACTTGACATGAGTCTAAAAAACAAAACAAAAAACAAGGATTTTAAGAAATGGACATCACATGTCTTCTAGTCTCATGCAGTAGATCAAAGCACTGATCAAATTGATGTGGATCTTTCCACATCAACCTCTCATCACCTCCTCCTTATAGATGAGCAGTCTGACAGTTGTAGGAAGAGTGCCTTGGAGAGGTGAGACTTTTATAGGTAGGTAGAGCAGTATCAAAAACTGGTTATAAATGAATACATGATAACAAAAAAGTTCTCACTTCCCTAGCGTAACTTATATATTAAGTGCTAGATCTGAGATTCATACTCAGGGCTTCTAACTATAGTGTTCTCTCCATTATACAAAGCAGTCTGATGATGTCAAACTTGAACTCAGTAAAATTTTATTGATCATCAAGCATTTGATAGGCACCCATTTTTAATACTAATCTGTGTATATGTATGCATGTATGTATATATAAACACATACACACATGTGTACACACATATTTGCCATGTATGTGTGTATATTTGTATGCGTGTGTGTATATACAAATATATGTATAATGACAATTTATCTTCTACTGTTTGTACTACTACTCAATGTTTTACATGGTCCTCTATACTCAATTTATTATCTACTTGAACAAATAATCTTCCATAATGTTCTTTTCCAATTTTTTTTCCATGAGATAGAATCATGGGTTCTTGAAGGCTATGCCACCTATGTAAAAGTGATGGCAGGTTTAACAAAGTTGGGAATCTTTAAGTATTGGGTCAGAAAAAGACAATGTCTGTCATCATATCCAGATAAATTCAGAAATGTAGACATCACCTTGTTCTGGACTGGGCCCAATTCAGGCCAATATCTTGGTAGTTCAAATTTTGCACAGGAATAAAGTGGAGATACCCTTGGATAATTCAATAGTTAACAAAAAAGAAGTGTTTTTAACCATATCAGGAGGATATTCAGGAAAGATAACCACTGAGGGCATGAAAAGTTGATTCATCTAAATAGGGCTCCATTGTTTGAGTTGTTCTTTGTGGTAAGCCCAGTATCAAAGAGGCCCTAGAGCTGCTCAACACTTTTTTTTTTTAATTTAGGAGACAAGGAAATGATGACAAAAACCTGATCCTTTAATTCCTGAGCTAGCCAAATCTCAAGATAGCTGTAACATCTATTAAAGAAAATTAACCTATCTTGCATGTCAGCAGAGGTTAGAATATTTCTTGAACTACACAGGTAATGCTTTGTTTTGTTTTGATCCATAGAAATTCATGAAGGTCACCTGCTAAAGACTAAAGGGTTCATGAGTAGAAGAAATAGTGTTTGTAATAATAATAACAGTATTAATAATGACATCTGTATAATATTTTAAGGTTTACAAAATGATATATATGTGTGCATGCATTTATTTATACATGTACAAAATACATATCACTCTCATTTCATAGATAAGGAAACTGAGGCAGATATAGGTTATTTATCCAGTGTCACAAAGCTCCTAAGTTTCTGAGGCATGATTTTAGCTCAGGTTTTCCTTACTTCAAATCACAATCTCCACGTAGTCTTCTCTGCCATAAATGCCAACAAAATCTTCTGGTATTTTGAGTATTGATGCATAGACTTGGACCAGAAAATCAAAGAATCATTGAAGACATTTACAGATCAGTAAAACTAATAAAGACTTGATGAAAATAAGGATAAGTTTAAAATTATGTGGTTGTGTTGAAGAAGGGATATGAATGGAAAGCTAATCATCCTCTCTGGCTATATATTCAGAGTCTTTTGAACTCAATAACAACTTATAAGGGATTGTGTTGTATTGGCTATGAGTTTAGAAAATTGGGAACACTTCCATTCTAGTATTAGGTATTAGAATAAGAAACAAGGGACCAACTGGCATATTCAACTTTACTTGATTGAATTGGTTGAGAATGAGAGCCCTATTTCATCTTTCCCACTGTAAGAACCAACTATAGCCCTATAACCATATTAGGTGTCTACTTGATGACCAACTCATTGAATGTCATTATAAATTGGCATCAAGGGTAGACGTTTCTGTTTGTCATCTCAGCTCAGTGGTTTCAAAGTGTTGACATTCTGATATGAATTGCCTTTTAAAAATTGGCACAAGTAAAATTAGCATAAAATATGTCAATGAATTAACAATCAGGGATTTATTGACTGGAAAAGATCTAAGATAAATTAAATAACAGCTGCAAGATTGAGCAATTTGATTCCAGTTATTTGCCCTTTTTTTAGATAAATAAGCTTAATCATTTAGATGCACATGCACTTATATATTTTTCATTGTATAAAACTGAGCCATCTTTATCAATTAAATTAACCATAAAAATAATATAGACTTTTTAGTGGTGGTGGTGGTGATAGTAGTAGCAGTAGTAGTAATAGCAGCAGCAGCAGCTATAGTAGCACTAGCTGTAGTAGAAACAGTGGCAAGTGAGCAAGCATTAAATAGCTCTTTAATGCTTGCAGAACTATAAATATTATTTCATTTCCTATTGGGAAACAGATTCTATAATTATTTCCATTTACAGATAATGAACATTAATAATAAGTAGATAACATTCATATAAGTGCTTTGAGTTTTGCAAACTATTTTACAAATATTTTCTAATTATTTTTCCTATAAAAACCTTGGGGGGAGAAATATAGAAACTTTTAAGAATTTTATAACACTTAAAATATATTTTTTGGGAGGGGAGAGGCAGGGTAACTGAGGTTAAGTGACTTGGCCAGGGTCACATGGCTGGTAAGTGTCAAGTGTCTGAGCCTGGATTTGAACTCAGGTCCTCCAGACTCCAGGGCCAGTGCTCTACTCATTGTGCCACTTACCTACCACTACATTTTCTTTTTTAATTACCTCTGCCAATAATGTAGGGATATGGGACAGTACAATGGAGAAAAGACCAGCCTAAATATCTAGTCACCCAGCTTTTATTCCCAGGCTGGCCATGAGCTGAGTCTGTGGGTCTGAGTAAACCACATCATCTCTATAGTCCTGACAGTCTTCACTTGTAGAGTGAGGAGGAGGGATTCAGTCATGACAAAGGTCTCTTCCTTCAGACTTTATAAATCTGTAATCTCATTTGTTGATTATTCCCCTGTCATCATGTAATGTTTATTCTTTTCAGTGGTTCCTAAACTAGACAGAAGAAATAACATTATAATTAAACTTCATGTTTCAGTTTAAGATTGAATTATGTTATGCTTAAAGAAATGCAGAATTGGAGGTAGCTAGGTGGCACAGGGATTAGATTGCAGGGTCTGCAGTCAAGAAGAATCATCTTTGGCCTCAGATATTTACTAGTTGTGTGACCCTGGGCAAGTCACTTAACCCTGTTTGCCTCAGTTTCCTCATCTGTACAATGAGTTAGAGAAGGAAATGGCAAGCCCTTCCAATATCTTTACCAAGAAAACCTCAGTCGGCATCATTAAGTGTTTGACGTAACTGAAATGACTGAACAACAACAAAGGAAATCCAGTTGTTTTATTTTGTGAGCACTATCTGTGAGGCTTTAATCAAACCATTTAGTGGGACTTGGTTATCACAGATGTGAAATGAGTAGGAATGTATTTTTGTTTTGACTTTATGTTCCTCTCACCTAGTACAATGCCGTAGATATAATAGATACTTAACAAATATGTATTATATTGGACCTTAAGCATAGAAATATTAATATGAAGATACATTTTTGTGTGTTTATGCACATGGATATATATATATATATATTATGAAAATAATAGTTAACCTTTATATAACTCTAAGTTTAGCAAAGCACTCTGCAAATTCAACTCTACTTTATTTACATCCTTCATACATCTCTTGACTGTTCGTTTTTTTTCTCTCCTTATTTGACCACAAGAAAATTTATCACTCTTAAAAACACATGGTAAAAGTCATCTGTTCCATCTGCTTTTGATGAAAAGTTTGATAAGAGTAGGAAGAAATTTAATTTGGGAACTTGAGATGTTTTCTTAGTTAAATTTGTATCATTCTTGTAAGAGAGTCCAGAAAATAGACAATGGATAACATTCCATAATCTGAAAGGAGGGTCTTCATTTCACTATAATAAATTTAAAAAATGATCTTTAAAGTTTCCCTCTTTTTCGAGCTTGAAGTACAATTGTCATTGTTCGTAGACATTAGCTTACTCCTTCATACCACTGTTAAGCTTTTATTTTTTTAATAGTATTTTTATTACTAACAGAATTGGCTTTAGTTTTTCAGAATATGTTTTCAGCTATTTGGTCTATTTATTTGTTGACCAGAGAGCTTTTTGAACCATATTTATCCACAGAACAAGAAACTTCTATGAAGAAGGAGAAACAAGACTTTCTCCACATAATCCCATTTCTGTGTCTAAACCTAATTTAGGGCTATAGACTTCTGGTACCGCCTGGAAGCCTCAG
Source organism: Petaurus breviceps papuanus (assembly GCF_028583685.1). NCBI lineage: Eukaryota > Metazoa > Chordata > Mammalia > Diprotodontia > Petauridae > Petaurus > Petaurus breviceps. The sequence goes on along the minus strand of NW_027187376.1, from coordinate 8,184,163 downwards.
GAATGGGAGTCAACAAAGAAACTGATATGTTAAAGGTTACGAGGGAAAAAACCGGATGTTACAGAATAAAACCAAGAGATTAGTATTTTAAAGGTCAATAGACCAACTTATCCTGTTATATAAGAAAGATATGAAAAACTCAATTGAATAAAACTTTAACAAAGATCTGGAAGATAAAAGGAGATTTCATAAAAGGAAGAAACTTAGGTTTTCCAGTCCAAGAAAGCGATAAGTAGCATCGTGGTCCATTTTTTTTTTTTACCACTGTGGTGACAAAGTGTTCCCCATGACAAGAAATAAAAACAAAACTGAACTCCTACTATATGTTCTAAAACAAAGGCCCTATTGTGTGTACAGAGTGATTCTGTCATCTAAGAGTCACTGAACTGCACTGCTTCATTTCACTGCTCAGAAAATTCAACTAGTAGCAACATTTGGTCCAAAGTAGATTTTAAACTTTAAGGAAAATAAAATAAAACAATAAACAGTATTGAGTTTGCTGAGATCAGACGAAATTAATGATAGTTCTACATCTGAAAATACATTTGCGGCATAAAAATAGAGAAAACCTTGCAGTTTTTTTTTTCCTTTTCGTTTAATAGACTCCTCTCTAGAGCTTCAAGAATTACCTTCTAAATTGCATCTGAAGTCAGCTTAAGCTAGCTGATATGCACCTAGCTATTTCTGGTCTTCAAAGCCTACATAACATCTGCTTGTTGGCAGGTGTAATTAATTAGCTAAGTGGAAAAGACGGTTCCTTTTAGAGTGAATATGAGAAGAGCAGAGGACTCAGAGAGCCAGCTTCTGTGCAGCCCCCATCGGCTGGGTGCCTCTGGGCACATCTCTGATACTGAAAGCCCAATGAATTTAATGGTTCTTAATTTCACAAGATTTCTAATTACAGTCAGTATAATAAGATGTGATGCAAAAGTGGTGGGGGGAGGACACTTTTGAAAGAAATTCCGTAGGCACATTGCACTAGCATTTAAACTAACTACAGAAATTGATTTGTTTATACATGCCATTTACTTATTCTTTGTTAATATGCATCTAGTTGAAATCTGAGGTCTTAAGCACATAAAAACTCCACAAAATTACTTATCTAGGTTTCTTAATCTGAGGGGCAAAGAAAAGTAATTCTCTAGTCTTGTATCCAAAGATTTTGGGGGTTAGAAAATGAATAAACATAGAGAGATAAAATCCAAACACTCAAACCTATCTGAGATATCACGAGATTATGATTCATTCACTATAGTTCATAACATGCAATGATTCACTAAACACAGTGGGAGCTGCCTATCTTCAAAAGGCTGAAAATCTACAGGGATCATAGAAACATCAGCAAGAACTTCAGAGGTGATCTAGTTCAACTGTATCATTTTTTAGATGGAAAAACAGTTTCTGGACAAAAAGAAGTTAAGTAATGGTCAAAGTTGCAGGGAGAACAAGGGAATCAGGACTTGAAGTTAAGTAGGATCATAAACTTTATAACCAATGTTATTTCCCCCATACTGTAGTGATCTCACTTATTCTCTCCTTGTTTTTTGTCATTGCCTTCTGTTGAACTAGAACTGATGAGGAGTAAAGTAGAAAAAACATCAATCCTTCAGAACTTCATTGAATTTTGGAGCCTAAAATTTCATCGTTGTTACTCAAAGGCATTAACCCACATTTGTTGCACCCCTGCAAAATTCTCTCTCAAATAAAAAGAATATATATGTATATATACATATATATATATACACATACATACACATACACACATGTATGTATACACACAGTTTTTTCTCCAATCTGCAATCAGAATTTATCATTTCTTTTTCTGTAGGTAGATGTCTTTTTTCATCATGGTTTCTTCAGAATCGTCTTGGTAAAAGTTAGCTAATCTTTCATGGTTGAGCATTCTTATGATATTGTTGTTTCTATTTAAAATGTTCTTGTTTTAGTTTCTTCACTTTCCTTCTGTTCTTATATGTTTTCCCAGATTTTTCTCAAATCAAGCTGCTAGTCATTTCTTATGACACAATAGCATTCCTTCACAATCCTATACCACAACTTTACCAGTCATTCCCCACTTGATGGGCATTCCCTCAATATCTGATTCTTTGCCACCACAAAAAGAGCTACTAGAAATAATTTTGTCTTTTCCCTTTTTTTTTTTATCTCTTTGGGATACTGGCCCAGTAGTGGTATTGTTGTGTCAAAGGGTATGCACAGTTGTAAAACTTTGGAGGCATAGTTCTAAGCTGTTATTCAGAATGGTTGAACTAGTTCACAACTCCACCAATAATGCATTAGTGTTCCAATTTTTTGACATTTCAGCCTGCATTTGTCATTTTTCTTCTCTGTTATATTAGATAATCTGATAGGTCTGAGAAGGTATCTCAAAGATGTTTTAATTTACTTTCTCTCATAAGTAGTGATTTATAGAATATTTTATGTGACTATTGACACCTTTGATTTCTTATGAAAATTGCATGCTCATATCCTTTGACCATTTATCAACAAGGAAATGGTTCTCATTTTTATAAATTTGGCTCATAAGATGAGGCCATAGATCAATTTTTTTTGACAATCCAATACCACTATCTCCCTTTTCTTAAAATTGGAACATATGAGACCCAGGGAGGCTAATTAATGATCTTAGCAAGATCACAGAAATCAATGATTGCAAATAAGAGAACTACTCTGGTATCTTCAAATAGCAAGAGAATGGGAAGCTACCATTTCCCATCCTTCCCCCTTTTAGTAGCATGATAGGGAGACCCCTTGTTAAGAACCAATTTGAAGACATGGACAAAATTCACAAAGGATGAGCAAGCATGGACGGGTTGCAGTCTGCATTATCCGAGGGAATGTCTGCATTAATGAGATCACAGATCCAATTATGTATTGAAGTACCTATTATTTGGATGGAGTCAATCTCCCTGTGTACTGACTTTCATCTACATGCACAGCACAGTCAAACTAGAGACCCATGTCTTCTGACAGTCTTTCTGGTCCAGTTTTTACTGGATTTATTTCACATCAATTCCCCTAATCCTATTGCACTGCCTCTGCCAATTATTTCAAATTTATACTATATAGAACTTATTTGTAGAGTTTTTTTCATTTTTTAAATATGTTATCTCTCTCATTAGACTGTGAGCTACTAAAGATAAATGAGTGTATTTTTCCTTTCTTCGTATCACCAGTACTTAGCACAGTGGCTGGCATATAGGAAGTACTTAATAAATATTAGTTGGCTGACATTATTTATGATATGACAGGACTTAATGACAATAGCAATTGTTAACTATCACTGTACAGATTTCAAATTAAGTAAAGATTGAGATAAAGATTTTTTTTAAATTTTCAAGCAGAAAAAAATCACAAAAGTGATGTTGTTGAGTTTGCAATTAAACTAAATTTATGAACTTTTCTTCTCTTCCATTATTTACAAAGAGCCCTAGCAAAAATTTCATGTGTGATGTTACTATTTTCTCTTATTTGGCAAATAAGCTGAGAAGCTTGAAATATCTTCTATTATTCTTTTGAGTGTCATAGGTCACTTGAAACCATAGCTTTCCAAATGGCAGAGATGCCACACATTGTGACTGAAAGTTATATGGAGAAAGTTGTTGCTTGTTATTTTTATAGAACAATTAAAATGCTGAACACACACATAGTATCTCTGTGTGTATGTGTGTGATAGAAAAAGAACCCACAATGCCTAAAGCACTTACGTTATGAAGTAACCGCAAAATCAAGCCAATACCAAACAAACAGGCACAATTCTCAAAATGATGTCTCAGCCACTTAAAAAATTCTCAGTGAAAATTATCCTTCTGGAGTTGGTGCCAGATAAAAGTAAACACACCAATGGAATTATCATAAGCCTGAAGGTATTAGAATAATAAAGGATATTTCTAAAATCAACTTACAGGGATGCCTTTTGGATTTCCAATTAACTATGTAATTTTTTTTAAAGTTTAAGGCAACTTTAAATTTTTAATAATATCTCTAATATGTGCTTAATGGGTTGAAACTGGACTAAAACATGTTATCACAGAAATTGATGATTGCAAATAAGAGAACTCCTCTGGTATCTTCAAATAGCAAGAAAATGGGAAGCTACCATTTCCCATCCTTCCCCCATATAATAGCGTGATAGGTAGATTCCTTGTTAAGAACCAAAGGGAAGATGTGGACAAAATTCACAAAGAATCAGCAAGCATGGATGGGTTGCAGTCTGCATTATCTGAGGGAATGTCTGCATTAATGAGATCACAGATCCAATTATGTATTGAAGTACCTATTATTTGGATGGAGTCAATCTCCCTGTGTACTGAATTTATTCATAGTCGTTCATCTCACATGACAGCCATAGTCTTGTTTGGGAATGGAATTAACATCATAAAATATTGTACCAGTATGACTTATCATTTTTTCTCCCCATTAATCTATTACAATGATGATGGCAACAGCAACAGCAGCAGCATTTATATAGCTATTCAACACTGGCAAAGCATTTTATAAAGATTATTTCCATTTGTCTATAAAAGAATCCTCAGAGACAGATACTATAACCATCTTCATTTTACAGATTAGGAAACTGAGGTAGATAAAGTTGGTCAAATAACTAACAAGTGTCTAAGTTCAGCTTTGAACTTAGGTCTTCCTGCCTCAGCACTTTGGACACACCATTTGAGAAAATATTTAGTAAGCCCTTTATGCAAGGCACAGTGACTGAAAATGACAAAAATTTCAAGGGCTCCCTATTTTAAAAGCTTACATATTTGGGGATCGTCAGCCAGAATCTTTTGATGGTGTGACTATAGATGGCACTATCCCCATTTAATAGAGAAAATATGGGCTATGAGAGATCATCCAATATAAATGTGGTATTCAGGATTAGGGAAAAGGCATTTTTTTTTCTATTCTGACCTTTCCTGACTTCATCTGGAATGCTGCGTTTAATTCTCTATGCCACATTTTAGGTGGATGATGATAAGCTAGTGTTTGAAGAGGTTGGCCAGGATAGGGAAGGGCCTCAGATTCATATGAGGAGCAATTTCTCACCTAGGGAAATTTACCCTACAGAAGAAGGTACTTGGGGCTAAGACACATGATATCTATTTCCAAGGATATGAAGGCTTTAATGCAGAAGAAAGATTAGACTTGAATTAAATCTAATAAACTAACCCTTTCTCTTTTCTATTCACAACTCCATTTTTCTCAGGTCTCATCCATGTTAGAGGGCAGATCTATGAATATTAGGTGGAAGTTACAAAAAAGTCAATTTAACTTTAATGACTGGAAATTTTTAATGTCACTCAATATGGTTCAAGAAATGGAAGGGAGTTCCCCAGGAGGTAAAGGGATCTGCTGTTCCTGTTCTTGTTCTTTTTTTCCCCTTTTCTTTAAACATTTTCTTCTGTTTTTCAATTTTCTTTTTATTCTATGACATATACCTTTGGGTTATTTTTAAACAATGCAAATTTAAGATAATTATTCTAACACTTCCCTGCTTATCTGTGCCCCTTCTCTGAACTTAATTCTGCTGTCTTCTATTTTTTTTATTAATAACTTAGGTGTGCTTTTCTTCAGGAAGACTTGAAGATCAAATCCAGCCTCAGATACTTACTGGTTTGGTGTCCCAGGGCAAGTCACTCAACCTCTCTCTGACTCATTTATCCCATCTGTAAAATATGGGTAATGATAACCCTTATCCCCCCACAGTTGTTTTGAAGATCAAATGAGATAATATGCAAAAATGCTTTGTAAGTCATATAAAACTATATATATATATATATATATATATATATATATATATGTGAGCATTTTCTTCCTTTTTTGTTATCATTAACCCCTGACTCCACTTCCTCTCCCAAAGAAAAATCAAAGTTTTTCCTTGTAGCAAATGAACATAGTCAGGCAAAACAAATTACTATGTTGACCATGTCTGAAAATGTGGTTCATCACATCTAGTTTCTCACTCTGCTACCAAGAAGTAGAACGTATAATATATCAGTCTTGTGGAGCTGTACTATTTATTACTTCGATGATATCTTTTATACTTGTTTTTCTTTAAATGTTGTGTGGTGGTTTTTATTCAGTTGTTTCAGTAGTGTCAAACTCTTTGTTAAATTGGGGTTTTTGTGGCAAAAACACTGGAGTGGCTTGTCATTTCCTTCTGTAGCTCATTTTACAGATGAGGAAAACGAGGCAAGCAGGGTTAAGTGACTTGCCTAGGGTGACAGAGCTAATTAGCAAGTGTCTGAGATCAGATTTGAATTCAAGAAGATGAGTCCTCCCAACTTCAGGACTGGCACTCTAAACTTTGTGCAAACTAGGTGCAATTATTACATAAATGGTTTCCCTAGTTCTATTCACTGCACTCTACATCAGTTCCTAGAAGTTCTCCCAGGTTTCTTTGAATCTGATGCTTTCTACATTTTTAATGGTTGCATAATATCCCATTATATTAATACGTGATAATTTCTTGAGTTATTCATTCTAAATCTTTCACTAACAAGATTTGTGACTTCAGACAGAAAATTTAACTCTTCTGAATCTGTTTTTCTTATAAAAAATGACTTAGACTACAAAAACTCTAAGTTCCATTCAGGCTCCAAATATATGATTTCATTTGTAGTTAAAAACTCACTCTACATAAGGATCGGTTCTTTCCCTTTCCTTACCAAGAAGGATAAGAAACTGTGAGTCACTTTCCAGAAAAAAAAAAAAAAACGCATCTTTCTGATCACCTTGCTGATCACCTTGATACTTGTAGAGGGGTAACCTTGATTAATTCCTTGTTATGTCCTACTCAAATTAACATCCTGACTTGGAGGTTATCCAGAATGTCATGACAACAAAGTTTAAGCAGTTCCTACTAAGCAAGGAAGACTGCACATAGATCCTACCAACTGACTATTGTCCAAGGACAAACCTTGTTAATTATGGATAGAATTATCATCATAAGGTTAAACAAGAGATTGTGAATTCCATGATCATGGCAACCTAATATGGGTTTCAAAAAATGATGGAGAAATATTCTTTTTTGCTTAAAGTTACATTGTTAGAAGAAAATCTTTGGACAAAAACTTTCGAGTACCTTCTTTATGATTAACATATGCAGGTGAGTGTAGCTCCTTGGAATTCTAATGCCAAAGTTTTTAATAATTACTCTAGAGCACATTTTTTTAATTGAAATCTTTTTTTCCCCTGCTAATTTTTGTGTTACTTCTAACTCCCATGATTTCTGCAGCCTCCATTATTGTTTTTTTTTTTCTGAGCACTATTGGCATCCTCAGCACTCCTCAGGAAATCAGTACTAAAAAATGGGGCTCTGCAGTGATAATATAATAAGGAAATGTGGCCACTGTCTGGTATACATAGTACCAATGACTGAAGAATTCAGAGAATGGTTATTATGGGTAAACTTCATAAACCTTAAAGTTTAGTGGCCAGGTTTTAGACAAGCTGAAAAGAAATTTATGATTCTATCTTCATGGTGGTCAAAATAATTCACCATATAGACTGATTCAATATGCTTCTTGTCCCTGAAAAATAATATCCAATATATTCTGGCTGCTTTAGAATAGTGTAATCAATGGAGTACTCAATTTATAATCAGAAAAGATTTGGGTTTAAATCCTTCTTCTGATGTGCCTACCTCAAAAGTTACCATGATACACAATGGAATAATGTGTATGAAGTAATTTGTAATCCATAAAATTCTATATGAACCAGGGATTACTATGACATTGTAAAAGATTGGAACCATAAAATCCAAACTGAGAATATGTTCATTATTACTACGCCACTATAATTTGTTTGTGTAACAAATTACTATATTATTATTATATTCCACAATTCTATTAGCCTTTTTGCCCAGGAAGATTTATATTGAATATCAACAGCAATTTCATAAATTGATGGATCCACTTTTTTCTGGAATTATAGGTATCTTATGATCTGCTACTGATCTTTTCAATCATAAAGAAAATTACAGCAGTCAGTACATTTATAGTCCATTTCAATCACATCAATGACTTGATTGTTTACTGTCAATATTTGAGAGAGTTCAAATTTTTAGGATGAAAAAGTACAGTGACCACAAATATCTAACCTGAGAGGGAAGGGACAGCAAAAAAAAAAGGAAGTTAACAAATACGGTAATTAAATACCCACATACTGTGGGGGAGATAGGGAACTAGAGTCACAAAAGATACAGAGGAAAGTTATTAGATTTTAAAAGAGCTATTAAGAATTTCCAAATGTACTTAAACAGTAAGGAGTGGCAGGAGATATATTCTTAATAATGTCATTTGAAGTGTGAATCACAGACCCCTTTGGTAAATGAAAAGAACATGAAATATTCACAAAACTTTAGGGCACATTACATGAACGGTCATGCTAATGATTTAAAAATTTAAGAATTATAGGTCTATACAAGATGCCTGCCTCTTAGATAATGTTGGTCCAAAGTAGAAACCTTTTTTAAAGAGTATGTGGTGTCCAAGAATATTGAATGCAAATACCTACAAAAGTAAAGAACAATGCAGAATGCCCAAAAATAAAAACATTAATATGGATACTATTCCTGCAGCATATTTGTGATCCAATCATTTCTAAGAAGCACAGCAATGTAAAGATCTACTAAGAATACCTTAAGAGATATTCAATATTTTTAATTGCATTTATAAAAATCTTTCTTCTACTACTTTTCAAATAAATTTTGAAAAAGTGTGAGCGCCTATAATTTTCTAATGTTTGGTAATTTTAATATAAGTATTGGACTTTTAAAAATAACCCATAGTCATTAACTAGTGATCACTATGTTATCACAACAGAATGAGCTTCAATATTTCTCCCAAATTTTGAAGAGAATGCATATTTTATATATAGGACAATATACATGAACAGAAAGAGAGTAGCATATACTGTGAGTTTCTATTTCTCTTGCAAATGTGTATAACTACATAGAAGTATCCATCAGAATTTCCAAATGTTTCATTTCTTGTGTACAGTACCTCACACTCAGTAAGTGTATAATAAATGCTTATTTACTTGACTTTGTATTCTCTAAAATTTCATCTGTACATAATTTACCCCAACTGTACTCTATTAATTACAATTTGAGTGTATTAACACTTAAAATGTAATAATTTTTATAACTTAAAAAGTTATATATATATTTCTGGAATATACTGAGTGTTTTCCCCAAATTTGAATTTCAGCATCATAAACTAAGTATAGATAATAATTCTTCAAGTCTACCACTTATCTCTGCCATTGTGTTTGTTCTCTTTTTTTGACCAGTCACTTTCATGCCATGCTTTTTTCTGTTCCTGAGAGGCAAATGAAAAGCAACATATCATAATGTTAGACTTCATTACTAAAACAAATTGAGTACAACCACAACCATAACTATCACCACTATCACTACCACCACAACAACACCATGATAAAAGACAAACCACAAAACTATTCATCTCTTAGGGAATTTCATCACCCAACACCATATTTTCAGCTGACTCTCTGTTACAAAAGATGTTTAAGAAAATCTACCAAGACTTATCCTTGGTCTGCTCCAGTTTAAAATTTTTATTAACATTATTTAAATTGACAAAAATGATGCCCAAATGAAATTTTACTGGCAACACTTGCTGCCAGAAGTCAAACAGAATTGGAGAAGATATTTATTTCAGTGCCAGCTTTGAGACTTAAATCATTTAGCCTTTTTTGTGTCTCTTTTGCCTCTTCTGCAAGATGGAGATAATAATATATTTAAGTCCTAATTAGGAAACTGAAATATTATGACCATACAACTCATGGTGAAACATAAGTAAAATTATCTATTACTCAAAGAAATAATTCTCTTAAAATCATATTACAATGTACACAGTATTAAAAATCCACATTAAAGAAAGTAATATATTTGTGTGTATGCATATGTGTGTGTGATATTCCTCATGGAATTCCCTAAAGAAATAGCATTCAGTTCCTACAACCTAACTACAATGATCTGTATTTGTTTCATAAGAAAAATTCAGTTTCCTTATATTTTATTTACACACTGTCCTTACATTGTGCTTGTTTTATGGGGCAAGGAACACTGGAGAAGCTCCAAATCAGTGAAAAGAATTTGACATTACTATCCATATAGGAAAAACCACCTAGATGAAGAATGACTATCAGTGAGACAATGGTTTGAATGGACAGTCCATAGAGCCAGTTCATCAGTACATATCTCTTTGATGGACACTGCAGTTGGACGATGAACTCAGTCCAAAACTGAATGGTGGGTGGGTAATGGCCTGGATTGCACTCGGAAATTACATGGCAGTTTCAATAACCTCATTACACTCAGGGACAGATTCCTAATTCTTTAATACCAATGATCTTCTGGTAAAGCCACATGGCTACAAATAATGGAACATCATAAACTCTAAGAAGAATAGCTAAAATTTCAAGTTACTCAACTCACAGGGTCAAGACGCATGGTGGGCACAAATAGTTTCTAGTGTACTATGGCAATTGAAAATATCATCAAAGAAATGAATGATTAGAAGAATAAATTAATCTATTACCAAAAAATGAGAAAAGTATAACAAAGGAACACCTCCATAAAGTACTGAAACCAAGATAATGTCAAGATAATACCACAACATATTATTGAGTTCTTCCCTTCTAGGTTACTTGTAGAGGGACATACATGAACAAAAACTGAAAAGTATGAGAAGGCATGAATGTGTTGTGCAGGAAATGCCCATATCAGTGAGATCACAGAAGAGTCAAAGTTTGAGGATTATAAAAAAAAATCCCTGGAATCTTTAGAATGCCAACTGCAATATATGTGTTTAAAATGCTTTGAATCTCAAGTTTATAAAAGTCAACCATGTTTTAAAGCATTTTCATTTATTCTAGGAGCACATAAGAAATGCTGACAGTATGTCACAGCCAAGTTACAACCCAAATTGTTGTATCAAGGGGATCCTTTACTCAATGTAGGGTAATTAAAAATCACATTCCCTAAGATAAAAAGAAATGGAATAAGAGAAACTAAGGATTGATTTTATCTGAAAAAAATTCAAAGATTACAATAGAATTAGCAATCTAAAAATGTTATTTTATTTGGTAGACTTATTTTCAATAACTGCTTATTCTAAAGCAGTTGTATATAACAAGTATTTAATGACAATATTTTCTAGATCTATAGGAAGATATAATAATTACCTTCTAGAATCATGTTTTTCTCTGTGTATTTAAGCATAGTATCAGTTTAGGATTAATATTAACTCAAATGAAGTTTATTGTAATTTAAAACAAAAACCAAATGGTTCCTGCTTTTCAAAAGCTTGCCTTTGGGGCAGCTAGGTGGCACAGTGTATAGACCCTGGAGTCAGGAGGACCTGAGTTCAAATTTGACCTCAGACACTTTACACTTACTAGTGTGACCTTGGGCAAGTCACTTAACACCAATTGCCTTGCCTTCCCCCCTTCAAAATAAAAGCTTGCCTTCTGCTGGAAGTATACTACCTGAAAATGAGTTTAAAAAGGAAGAACTGATGTAAAGAAGTGGTTACAAATAAATATATGTTGGCTTTTTGTGTTTTTCATCTTCAATTTCATTGTTTAGGAACATGGAACACTTGAACCATCTCAATAATTTTTAGTTGCTCTAAAAATGTGTAATAATAACTAATTTAACCTGAAAATTGATGCCTGATAAATTAGAATATACTGAAAAAATAAACTAACAGCAGACAAAAGACCTCTAATTTCTTTTCCATCATTCTGACCAAGGTATCAAATTTTCTTTTAAAGTGAAATCTCATTCCTTTTTAGAAGGGATTTAGAAATGAGGTTGTTTTTAGTATCTTTATCTCATCTTTTTCAGAAAATTGTACTAACCAAAATATGTATTGAAAAAATGAGATTATACTTTGATAAACATAAATGCAACTATTTCATCTTAAAAATGACTTCATCTTTAACAAATATGTAGAATGTCCAAAAATGTTTTCAGGTTTTGGAGTTGCAACTAAATGTTATGTCACAAAAACATTCAGATCTATGCAGGCAGATGTTTTAAAAAGAGAAACTTAATACTTTTCTCCCCACATCTATTGATAAATGGTCTATTTAAAAGTGCCATAAATTATTAAATAAAATGTTCTATAAAATATGATAAACAAATGGGCACATCATCTAGGAAAGATTTATTATATTTACTATACCTCACATCTGACAAATCTGTTCAAACTTTTATATTTTTTTGTTTTAAAAATCTGTAGAACTTAGAACAATTCTTTGGTTTCTTTACAGAAAAGTTGTGTTTAAATTTATATCTAGGTTTGAGAAGCTAAATTATTAAAACTTTCAATTTCCTATGTGTTATTTTGTACCCAGAAAACTTCCAAGATATAATAAATAGCATGGCAACTAACTAGTTTAACTATCAGTCCTTATTTTGAGGGCACAAATGACTAATTCACTCTCAGATGCTCAGCTATACAACTTGTAGGGAAGGTTGAAAGAGACATAAAGGTAGTCTCCTAAAAAATATCTACAATAAAATACCCTCCTTTCTCCCCCATCTCTTGCCCCAGCCAATAAACTAGTGTCCTTCTCTAGTCATTACCATGCATTGTTAGCTCTAGGCAAAATTGTAGAGCAAGCAGCATGATTGAATGGAAAAAGAATTGGAAAGTCAGAGCCCTAAAATTCTAGAATAAGTTCTGTCACTGACTTTGGCTGTATCTTTATTAATGTGTGTCTTTGGGCAAGTCACAACTTCTCAGACTGTTGTTTCTGCAAAATAAGTATAATATTTGTATCACATATCTCAGCAAGGTTAGTGTGTGAAGAAATGATAGATGAAGCTCTTTTTATTATGAAGTACTCTCTCTCACACACACACAGACTTACACAGACACACACACACACACACAAATGAGTCTTATTAAATCTTATTAGATACTGCTTATCTTTGATACCTTCAAGATCCTATCACTCAGGATAGGTTAGCTCCTTTCTAGATCATGAACAATTACTCTCATTGCGTTCCCTGAATACCTAGGATCCTTTAGACTACTCCTGCAGCAGATTTTGTTTTATGAAAAATTCTATTCTTCAGAATATTCCTTATAGTATCCCTACTTTTGAAACTTACCTCTACTCCATCCCAATTCTCCTCAACAAGCAAGCCCTCTCCAAATTAATCCTGGACAAACACCTAGCTACCCCTCTTCCTAACACATACTAATTTCTTCCCCTCCCCTAGCTCTGGAACCTTGAAACAAGATCAAGTCAATTCTTCTAAATAGAATGTTTCCACAAAAGTCTCCAATCACTATCCCAGGAATTTCCTAGAGCAAAATTCCACTTCCTGACCACCACTCCCCTATGAGTGTAGTTTTTCCCAATAATAAACTCTTTGCAGACAGAGACTATCTTTGGTTTTGTACTAAACAGTGCTTAATTAAAGATTTTTATTTACTTATTCATTCATTCTTGGGATTTTGAAAAGCAGTTATGACAAAACTGATACTTCTTAAGATGTTAATGACTGATAATATATTTAATATGTAACTTCCCCCTAAAAGTATTTGCATTTGACAGAGGATGCCTCTGGGGGTGATGTCAAAGTGAAGTCAAACACTCTAATTGGTCCAAATAGGAGATGGAGATGCTGTTAGTCACCAACTTCCCCTCAATTCAAATCAAGTACAATTGCCCATTTTACCCATAGTAAAATTTCTACCAAGTTTTTCCTACCTAAGTCAAATACAGAGCAATTGGGGACTGACTAAAAAAAATGTTGTGGTACATGAATATTACTGTTCTGTAAGAAACAATGAATATGGTGAATAGAAATATGGGAAGACATAATAATTGATTCAATGGGAAGTATGCAAGATTAGGAGCACCTTGTACACAATAACTACAATAAAAATGGAGAGAATGAAAATAAAATAATTCATCCTGAATTATTTTGAAAATTTACAATGACAATGTTTGATTACCAAAGAATATATATATATATATATATGACAACATATCCCTCCCCTTTCTTAGTCTATAATGTTAGTCTTTTTTAATGTGTGGGTTGGTTTTATTGGAATTTTTTATTTAAATTTTTTTATTCTTTGCTATAAGGGATGGTTGTCTAGAAGAGGGAGAGAAAGGAATATATTGGGAAGTGTAGTTGCTATAAAATCAAAAGACAACAATCTTTTTTTTTTAAGTAAGCACTCAGATCCTAAGTATATGCATTGTTCAAACAACTTCAATTAAACATGTTATAGATTAGATTTAAATGTCATAGTACAAGAAGCACTCTTTTGGAAGTCTCAACTTTCTTATGTGATATATTTTAAGGTGAACTAGAAAGATTTATTGGCCTACATAATCTTCTACATAGGATTATCAACTGGTCTAATGTTCTGAGCTTTTGATATTTATTTGTTTGTGTCCAATTTAAGATATCCTGGATTAAAATATAAATACATTTTGGGTGAGTGAAACATACTGAATATGTTATCACTCTTGTGAGCTCTTTGAGAGAAAAGGCTGCCTTTTGCCACTTTTTGTATCGTTAGCCCTTAGTATAGTATCATGCACAAGGTCGACACTTAATAAAAGTTTATTGAATGGCTGACTGATTAACACAATATGAAAGATCAGTTTGGGCTTCTAGTTGCATTTTCTACCACTTACTGAATGTGTGATCTTGATCAAATACAGTATAACATCCTTTGACGCTTAAAGTCTTTCATAATTTAATAACTTCTGCCCATCCTAGTGTTCTTAAAATTATTCCCCTATGGTACACTGTGATCAACAAACAACACTTGCCTTCTTGTTCCGTACACAAGACTCCATTTTCCATTATTTCTTCCCCTTTGCATGGAGTGCTCTCCCTTCCCACTTCTATTTCCTACCTTCCCAGGCTTCATTCAAGACAGCTTAAATCCTACAATTTGCAAGCAGTCTATACAGGTCACACTCTACACTCCCAAGAAATATCATCCACCAGAGGCTCCCCTCTGAGATTAACTCCAACATACTAGGTATACATTTTGTATGTGCATACTAACTTGCATCGAGTCTTTCTCATTAGAATGTAATATCTTTCAGAATAGGAATGATTTTTTGTCTTGCTTTGTACCCCTCACTGTTTGGTTCAATGCCAGGAAAATGGTAAATCATTAATAAATGTTTAATGATTTGCCTTGATTTGGGCAGGATATTTCTATTTCCTGAGTCTCAGTTTCCTTATTTGATAAATAAGACCATCAGAGTCCATCACTATCTTCCAACCAGTGGTTCACTAACAATTTTACTCATTTGAAAACAAAAAATTAGTGGTCAATTTTCTACTTCTTAAAACATATAAGCTAAATACTTAATGGACACTATGATTTCAGATCTTAAATTGATATGAATAATATTAACTGTCTCTATTTCTTGGGTGGGAGGTTGCCATGACCATACATTTGGGTGAAAGGTGTTATATGGCACACCTGTACAAAGACTATTGATCTGATTTAAGAGTGAAAATGAAACAAATTGTTAAAAACAAGACAATCACAGAGTTTGATTCACTACGTGAATTTTTCTTTGTTTTCAGGGGGAGGGAGGAGTTTCCATACTTAGGCTATTACAGAATCAGTACCTAGTGAGAATATAGGAAGAACAATGTGTAGGACTTAGCAATAATTATGTGCTTGGGCTAGAAGGAAGGGAGGTCTGAGGATATACAATTACTCATTCACACTGAAGTACACTGATTGTCAAGGAGTACGGTTCTGAAGAGACTGAGTTTTAGCACAAAGATGAATTATTTTCAAATCAAGAGAATTTGAATTCAGTTATATATTTTCATAATGAAGACCAAGTTACAAAATTCACTTATTTTTATTCATAAAATATTTAAAGTGTAATCTCCCAGTCCCTGTCATTGCTATCTGCAATTTATGAAATAATATTTTGGCATTTAAGAAAAAAATTACATTTTGGTAGATGTGTCCTCCAAAAGAATATTGCAGCCTCCTTTCTTCATTTTTTAAACTCCCAAAATGAACAGCTTGAATATTAAAAACATGGTAAGAATTATTTGTGAATACTCAAAAGCATTATCATGTATCTTTGATGATCCACAAGGAAAAGACTTGAATTCAGGATATTTGTGAATCCCTTGAAATACCTTCACCATTGACAATGAAGAAAAACATGTTTAAAGAATTAGATCACGTCATAGTAGCATGGGTTTAGAGCTGAATCTGAGAGAAGATATAGAATAGTGGTACCTGACTTAAATAGAAACAGAAGTCACTATGCTACATATAAGGATCCTGGTGGTTGGTAATATTGACTTAAAAAATAACAAACTAATATTATGTTATATTAAATTTTAATTTATTTTGTCAAATACTCATCAATTATATTTTAATCTGTTTCCCATGCCATACTCCAGTGTTCTAACAGCTGCATATAATTAGTGGTTTAGTATGCAACATGTCCAATCTAGACTAATCCCCTTATTTAATAGGTAAGGAAACTTTGGTCTATTAATGTCAAGTGACTTTGGCAAGGTTATAAACATAGGTAGTATCATGATAGAACTAGGATTCAAATTCAGATCCTCTGGTCCAAAGAACAGTGCAGTTTTCTACAACATTTTATTGATACTAACCACTATTTAACTTATAGAGTACAGTTGGTGTAAATTATGTACAGATAAAGTTTTTTTTTTTAAGAGAATGCCAGAGGGTGGCTAGGTGGCGCAGTGAGTAAAACACCAGCCCCAGAGTCAGGAGGACCCGAGTTTGGTTGTGGCCTCAGACACTTAACACCCACACAAAAAAAACTAGCCGTGTAACCTTGGGCAAGTTACTTAATCCCAATTTCCTCCAAAAGGCAAAAAAAAAAAAAAAGAGAGAGAGAGAGAGAATACCAAGTCAATTACAATTTATTATGCATTTACTGAGTGAAGTACTGTATACAAGATATTGTGAAGATACATCTTTGACTTTATCTTATTTAATAGTAATATTGGCATCCTAGAAAAGTATGATGTAATTTCTATTTTCTTCTCTTTTAACTAGTAATAGTGTTACAATGATTACGCTGACAAAAGTGTGATCGATTCATTTCAATGATGTTAGCATATCAAAAAAGGAACAAAACCATTGAATATGAATCAAGCAGGGGGCCAAAGTGGGTATCAGCTTTTTTTATATTGAAAAAAGTGACTATTATTCACAGCATAAGGGACTGTATCTTTTTAATGTCATGATAACAACTACGACAAAAATGTTAAAATTACTGAATATTTTGAATCAAATTAGAAAAATGAACATTCATCAGCAGAACCATAATGATAATAATTAGTTAAAGATAATACACATACTTGTGCTTGTTTTCAAAGCTTTCATGAGAAAATACAATTCACAGCACATAATTATGAACCCTTATTATTTCCTTAATGGAGCCACTCTGAAGAGGTTCAATGAATAGGCTGAATGATGACATTTTATCAACCGCCAAAAAAAAAAAAATCCATCTAGTCCATCCTCACCCCTCTCCTGCCTTGGCCATAATAAATTTCCACTGAAACAACAAAATACAACATAAGCTCCTTTATATGGGTCAGATCCTATTCTATGATTCCATCATAAGTGAAATCATCCATGTAACAAAAAGTTTTGCAATCCCTGGGTGATGATCTACTTCCTTTGCTAATATTTTTTATTTCATAATTAAAAACAAATTTAAAATAATCCTTTATTTGTTTATTTTTATTTTTCAACATTCATTTCCACAAGATTTTGAGTTATTTCATAATTTTACTGTTCTTTTTGATTCCTATTTTGTGAATTAGGTCAAAGAACATTTTAAAAATGTTTATATTTACATTACACCTTGATATAATAATATATAAGACTGATAAAATAAGAAACACCATAAAGTACGTCTTAATATTTTTTTTGATCAACAACCTTGGAAAGTAGTTTGAGCAAGTATCATTATCTCCATGGACAAAAACTGCAGAGTCCATATTATAAGAATTTGTATTATAGACATTTTCAAAGTCAAAGTCATATAGTATGACTGTCAATGGAATGTTGTCATCTTCAAAGCAACGTTGAGGATAAAAGATTACTGAGTTGAAGGTTAAGAAAAGGAGAAAACAACCCAACTTATGCAAGAACCATCACCTTTTATTAAAAGGCTCAGAAAAATCTCCATACTGTGTGTGTGTGAAGCGTATGAAGTGCTAGCCACAGTAAGCCTTCCCCAAAGTAATTCATTCTATAGTGTGAATTGGAGACATGGTACTGATCATATTATGATACCCCTAGATGGTATCAGGGGCAGTCATCCCTAAATGTAATCAACATAAAATGGAAATGCCATTAAAGCATGCTGAAATGAGGTAGAATGGGGCTCTAAGAAGTGCAAAGAAAGCTGATCATTTTTGCAAAGTCCAGAAAAGGAGAGATAAAGGTTAAGATGTAGGTCTGACCAATGAAGAGATACCCTCAAACTTTGGAATACATGTATCAGAGTATTAGAAAGTTGTGTTCACACTGTAATAAGAGGGTTGTTTTATATTTCCTCAATCAAGTCCCTTAAAGTAATAAAAAGATGCTCTATCAATCTATCTCATATATAGGTTTTAGATTAAGTTTTAAAAGATTTTCAAAGATAACACAGGGCATAAAACATACAGACAATCAGTTCCAGATGGTTGAAGAATCTTACCCACACCCTCATGTATATCACGTATAAAAACACCAAGCTTCCTGGAATTAAGCAGTTCCAGAAAGTGGTGACCCAATAAAGGGAGAATATTTTAGTTACCCCATGAGAAGGAACCACCAAGTGGGAGGAGGGTGAAAAAAGGAGCAGAGGAATCCATTTAAGCTTTGACCAAGTCTTCTGTTCCCCATCACCTTTGGGCCAAAGTCGGTCTTTGTGAACTTTGAAGGAATCAGAACACATCAGATTTCTACTTACTGGTTTCCTATTGTCATCTCCCGATTACCTGATAACAGTGTCCGCATTATAAATAATTGTATCTCTCTTTTCCTTCATTTTGAGCATGAGGAAAAAGGAATAGTCTGTCTTTTGTCCTGATAACTCCTTCTCCTGTTGCCTACTCTACAAAAGAGTACCTGACTTTTGCCTTTGTTTCCATCTTTTCTATGTCAGAAAGTTAAGAAGAGGAAATGCTTTTTGACTCTGCTCAATATCTTGTCTAACTGTTTCTCTTCCAGAAAACAGAAGATTTCCAATTATCTGTGGTCAGATATGTATACAATGGTAATCTTTTGCCATGTAGTGGAAAGAAAGTAGTAATTTTTTTTCCTTTGCTTTCTTTTCCTCTCTATTAACAGATTGGAAATCTGCATGCTCTTATGTCAAAGTATGTACAACTAGATGCAAGGGAGGCAATTCATGGCCATATTCCATTCAGGAATTAATTAGGTAGCTTACATTTTTCAGTTTATTCTTAAGAATCCAATTTTCATTACCAATTTTTGGATAAATCTGCATTCTTTTGTATTTGTATAGAAAGTGAGGTTTTTTGTATTTGTATAAAAAGTGAGTTTTAAATTTCTCATTTTAGTACATGCTTGATGTTTTTTAACTCACATATGCCAGGTTTCAAAACAGCAAAGCATCTTGGGGAAGAAAAAGGAAATGGCATGTGCTAAGTAAGTCAAATCATAGCTACAAATGACCAATTCTACCACTTAAACCTGAATATATGTAGTGAAGGACTCTGAGCAAATAGTCCTGGGAACAGCAATGCCCTGTGCTCTGGACCTTGAGAATGAATAATCCCACTGACTCACCTTCTTGGCACCACAAAAGCCAAATACTGTTGACAAAACCCAAAAGCCCTAACAATAGGAAGATCCCCCAGACCACTGGCCCTGCAAACCACGTGTGATCTATAAACCAAGAGAAACAGGCAAACAGGATCAGCAAAGTATCAATGAGAGACACAGACAGACAGACAGAGATAGAGAGAAAGAAAGAAAGGGGGAACAGAAGGGTGAGATAGAAAGGAGGGAGGAAGCAAGGGAGGGAGGGAGGAAGGGAGGAGAGTGGAGATAGCATGCTACAAGAGGTGGTAAGTCTAATGACCACTGCCACCTTCACTACAACCACCACTCAGCTCTGATGAAGACAGCCTTGAACCTTCTGCTCAGAAATACTGGGAATAGCAATTGCCTCTAGACTATAAGTCAGTTTTGCAGTCATCACTGAGGGAAACAATCATTGTGGAGGATGGGTGACCACCCACCCCAACTGCTGAATAATTATCACCTTGGGTAGGTAGGTCCAAGAGGCTTGGGAGAAGCAGTACCACTCAGACCAATTCCTGTTTCCAGGCTTTCAAGTTATTATCTCAGGAAGCAACTTTGATAGAGATGGAAGCAACCAATTGCTTCCAT
This sequence comes from Petaurus breviceps papuanus, assembly GCF_028583685.1. NCBI lineage: Eukaryota > Metazoa > Chordata > Mammalia > Diprotodontia > Petauridae > Petaurus > Petaurus breviceps. The sequence continues at coordinate 8,163,698 of NW_027187376.1, read as the reverse complement.
AGGTGCTATGGCCTGTCTCAATAATGACATTGATGAAATATCTGGAGAAAGTTGCATCTGAAAAAAAGTCCTTAGTATAATTTAATGATTTGACAAGAGAAATGGGTACAATTTTATCAATGGAAATTATATTAAAGAAGAGCTTTATAATCTTCTTTCCTATTGTACCCTAAGGTCCATGTGGTTTTCCATCTGACTTGTACTTAAAATATCTATGTTTTGTCTCCTCATTAGAACATAAAAGTTCCTTGAGGATAACAACTGTCTCTGTTTCAGTGTTTGTCCCCCAGACCTCAACATAGTGCTTTTTCACAATGTAAAAACATAAGCATTGTCTTTTTATTCATTCACATATTCACTGTATGTATCATTCTTAGACACACTGTCTACTAAAATCTGAAAACCATAAAATAATGACTCCATTTTATTTTAAAGAAGTACTTCAGGAAAAATATCAGTCACATGTACTATAAGAGAAACTCTAAATTACAAATATAGAGATGGAGTATAAGTTAAAAAAACCTATCAAGTATATATAACTCTTCCTATTTCTAAGATCATGGAGAGAGAGAGGGAAGGAAAAGGAAAAGAAGAGATCACATAAAGATAAATTCTCCTAAACCAGCATCTGATGAGGCTGAGGAAGAGGAGAAATAATCTCAGAGCAGGAGGCTACAAAATGGTAGGTTATTATTTACCAATATCCATCAATAGGTAACTTATATTATCTATATTTCCATTGACAAAGATGCACAGCATATAGAGAACTATTCTCACCTCAAATTCTTAATAGTTGTTTGACCCTGGGATATCACTTAACATCAGTATACCTCAGTTTTCTCATCTGTAAAATGGAGATAATAGTAACCACTTTTCACAGTTGTAGGGATTAAATAAAATAATATTTGTAGGAGCGGCCAGGTAGCACAGCAAGTAAGAGCACCAGCCCCAGAGTCAGGATGACCTGGGATCGAATCTGGGCTCAGATACTTAGCAACACACCCAGAAATAACTGGCTGTGTAACCTTGAGCAAGTTACTTAACCCCAATTGCTTTAAAAAAATGTTTGTAAAGTGTTTTGCAAACTTTAAGTGTTAAATAAATGCTAGGTATAATTATATCCATTGCCTGAGAAGTAGGAGGCCTGGGGTTCAAGTACCACCTTTGATACAGACAAGTCTCAACATTCTAGTGTTCAACTTTCTAAAAATATCTTCTTCAGAGAAGTCATTGACCTGCAATTGCAGAGTTTCCTTTATACCAATGAAATCACAGGCCAAGCTCATATTTCTGTATATCTGTCTCTTTCTCCCTCTCCTCAACTTTCCTCCCCTTCCTTTCCTCCCTCTATTCACTGTCTCTGTCTTATCTCTCCTCTCTTCCCCCTTCTTTCTCTGTTCTCTCTCCTTTCTGTGTCTGTCTGTCTCTATCTCTGTCTCTTTCTGTCTCTCTGTTTCTCTCTCTCTCTCTCTCTCTCTCTCTCTCTCTCTCTCTCACACACACACACACACACATTCTATAGACTATATCTATAACTAGTATGCTAAATCTATACATGGCCACACAAATATACCCCATGCCTTGAAAAGGAAAGATATTTGATCAGAAGTTGTGACCCTATGCCAAATAATATTCATCTAACTTATTATTCAATTAAAAATTGCAAGTCTGGGGCAGCCAGGTAGCACAGCAAGTAAGAGCACCGGCCCTAGAGTCGGGATGACATGGGATTGAATCCGGGCTCAGATACTTAGCACCACACCCAGAAATAACTGGCCATGTAACCTTGAGCAAGTTACTTAACCCCAATTGCTTTAAAAAAAATTGCAAGTCAACACATATTTAATAATGCTTACTTACTGTAAGACACTATGCTAGACAATGAGGATATAAAGCTAAACATTCTGCCAGAGGGGCAGCTAGGTGATGCAGTGAATAGAGCACTGGCCCTGGAGTCAGGAGGACCTGAGTTCAAATCCAACCTCAGGCACTTAACACAAAACTAGCTGTGTGACATTGGGCAAGTCACTTAACTCCAATTACCCCTCCAAAAAGCAATAAAATAAAATAAGATAAAAAATAAACATTCTGTCAGTGAGAGGGGAGATTCTTGGAGCAAAACATTAGTTTATAACTTTTAACTGCAGAGGAAGAATGGGAGCAAATATAATGAATTGACCTGACTTAAAGTAATGTAGCTCAGGGTCAGATCATCTCATCAGAGTAATAGAAAAAAAAACTTTCTTCACATCATTCTTTAATCACATCATTATTGTCAATGCCCACCCTACCTGCTTAGAGCATTAGTCATTACCTCTACTGTTCAACTATTTTCCTAAAGAGCTTTGCTTTTTTTTTGTTTGGCTCATTACAACTGAGACTATTCCATAAATGTCTGGTTCATAAACCATGTAGTTCCAGAAGAGTATGGTATCCTTCACATCAATGATTTGCTGAACTTAAGATTCTAAAGCCTGTGGTTCTTCAAATGCACAATTCTTCATCCTTCAAAAAATCTGGGTTGACAGCAAATGAGACTTTTTAAAAAACAGTTTTCTAGATTTATGAAACCTCACTAGGCAGATCCACAGATGACCAATTTAACACAATTTGGGCCACTTCTCCATGTTCTACTTCTAAATTTGTTTGCCACACATGCATATTTTGCATCCCTTTCCCTGAAGTTTAAATAAAAAAAAACCCTTCTAAAAGTCCAAGAGAATATAACATTTAACATCCTAAGTTTCATTGGTGTATTCTGGGTCATGAAGTGTAGGAAATAAAATGAGCCAGAGAAAGTGGGACTCTTGGGGGAAAAAAAATTCTAGGACACTAACATGGATGAAATTAGACACTGATGATTTTACATAAAGTGAGTATTTCATGGTGTTTGCATATACCAGTGGGATATATACACCAGCATTATGTCAGCATTTATTAAAACTTTTATGCCAGAAAGGAAAGAAAATTTTAGCACTTAATCAATAATTTATTATGTTTTTTTATGAGGTTGGTAGTATTATCTAGCTTGTCTCTTCCCCACTTATCCAGGAAAAAACATATATTCCCTAACTACCTAAAGTATTAAAGATGCCTCTTCGTACTACTTCTTACTTTCTTTGTCAGAGTAGGCAACTCCTACATTTGATTAGTCCACTGGTTTTGTGCCAAACTGAAAATGGAAGAGAAAAAAGCTGTGAGTGGACAAGAGTAGCTACTAGGCTGTCAGGGATATGTCATTTGTATTTTATCTCAGGTCTGAAATCTTCAAGTCACAGAATGCCTAAATTGGAATGGACCTTAGCACCTACTTAGCCCAAAGCACACTTAAATAAGAATTTGGTAAGAAGCCTAATTAGTGTTCATGCATTCTTTTTGTAGAGATCAAAACAATGGGGAAAGCCTCCATCTCTAGAGGCAGTCAATTCAACTTTGGAATGCTTTATTGGGAAAATTTTGCTCCTGTGGTAAAATACACTCTCTGGGTTACCTCCACCCATCAGCACTCACAGGATCAGGATTCCAGGTTGGTTCCCTAGGATTGTCAACTACTATTTCAAGTAAAAAGGGATGGTGTAGGCTTACACTGCTAAAACTATAGTTCATAAAACAGTATCTGTGAGAAAATAATTGAAAGAGTGGGGATGATAGAGTTGACAATAATCTCAAGAAGATAGAATGAATAAGATTAACTTGTGCATTTATAAAACATCTCCCCCCAACCTGTCAAATACGCAGGCACAGACTCAGACACAGACACACACAAACACACACACACACACACACACACACACCCCTCTAGGATACAACTTCCCAAAAAACATATTGGATCACCGGGGAAAGTGGAAACAAACAGAGTATATTGGTATTGAAACACATATGGAGAACCTCAGTGACCAGGGCATTTGACACCTTTAGTAGTGCAGGGTCCAAATGGCCCTTTTCTTCTCATATTGTCTTCATGCTGCTCCCTCCCCTATCCTTTCTCCCTTTCTTTACCATGTGTGGTATCTCTGCTGGGCTGGTTTTTTAGCTAGACTGCCTGTCTATTCCTCTCCACATATTGACTGCCAAAGGTAGTTCTCACTTGAATCCATAGTCAGCTCTCCTCTCCACTGCCATAGATCAAACTCCTTAAAGGTGATCTTTACATCCAAACTCTATATCTTTTTTCCTGTACTCTAAATGATACTGCCTTATGGGTAGGTAGCTCCAAGTACCAATTCACTCAATTGGAAAAGGAACTCTCCTGCTATCCCATGTTGCCCTCTGATAAAGATGCAGTGGTCACATTCCTGAAACTTATTCTCTTCCTATATTATTACAACTGGTGATTCATGGCTGGGGGTTTTTAAGGCTACTATGTACACAGCCAATCTTCTGTGAGTGAATGAAGGGTACATTTTATTTTCAATTTAATCAGGGAAACACTTTCATACTTCATAAAATGAGAAGAAGACAGTCACATTTGCACATAGTTCAACTCAGTTCAATGCTTTATCTTCTCTGTAATTTCCCTCTTATTTCTTGCAATTGCATCAAGCAGGATGGCAGAAGGGGGACTTCCTTCTACTAGATGTTCCACCTATTAAATATTTGCTGTTCTCAGCACATCAACTAGGGAGCCTTTTGGCACATTTATCCATGTTCCTAATTCTGGGTATTTCAAGTAACGTCCATTTGAATTACTTCAATGCCTTGTCCTACAGAGACTCATCAAGACCCATGCCTCTCTCCTTTACTCCCAATCACACTAATTTTAAGCTAATTTTGCCTCTTGTAATTAACTCTTCACTTCTATTTCTACTCTAAGACCAAGCAGCATATATCTTATGTCTACTAGTCTCTTGAGTATTCAAGCAGAGATTTTTTGATACCCTAAGTCTTTTCATTTGTCAGTTAAACATATTCAATTTTCTCAGTCAGTCTTCATGATTTGCAGGTCCTTCACCATCCTGGTTGCTCTGAAGCTTATCAATGTCTTTCATCATATTTGGCACTCATAATTGAAATGAATAGTCCAGGTGTGATCTGACAGGCATAGAATATGTCAAAACTATCATCTCCATAGATTGGGACAACAGTCCCATTTTCTTTCTTTATTTCCCTTTCTCTTTCTTTTTCTCAACATTATGTTAGATTTCATGTGAGATTCCAACAAACTGCAAACATGGTCCTTATCATCAAGGATCATGCCAGCTGTATGGGGAAATAAGATGGATATAAATAGGCCAACTAGAAAAAAATTTTTTAATAAAACACTAGAATAAATGGTTTATATAATAAATTCTGTAAGTAAGTAAAAGGATAAGAAACCAATTGGTTTCCTAAGGGTACTCACAGTCATGAAAGGAAGGCTTCATAAAGTACATAGTACTTAAAGAAGCCTTTTAAGATAGTAAAGTATAAGTGACCAAAGTAATCTTTTCTTTATTCCTTCTTTCCTTCAAGTATTTTTTGATGTATTTATTTCTTAATTTTTTGAAAGCTCAATAAGTTCTTGGGAAATTAGCCACATAAAAAAGACTTGGGATTAAGTGTTGGTAGAATATATGAGAACTTGTCATTTCTTGCACCCTCACCAATTAGAGTCAATTGTGTAGCTATCTGTATTTTTATTTCAGCGCACATTATGAGATCAGTGCTTGATTTGGGTACAGGGATGAACCAAACTTTTTCTCAAAATAGAGTTCTCCTAGTTCACTATTCTGTTTGAAATATGAATTTTTTTTTGGCCTATTGTGACATCAGATACTTTTCTGGTTCTTAATTTAGGATTACAGAATTTTCTAGAATGATACTTGAGGCTTAACTAGTTCGATTTACTCATTTTACAAATGAGGAAACTGAGGACCAGAGATGGGAAATGACTTGTCTAATAATGCACCATTAATTAGTTGCACCAATAAAACTGAAATATCCCACCTCCCAGTTTACTTCTAAGTTCAGTGATATCTATGGCTCACTTACCTGAACTGTTGGTCCCTTGACTGCAGTTACCTCTGATAATCTATACACTTCTTTACTTTTTTTTCCCTCATTGTCTATATTCCTGATATTTTCCTTGTCCCTGACTTCTAATAACCATATTCCTTTGTGCTCATGTTAGACTCTCCAAATCTTGGTGTGATTAAATACAGTGCATGAAGTCAAGCCATAATTCAGTTAACAGATAATTCTCATGAATGAGTTATAGGAAAGTATCTAATATAGTAAGAAGGAGCCATAAGAAATAAGATTTCTCTTATTATGCACATTTGACTTATACTGTAATTGAGTTGTCAACCCATAATTATGCTTGCTTTTAAATGTTTTTGCTTTTTAAATTTTGCTCCAATTTAGAGTATACCCTCGCTTACTTGTACAACAGCTGCTAAAAATCAAGATGAATACATGCAGAACACTTGAGAAACACAAAACATCATTACATCCCATTCCCTAAACACAACTCATTTAGTGGAGGAACCAAATTAAACAACATTAATATGTGCATCTATGCAATGAAGATTTTATGAGATTTAAGTATTTCACATTGAAAAATGCTACTTGACCCAAGTATTGGATGCCTCTATTACAATTCAAATATCTTCAATTCACCAGTATGATCATAAATTGCAAATGCATGTACCTTGTACCACCTATTAACAGTATTTGAGTATTCTGATGAAGCCATTTGGGTTGAGTGGGCTCTTATTGCCATGATAATGTGAATTCTGTAGAGTCTATTAAACTACAAAAAAGGCACATTTTTTTTTGTTACAATGTAGGGGGAATATTTTTGTCATAGGGAAGTGATTTAATGTCATAAAAAATAAAAATTTTAGAGTTGCACAAAAATGGACTGAATAATTCCTCTATTGTTAACTCACTTTAACCTCACTTTTAACTCACACTAATTGAAATTCTCTTTGGAAGTCTCACTGTGGCAGGGGAATGATCCTATTCACTTAAAAACTATACAAGCTGAAAGCAAACTCTGATACTCTACCAGCCCTCAAAGGGTCCAAGTGGCATCTGCTCACATATTTGTATGATTCTTCTCTGAGTCCTACTCTAACTAAATCTAGAGAGACTCATGACCAAGTTGATGATGGAATATCATGGAACCACTTAAAGCCATTAATGGTCATCATGGCATTACTACTTAATTTACTCAATCCTGAGCTCTCAGTCTACTTGGGCCCCTGTACCATTTAAACATAAACTCATAAAGTTGCTTTCAGTTCCTAAGGTTGCCAAAAAAAAATGAGAAAAGTCCAAATGTGGTCACAAAGAGTCATTCATGACTAATACAACTGGACAACAACAACTAATCTAATTAATTCTGACTGGCCAATTTATATAAACCCAAATGGGGGGGAACATAAGCTACAATACCAGAAAACTTCTATTCGCCTCACAAAGTTACTCATAGAATCCTAAAAGGAGAAGAAATCAGCCACCCACTAGGGATTTAATCAGCTTCAGAGAGTGAGAAAACCCAGGAATGATGCTACATCAGCATCTAGGATGAAAGATCTCTTTCCAACTTCCCTATTCCAGTCAAGAATATCACCGTTTTTGGTTTTGTTTTTTTTTCAGTCTCCCAGATTCATAACGTTGGCATTATCTTCAATGAGAGGGAAAGAGGAAGGAAGGAAGGGGGAGAGGGAAAGAAAGAAGGAGGGGGAGGGTAAGAGGGGGAGGGAGAGAGTGAGAGAGTCACTAGACAAATCTTGTTATTTCAACATCCTTTGCATGTTCTACTCATAGAGCTCATAGTGTGGTAACAGAGCAGGCCCTTTTCATCACTTGCCTAGATCAGAGCAAAAGCCTCCTTGGTCTTCCTGCTGTGGTGTCTCCATGCTTTAGTCCATTCTCCAAGTTGCTGCCTAGGTAATTTTCTTTAGTCACACATTTAACCATGTGATTTTCCTTCTCAAACAACTCCAATGCCTTCCTATTGCCTCTAGGATGAAAAATTAACTCTCCTGTTTAGCTTGCAAATCCCTTTAAAATCCAAACCTATTTTTTTCAGCCACCTTGTACATCACCCCCTCCCTGTCTTTGACTCTGAGATCGCTCCATTCTGCCTTTTTCTCTATTCCTCATACAATAGCCACCATCCTATCTCTGTGTCTTCACTAGTGTCCTGTAGTCCTGAAATGCATTTCTTCATCTCCTCTGCCTCAGAGAAAGTCTCTCTTCCTTCTAGACAAAGCTGATGCACACCACCTTGCCACAAGAAACTTTTTCTTAACTTAGTTGCTTGTATACTTCCTCTCAACCTACTTTATATTTTAACTACTTTGTCCTTACTTTTATACTTTATACATACTTAGTTGTGTGTATATTCTTTGCATTTATTCTGCACTTATAGATATATACCTGTATACCAAAATTATATATCCTTGTATATCTGCTAGAATGTAAGCACCTTGTGAATAGGAATGGTTTCTCATTTTTTAAAATTTACAATGCCTAGAAGAGTGGCTGTCACATAGTAGGTGCTTAATAAATATATGTTTATCAAAATTTCTTAGTGACAAATCTCTTCTTCCTCACCCCTCTTTTTTCTGGAAGACCTCACCAAGATAAAATGACAAGGGGAATAAAATGATTTGGAATTCCATTTTACTTTGTTTAAGATTTATTGGGGTGGCTAGGTGGTGTGGTGAATAGAGCACCAGCCCTGGAGTCAGGAAGAGCTGAGTTCAAATCCAGCCTCAGACACTTAACATTAACTAGCCATGTAACCTTGGGCAAGTTACTTAACCCCAATTGCCCAGCCTTCCCTTCTCTAAAAAAAAAGTTTAAGTAAAAGACAGACTTGCAATGAAAAAAAGTCAATGTTGCTTTTCTACCACCACTCCAAAAAAGAAAAATCCATTTCTGTTTCTTTTTTAATAATCTTGCTAAAGCCGCAACTCTCCATTCATAGGACAAATGTGACTTCTAGCCAAGATGACACATTCATTTTTGTTCTGCCCAAGTATGTCTTCAGTTGTCTGTACTTGTAAATGGCATAAGGTAAATAAAAAACTCTGAACGTAAAAATTCACATCGCTACAATAGCTTTGATACCTCTCATGTCAAGGACTTCAAATTACTTTTCCACAAACATTAACTATTATGCCTTAAAGGACTGATAGAATATCTATGAAGCTGAAATACATGCAGTAGTCCTGAGAGAGCTGTTCATTACCATAAATAATACAGATGCTCAGGCACTAAGCACCCTGTATGTACATGGTCTGTCATTACTAAGAAATTACCAATTTCTTATAACTTACAAATTAATGAGCAATGTTGAAAATATAACATCAACCCAACCTTTCAAGACTGAAAAGCATCATTTTCCCTTAAGAGATGTCACAAATAAAAAATGAATTTATTTCTGCAATAAACTTTTTTTGTTTGTTAGATTTAGAATATGAAACATTTAAGATTCTAGGATAAGTGTCATTTACCCTCCTCATCAAAGAGAAGGATACATTCTTTCTGGTTGAAATAAAATACACCTACTTGTTCCCCCTATTCTTAAATGGAGTAGAAGATTCCTGGTAAACCTTTCTCTGCTCCTCTGGCTTCCTTCAGGTTTTGAATTCTGGCAGAAGTCTTTCCCAGTCCTTCTTAATTTTAATAGCTTCCCTCCGAGATTGCCACTAATTTATTCTGTTTACATCTGGCTCGTACAAAGATGTTGGAATATTTTCTTTCCCAGGAGACCCTGAGCTCCTTCAGAACAGATAGTAGTGTATTTTACCTTTCTTTATATTCCCACCTGTAGACTACCTACCGATTAATAGACACTTAATCAATGCTGCTTGATTGACTCAGATCCCTATTAGCTTGTCTCCCTATCACTAATCAAACACAGGAACATTAGGTCTGTCTTCCCCTAAAAGACTGACTCAGCACATTAAAGATTCATGGTCTTCACCTGAGTCACAAACGAGCCATAAGATACTTGGCTGGTGCCCCATGATAAGCAACTCAGGAAAGTGACCTTTGATTAAATAAACTCAAGATGTCCTTAGTGCTTATCCTTGTTGAATATCCTTCTCCTTTGCCTCAGTCAATGGCTTTTGGTTGACTGTTTGATGACCTGCTAATATCGCATTTTGTCCCAATATCAAACATAAACTACCATGGAACTAGCCTGAGTAAGGCCCTAGTCATATAAAACAAATAACAATATACATTTATATTCATTATTTCCATTTTACCCAACCATTTTGTGATATAGTTATACCAGGTAATATTATCCTCATTCAGCAGATAGAAACTGAGGCTCACAGTGACTTGTCAATGGTTAGAATGCTGGCAAACATGAAAGATAGCATTTGAACCCAGGTCTTTCTGACTCTAAGAGTAGCCCATTGTTTATTATATGTCACCTAACCTCCCTAAGGCAGACATACACTTCAACTAAATTTCCATATGCTTCCCTTTTGTCCCTCACTAGGCATATACAGCATTATGCACATGAGATCAGCAATACTATGGTCCTATAGATGTCCATTAGTACCCAGTATGATTTTAGTATGTAAGGGGAAGGTAGAAAACCAGAAGTATCTCCCAGACATATGAGCTTTAATATCACCCTCATCCCCACAACTAAAATAATAGTCACTGAAATTTACATAGCTCTTCACAGTTTGAATAGTGCTATATGAATATTATTACAGTTACAATTTTTTATTCCAACATGTAGAAAGAACATAAAACTTGAAGTCAGGATACCCACATTCAAATCCTCCTTCACATGATTATTATTTTTGACTATGGACAAATTATTTAAGCTCTTAGTATCTCACTCAAATGCCTCTTATGTAAAATGGGGATATAAATATTTGCACTACTTCCTTTATATCCTTGAGGGCTGGGAGAGAGTAGTACTATGTAAGTCTTACTTAAAGCAGTCTATCAATGAATAGTTTTTATTATTATATCATGGTGCATGAAATGCCTGTACTTCCAAACTGAGTCCTTTACCTCATCCTCATAGCTACCATTGACCTCCTTCCTCAATAAGCATGCCAAGTCACCAAGCATTCATTAAGCATCTACTATGAGACAGAAAGGTAGTGCTGTAGTGCATAGACTGCTGATCCTAGAATCAAGAAGACATGAGTTCAAATCCAACCTCAGACATCTACTAGCTGTGTGACCCTGGGCAAGTCACTCAACCCTGTTAGTTTCAGGTTCCTCACGTGTAAAGTGAGCTGGAGAATGAAATGACAAGTGAGTCTAGTATCTCTGTCAAGAATACCCCATATAAGTTCATGAAGAGTCAGATGTAACTGAAACAGCTCCACAATAACAGAAATGTGCCAAGCTGGAGATATAAATTAAGGCAAAAAGAGTCCCTACTCTCAAGGTGCTCATGAGATACCACATTAAAACAAAAACAACAACAACCATGTGCAAACAAGATACATACAAGATAAATTGGAGATAATCTTAGAGGATTGGAGATAATCTTAGAGGGAAGGAACTAACATTACGGAAGACCAGGAAAACCTTGCAGATGTTTAGATGAGACTTGAGGAAAGACAGGAAGTAGAGATAAAGAGGGAGAGAATTCCAGACATGGAATTACACAATATTTCATATATATTTAACATTTATTTACCTATGTGCCCATGTTACCAATATCGTCTCCTCTATCCCCCAAAGAATGTAAGCACCAGAAAGTCGGTGACTATTGCATGTATTTTGTATCCCCAGCACTGACAGCAAAGTCTGATACATTGATAGAGCTCAGTAAAGGGTTCTGAATGAATACATTGATTCCCATTACAATAATCCCCCCTCTTCAGATTTATGTTTCAAAGAGATTTTAGTGGAAAACTAGGTCTGGTAAGTGGGGGACACTAACTGCGATGCTTTTAGCAAGATAGGTTCTCTGGTTTCTAGGCATAAGCTAAGTACACTTTGAAGGTATGTAGGAAATCAGAAAAAGTTCCTGAACAACAGAAATCACTGGACAGCAAGGAATGTGGGTATTTGTGTGGGTGGTAAAGACCACTGAGCAACTTTTGGAAGAGAAAGGAAAATCCTAAAACTGAGTTAAAGATAGATTGCCTACTTGGCAAATGTACATAAGGCTAAGTGGTGTGTGTGTGGGGGGGGTGGTAGAAAGGAATATTAACATAAGAGAAGCTAATGAAAGAAATGCATACAAGAAAAAAAGGAAACAATTAAAATCAATATCAAAAATGAGGACAAAGAAAAGTGCTGGCCTATATGATAAGGGAAAGGCAAGCTGATGTAAGGTAGCAGAAGATATTACCAGCCTTATTGCTTTCTCTTTTTTAAAAAAAATTTCTCTAAAATCTCTATTTCTCTGTTAAAAAATACTGAATTGTGAGCTAGAAATAGACAACACAAGTCTGGAGAGTCAGACAGAGTAGTTAGAGTAGGTGAAAGAAGGATGAAAAAAAAAACATTCAAACAAGATAGGTACCTTAAATATGGAATAGAAGTCTCTTCCTCTTGTTGCATGTTGAATTCCTATCCATCCTTTAAAGTTCAATTCACACCTTGACTTTTCCATAAAGTCTTTTCTTTTTAAAATCCCCAGTGGGTGTATACCACCATTACCTCTACCACTATCACCCCATCATTTTTGTCTTTGCTTTGTGTCTCTAATGTATCTGTAATAGAATATTATGTATCATAGTGCTGGGTTTCTGTGTTTAGGGGATCAGGGACAGATCAAAGACCTTGGGACACAAAGCTCTATGAAGGCAGATATAATGAATCTTTGAGCTAAGATTTGAAGGATAGTTAGGATTTTGATAGGAAAAAATTGGTCATCACTACATGTCTAGGGATTAGAAGAATATTCCAAAGAGCTGAAATTGCAAAAACAAAGGCTTATAAAATAGAAATAAAACAAAAACAAAGTATTTTCTGGACACAATGAGGAATATAGGCTAATTCAAACCTTGGGCTGTTATTGTAAAATACAGTGAGATAAGAACAGAGAAGTATTTAGGGGCTGGATTGTAAAGGATTTAGAGTGATAAAGTCAGCAGATGGATTTTATCCTAAGGACAAGGACAAGTAAGTATCAATCACAATGATAATTTGAATGATTAAATATGGTCATATGTATATGATATGTATGTTAAGAGGGAATCCAGCAGTTTAGAGACACATGTGGATTATATTACAATAGTTTTTTTTTTCATGATAGGATGAAATCCTGCATGATAGAAAGATCATAGTATCAGAAATTAGGAGTCTTAGGTTTTAGCGAAATTATGGCACTGCCTAACTACTTGAGGTCAGCTAGTTGGCACAGGGATAGAGTTCTGGGCCTGAAGTCAGGAAGACCTATTTTCCTGAGTTCAAATCTGGCCTCAGACACTTATGAGTTGTGTGACCCTGAGCATGTCACCTAACCCTTTTTGCCTCAGTTTCCTCATCTATAAAATGAGCTGGAACGAAAATGGCAAACCACTCTAGTATCTTTGCCAAGAAAACCTCAAATGGGATCACAAAGAGTTGGACACAGTTGAAATGACTGAACAACAACAAAACTACTTGAGCTTGGAAAAATCCTTTCATCTCTATGGACCTCAGATTCTAATTCTAAAAGATGAAGAGAATTCAATGACCTTTAAAGTCCCTTCTACCTCTGTGGTTCCATGGTTTTACAGTGGTGGAACAGAAATAGAAATGGAGAGACAATAATGAGAAACATTATAAAGTTGAGTATGCAAGATTTCAACAGAGGAAGACTAAGAGAATAGGGTAGGATGAAAAAAAAAACTTCCATAATTCCAACTTGTGTGACTGAATGAATGGTGGCCATTAAGATAATCATAGAATGGGGGCAGCTAGGTGGTTGTAATGCCAAGCAAAGCCAACTTCCAAAGGTTCAAAATACCAGCATAGGGGCTCTCCATTTTATTCAGTGACAAATTAAGAACAGATAGAATCAAAATTTAACATCTCAAAATACAGCATTTACCAAGTGTGATTCAATAATCTCCAAGTACTACCTGATTTAATCAACCCCACCCCTGGACATTACATTCATTTAGTCCATCACAAAGCCCCTCTTCTTAAATGGAGATTATTTTCCAATCATAAGTAAAGTACATTCATTTGTTCAATCACAGAGCACAAAAAGGTCAAAAGTTCCCCACCCTTGGATCACAATTGAATCTACCCCAGAGTTAAAACAAGCTTAAGCACAGCATTTAATACCCAAATGGAGGTCTTTTAATTCATCTTGACAGGAGGCAAGTTCTCAGCAATCTTTGTTCCTGGGGAGGCAAAGCTTAGCAAGGCCACAAGATACATTGCCAGTCTCTTCATTAATTCATTCTCTGTCTGCAGAACAGTCCTAGGACCCCTGAAAACATTAGCAAAACCCTCTTCCAGGATTTCTGTAAACATACAAAAAGAAAATCCTTCTTCAGGGCTTCTGAACCAACAGCAAGTTCAAGACCTCTGCAACAACAGGACTGTCTTTTACCAGTGGACAAATCTGGCAAAACAACATCAAAACAGACAGACAAAGTACCAGCATAACAGCCATGTCTCCTCAGTCCTTGGGAGCTCTGAGTGGCAGCTCTCAAAGTCCTGGGCAATTCAAAGTGGCCCTCAGCAATCCTCTCAGTCTCTCTCTGCCTCCAAGATGCTGCTTCCAAAACGTTCTTCTGCCTCTCTCTTTTCTTGTGTCTCACTAAATTTACGTCACCAGCTCCTCCCAGTTCAGCCCTCTCTTTTCATGTCAACAAGTCCATCCCACAAGTGGGATTAACAAGCTCTGGGTTTTAACACAATCAAACCAAAAACCAAGCCAATACAGGGGGATCTTTAAATTCCATTACTATTACAGTGGTGCAGTGAATAGAGCACTGACCCTGGAGTCAGGAGCACCTGAAATCAAATGCAGCCTCAGACACTTAACATTTACTAGCCATGTGACCTTGGGCAAGTCATTTAACCCCAACTGCCCTCCAAAAATCCAAAAACATGAAAATAATAGAATGCGAGAAGCTAGTTTCATAAATCAGATGATGCCTGTCTCTCAGCAACCTTATATTTGTTTAAGACTCAACTCAGATCTGATCTTCTCCATACATATTTTTTCTGAGTACCTCCCTTATACTGCTTGCTGTACAGTACTTTATATGAGTATATACTACATCATTCTAGCACTATATAGGTTTATTGAGAATAGACAGTATTTTTCCTTTGTGTTTGTATCTAAAAATACTAAAGAGTGCCTTGAACCCAGCGGAAACCAATAAATATTTATTGAATTTAACTGAATGTCTGCTGACTAGTGAATATACTATTCAAATAACTATAACTTTTATATACCAAAAATAAGCATTTGAAACATAAATTAGTTGTGGAGTTAGTATTTTTAAATACAAAAATTATTAAAAGAGGGACCATTGGACCCTGGGAATCCTTTGATGTAGCAGGCCTCCCAGGATTTAGTATCTAAAGCAAGGATATGCCATAGATCCTTAGGACAATATAAAAACTCTATTTTAATTATTATACATGATATTGTTTTAGTTTGAAAATATAGAAAGAATAAAATATCTAATTTCTTTATATAGTATGCAATCATACATAATAGAAATTTTATTGATATAAATCAAAGATACTTGGAGTTCCAGCCATTGGGCTTAGTATTAGTATTAAAATTTTAATATAATGGGATATATTACTGTGTAGAAAGAAATAATGAAATGGACCTTTTCAAAGGAACTGGGGAGGATATTGAAGATGTGAGGCAGAGTGGAGTGAGTAGTGAGAAGACAACAATATATACAATGACAATAACATCACAGAAAAACATTAACTTTGAAAGAGCATTCTGATCACTTGAACGATATACATGAATGTATAACACTAAAGATGTAATGTGACATCATTATATTTTTTTCTTTTTCTAATTATCAATGAAATTATAGAACAGCATGAGGGACAGATAAGTGACTGTAAGAAATGAAAGATAGAGAGAGAGATAAATAGATAGACAGACAGACAGACAGATAGATAGATAGATGATAGATATTGATATAGATATATTTAACAGTTTCTCCTAACTACCCCTTTCTCACTCATCCTCTCATGTGGCCACCTCAGTATCACCTCTTTCTTCACACCACCCCCTAAAAAAAGAATAAAAATAACTGTCATATCTTCTTGTATGGAAATAATTAGTTGCTTCAAAAGAAACATGAGTCATTTTGCATAGAGGACCACAGGCCAGTGGGACTCTGACCCTGATGGCTGAACAAGCCCTCTCAGGTAAAGAACCTGCTGAGGGGCCTGGATCAGTTCCCCATCCCCCAGGAAAAATCTCAAACATACAGGTGTGAGGATTATGTCCTTGAGATAAATGTGGCAAATACACCCACATACTGGGAACAAAGAAGTGGGCAATGTCCACAGAGGAAAACAATTAGGAAGGAGGTTTTTGGCTCTATTAAAGCTTGTGCCTGGAAGAATAAACATCAGCTCTCTGCATTCACCATTCCATGAATCCTGGCTCTTTTTATGCACTCACGTGCAGCCTATGGGTACATGATTCTTTCTCAGCCCTGCTGCGGGACGGCAGAGCTCCCCATAACTGGTTCCCCACAACTTTGGAAACATATATAAAGAAAATATAGTTCCTAATAATCTATTCCTTTGAATTTTATTTTCTTTTTTGGAGGGGGGAAGGCAGGGCAATTGAGGTTAAGGGACTTGCCCAAAGTCACACAGCTAGTAAGTGTTAAGTGTCTGAGGGAAGATTTGAACTAAGTTTCTCCTGACTCCAGGGCTGGTGCTCTATTCACAATGCCACCTAGCCACCCCTATTCCTTTGAATTATATACGCAGTAAAGGCAAGTCCATAACCTCAGGGGCTTTTGAGACACTGACTTAAAATAGAATTAGCCTTAAATATAAGGCTTCTTTTCCTATATATATATTGTAAATTAGATCACTTTTAGAAATGTTAAATAAAACTAAAACTAGTAAATATTTTTGTTTTTCTACCAAGAAAAAAGACTATTTTCTAAGCATTCTACTGTGAGATTTGCTTAGAGCTCAAAAAAGAAAAAAATGAAAAGATTTACCAACTGACTAAACCAAGGCAATTTCACTTATGTGCATAGTTGGTATTTAATACATTGCTGGACCCACATCTTTCCACTGGAGTTATGAAAAATTTTTATGTTCTGATCCCATAAATAAAGAGGCAAAATTCATAGAAGGAAAAAAAAATATTAAGACCTACCTAATCATTACTCTTTGCTTTCATAATATCTTCTTTTTGCCTTGAACTTTCATTGACTCAAAAATAGTTCTGCACAAAAAATAGATATGGATGGCATAGTAAGAAATAAAAACCCTGCCCTCAGGGAATATACAGCACTCAAGTGTTAAATACAAAAGAAATCTATTCTAAGCACTAGTGTACAAGGTGAAAAAGACATTCAAAATAAATTGTGGGTGGCACTGGCCAAAAAAGGGGGAAAAACCTTTGACCAGGCAGCAACATTCATAACCATTTTCTCTAATTTTGATCCATGTAGCTAGCTATAGTTCTATCTCTAAATCCTCAATTTAAAAAAAAAAATCATTGTGACTGCCCAACTCTAGCAAAGAATTCAAAATTCAGACACCACTCCTTGTGTGTCTCTTATGAACTCTATATACAGTGTGAAATTCGCCAAGCCTGTTAAGCAATAAGAGATGAATAATTTAGAAAGGTCCTCTTTTGTTGAAACTTACCTTTCTCCCATGACTTCCACTGTAAGTATAATTCTCTTTTAAATTATTTCTTATAAGTACAAGAGGGCAGGGAACATTTTTGTCTTTTACTAATGGCTATGATTGACTGGCTTCTCTTTTTCTTCAATCTTCCAACATTGTCCTATGAAAATGTATACTATGTGTTTAGTATTGTCAACTCTTGATCATTCATCATAATTGGGGAAAATGATGATATGGATATTTCTAAACTGTCAATAGGCCAATAGCCATCTAGGTTTGGCTTGTGAATACACTAAGCAGGGGATATTTGTTTGTTTTCAGAAAATTTACCAATTATGTTTGGCTTGGACTAGCATTAAAATTCATTTGTATATGCTGAGCACATGCCAGTATTGGAACAGGAAGCCCAGGAGAGTACTGAGGAAAATCTAGCCTAGGTTTAAAAACACTGGCCTCGGACAATCTACACAGTAGAATTATTTCTCCCTCCCTTGTTACAACACACAGTCTTCCAGTCACTCAAAATTTGGTTAAAAACTTACCAAATCAAGGAATCTTCTATTAATTCTAGGGTATCCCCAAATACTAAGCAAATTAGTTTGTATGTGTCATGGCTTAGCAACGAATAAATTCATTATTTTGGATGCTGCTTATATTTCTATTGTCAAAGCTAATTTATTCAAGGAAGAAGTTTTGCTGTCATGAAATAACTGGTGCATAATGTATTATCTAAGTCCAAAATGCATATCTCTGCCACTATTTGACGTGATGTTCTTCACAGAGTCATTTCTTTTAATTAAAAAAATAATTCTAATTTAATTTTTAAATTTTAATTTATTTAAAGAATTAGTAAATTAAGACATTAGAATTTTTGACATATCTTAAACTTCATAACATGAAATGAATTATCCAATATTTTTTTTTTATTCTGAAGCCTGGAAATGTGAGCTAGCTAGTTATTTTGCTTGTTATTTTGTGTGGGTGTTAAGTATCTGAGGCCAGAACTGATCCCGGCTCCTTCCAACTCTGGGCTGGCGCTTTTACTCACTGTACCACCTGGCCACCCCTATATAATTATTAATGTATCACCTTTTTTTTTTTTTTTGCATTTTGGAGGATAATTGGGATTAAGTGACATGCCCAAAGTCACATGGCTAGTTTTCTTATGTAAAGTGTCTGAGTCCGGATTTGAACTCAGGTCCTCCTGACTCCAGGGCCTGTGCTCTATTCACTGTGCCACCTACCCACATATTTTTCTTCTTTTTAGAGGGATTGAAACAGGATAGATTCATAAGCCTGCCAATTAATAAATATGCTAACTTCCAAGTTCTTCAAGGCTTTCATAAGTTAATATATCTTTGGTCTCATCTCCTGGGTTTTCCCTCCAATGGTCCAACTCACACCTCCAGTTCACCTCTTGTCAAGGGAAACCTATAGAATTGGTTGATCAGTACATCTACTGAACACTGTGAATAGAAAATGAACGAAGTCCAGAATTAAAAAGGAAAAGCATGAACTCAACACTTTTGAGAAACTGTGAAAATGTTTTAATGACCTTAAACTTCTCCCTAAAACATTAATTTTCATTTTTCATATTAGTATTATGCTGAGTCATAGCAAATGGGATAAGAAGCCTATTTGCCACTTGAAGAGAAATTTAACATTTGCAAAAATTTTATGTATATTATGCCTTTTAGGAAAAGAAGGAAAGGGAACAAACATTTATATACCACCTACTACATACCAGGCACTATGCTAAGCACTTTTTTTTTCCTTTACAAACTGTATCTCATTTGATCTTAACAATCTATGTGGTAAGTGCTTTATTTTATAGGTGAGGAAACTAAAATAAACAGATGTTAAGTGACTTGCCAATGATCCCATAGCTAGGAAGCCTCTGAGGCTGAATTTGAACACTGGTCTTCCCAACTGCAGGCCTAACACTCTATCTACTTATCTAATGCCCCACCAGCTACCTCTCTTCACTAAGAATTAGGGACATTTGTTCAATTACTGAACTTTTTTTTTATTCAATTAAAGCAGAGATGTCTGCCTTGGTTCTTTTTTTAGTTGTAGATAGTTATATTAATTGTGTGTAATAATAATTGCACTACACATTAAAAGTAGCATAGAAAGTTGCCTGTATCTTCAAAAATGGTACCCCACTATTATTTTACCCCAAAGAGAACTATAATTAAAAATTATCTAAATATTGACAATGTTGAGTCATTTAGAGACAGCCTTTTCAGTTATGGATATTCTTTTCTTCTTAAGAAAATAGTTTAACTGAAGATTTGATTTTTTCTATTTGAATGTTTGAAGTTGCCCAAATTTTTGCAAGAAGAACCTGTGTCTCTTTTTAGGGTGTGCCTATTTTCAGCTGAAAATTGTTAGTCGCTCGGATCACTTGTGAAAAACCAAGGAGATTCAGATATATCAATACTTGCCACTAAAATTATATAATGACATTTTCTCACTAATTTTCACTTCCCACAAGGTGTTTCACATGGATATTGACTCATGTTAAAAAACCACATTTGATTGGAAATACTATTGGTTGTGAAGGAAGTGGGAGGGCAGAACAGGGAAAGGAACTATTAAAATATATATTGCATCATCTGAGTAATCAAAGGTTTCCCAAATTATTTTCTCCTAATATAGGACTGACACATCCCCATTGTTCAGTATGTGAGTAATGGGATTCTGCAAGTCTTTAGTAACTCTACAATGCTGCAGAAGTGATTTGTATACTGCCAATTGTATGAGATTGACATTTATAAAAATGAGCAAATACTTATTGCCTAATAAAAGCTGGGAGGAAAAATACCCTAAAAGACTATTGAGCTTCTAATCAAAGGCAGTGGATGGAAGTAGAGGAAATTAAAAAACTCTTTCCTTAGGCATTCCTATGCTACTTTTATGTTTTTGTTATTCAGTTCAGTGTAGTGCTACTCTCACTTTTAATGGTTTGGGAAGTTTTGACTTGCATAGAAATTATACTCAATGTACTTTAAAGTTATTTTACTTTCCAAATAGCACATACATAGAACAGTATAAATATTGCACATACACATACAACACAGCTCATGCCCCATTGTTGCCAAATGCCCAACCTGTGTTTTGTTAATTTATTTTTTAATGTGGTTTGATGTATGTTCAAGCAAACTAATGTCCCAATTGGAGCTTAACTCTTCTCTGCGGACTCCAGAGCATGCCCATTAGGCATCATGATGCAATAGAAGAAACCATAGATTAGGAGGGAGAAGACCTGGCTTAAAATCCTAGTTCTGCTACTTGCTGCCTGTGAACTTTAGAAAAAACATGTGACATCAATCTCGGAAGATTCGACTCACTTTCTTTTTTTCACCAAACCTTTGGAGAGACTGGAGATGAGCTGGAAAACACAGTCCAAGCAATTATGACTTTGGTTGGCAGACTAGAGTCTCTGACAGTTAGTACAGGCAACCACACCAAGGATCAGACCTGAATACTGTGTATGTCAAAGGTGCCTACAAAAATAATGGAAGGGAAGGCGTGCAAGGAGGAACTGGTGTCTACTGGGTACAATTATGGACAACAGAAAAAAAATGCATAACCTCTCATAGCCTTAGTTTGCTCAACTATATGGTGACTAGGCTGGATTAGATGATATCTTAGGTGTTTTCCTTGCTGAAAATGTTTTAATCCAGTCAATATAGTGGATGGATGATCTTCCATGTTTATGAAATTGTCACTGTGAATACTTCAAAATCTGGTTAGCTATTAGAGGCAAAATAAAATCATTAACATGGGTATTAAAGGTATTGTCATTTGCAATTCTCTTTACTACTGATCTCTGCAAAGACAAGTTAATGTTTCTAATTTCCCTAGTGTTTTCAGGTAAATGCATTTATTGTTCCTGTATATTCTTTTTTATTATATCTAAAGTTTATAAATAAAACAACCATGAAGGTTCAGAAATTATAAAGCCATACTAAAAATGGATATGAAAACATAAGGAGAGGGGGTGGCTAGGTGGTGCAGTGAGTAAAGCGCTGGCCCTGGAGTCAGGAGGACCTGAGTTCGGTTCCAGCGTGAGACACTTAACACCCACACAAAAATACTAGCCGTGTAACCTTGGGCAAGTTACTTAACCCCAAATTGCCCTTTAAAAGGCAAAAAAAAAACAAAACATAAGGAGACAGATAATTTTCTGAAAACTGCTTAAAACTTAGGAGAGGCCCAATATCACCCTCTCTCAATATCACCCTTATAAAAGGATTAAACATCACAACATTTTTTTTTTTCTGGAGAAAAACTTCAATCCGGTGTCATTCTTTTATATGCCTCTGTCAACAATTTTAAAAAGAAAGTTCCTTAATTTTAAAATTATAAAGTTCTCAATTCAATAGTTTTAACATAGGCTCAATTCAGGTGCTTCCTCTTCTATGAAACCATGCCTGAGTTCACAATGTCTCATGTAAGTGATCATTTTTACTTTAAATCTTTCTTTAAAATTCAACGGAATTTTCCTCTTTTGCATTTCTCTCACAGGTTTCTTGTACCATAGGCACTTAAGTACATCACTCTTACACATTAGAAAGTTGATTCCAATGTTTGCCTTCAAATGATCTGTACTCATCACTAACAGGTGCTTAATAAAATCCTTGCTGCTTGGTTTATTCACAAATACTTGAAGGTTTCTTTGATCTGGACCTGTGAGTTCTTTGAGGTTATGGATTTCCCGATGTGGAAATTTCTTCCACCAAAGCTGATCAGCAAAGTGTGTACAGCTTATGAAATTACAGACCTGTCTCATCAGTTAGAGGTGATCTGCTCAAGGTCACACAGTCAGAGGCAAGTCTGGCCTATGTCAGAGGCAATATTTGAACCTTGGTCTTCTAACATTGCCTACCTTCAATCCACTACACTGTGCTGCTTCTCAATAGTAAATTAATGAAATGATTGAATTAATTAACTTACATGCATGAATGAATGATCTGGCCTACAAAGGGGAAAGCATAAAAACAAATTGCATGTATGGGTGATATTGTTTTGATATAGTTACATTTATGATAACACATTGCAGCCTGTTGCAGTCGATTAGATATTCTCTAATATTTCTGGCAGAGAAATCATTATAAATTCAATCTACCCCAAATAGAAAGCTATATTTGCCAGCATGGATTCACGGAGAAGGAATACCCAAGATTACTCTTAATTAGTGACCACTTATTTAATGAAGTTGAGAATTTCACCACTCACTTATGATGAAAGGTGCTGTCCATCACCAGAGAAATAACTGGTAGTGCCTGAATATAGATCAAGGACACTTTTTCTTTATTTATTTTTCCTGATTTTTTTTGTCCATGTTTTCTTTCCTACAATGACTTATATGGAAATGTATTTTACACGAATATACATGTAAAACCTATGTCAAATTGCTTGCCTACTCAAAGGGGGAGGGGGAAGAGAATTTGGAACTCAAAATTTGAAAAAAATGCTAATTTTTTTTACATGTAAATGGGAAAAAATAAAATATTAAATAATGAAAAAAAGAAGAAACAGAGAACTGCGCCATTCAGGTAGATCTGTGGCAAATTTTATGGCTTAGCTAGCTTTTGGCCTGAGTGGTATAAACCTCACTTTCTACAAGGTAAAGACTGGTATTCTGGGAGTCAAGATGGTGGAGTAGAAAGAGGACCTCCCTGCTGCTCCGGCTTCCACCTTCCCCAATCCATGCAAAAAGGGGTCTCTGAACAAACTTTGGAGCTGCAGAACTCACAAAATGACACAGAGAAGCTAACCTCCCACTGAGGACATCCTGGCAGGCCGGCAGGAATCTAGCGCAGTGCCTGAGCCCAGCCCCACACCGAGGCTTTAGCCCCAGGGCGGGCTTGACCAGCCACCGGCCAGAGGGACTCCAGATCAGCAGCAGCTGTGGCCATTTCCAGATTTATCAACACATAGATGTAAAAGAAAAAGTGAGAGGTCAGTGCAGTCTGGACTTTGGGACCCAGGAAATGGGAGTGCGTGGCTTTTGCCCCCTGGGGTGAGAAGCCACTGAGGTGCTGGCACAGCCAGCCAGCACCACATGGCAGCATCAGCTCCTGGCCTGCAGTGTGTAGGGGGACCAAGCACCAGTCTGAGGGGTAATCGCTCTTGCTTTAACCTGCTTGGATCTGTACTGCAGTCTAGGGTGGAGGTCCTGGGGTATGTGTCCAGCTTGCCAGAGTGTGTGGAGACCTTAGAGAGGTCACCCATCTAATACCTCCGGCAGCTGAGAAAACCCCAGCGATTGGGACGAAAACTCCCCTGTCTTGTGGCAGAGTCCTACTGTGGCAAAAATCCCAGGGGTCAAGTGACTGAGGGGAAACATGACCAGGCAAAGGAAACAAAGCATACAGAAGATTCCAACAATACACTCCTATTTGGGGGACAAAAAGGAGCAAAGCATGGAACAGGAGGAAGACAGTGAAGTTAGAACTCCTGGACCAAAAGCTTCAAAGGAAAATATGAGCTGGTTACAGGCCACAGAGGACCTTAAGAAGCAGATAAGAGAAGTAGAGAAAAAATTGGTAATAGAAATGAGAACAAGGCAAGAAAATTACAAAATGAGAGTCAACAGCATGACTGAGGAAAATCACACCTTAAAAAACAGACTAACTCAAATGGCAAAAGAGGCTCAAAAAGGCAATGAGGAGAAGAATGCCTTAAAAAGCCTAATTTGCCAGATGGAAAAATAATCTCAAAAGCTCAATGAGGAGAATCATTGCTTCAGAATTAGACTGGAGCAAATGGGAGCTAATGACTTTATGAGAAATCAAGATGCTGTTAAACAGATCCAAACAAATGAAAGAATAGAAGGCAATGTGAAATATCGCATGGGAAAAAACACTGACCTGGAAAATAGATCCAGGAGAGATAATTTAAAAATTGTTGGACTACCTGAAAGCCATGATCAAAGTAAGAACCTAGAAATCATCCTCCAGGAATTTCTCAAAGAAAACTGGCCTGATGTTTTAGAACCAGAGGGCAAAATAGAGTTTGAAAGAATCCACTGATCACCTCCTGAAAAAGATCACAAAAAGAAAACTCCTAGTAATATTATAGCCAGGTTCCAGAATTCCCAGATTAAGGAGAGAATATTACAAGCAGCCAAGAAGAAACAATTTGAATATTGTGGAAACACAATCAGGATAAGACAGGATCCGGCAGCTTCTACACTGAGTGTTGAAGGGCCTGGAATATGATATTCTGGAGGTCAAAGGAGCTGGGATTAAAACCAAGAGTCACCTACCCAGCAAAACTGAGTATGATGTTTCAGGGGAAAATATGGTCATTCAGAGGAATAGAGGACTTTCAAGCATTCTTGCTGAAAAAACCAGAGTCGAATAGAATATTTGACATTCAGATACAAGAAGCAAGAGAAGCATGAGAAGGTAAACAGGGAAAAGAAATCATAAGTAACTTATCAAAGTTGAACTATTAGCATTCCTACATTGAAAAAAAATAATTGTAACTTATGAAACTTTTTTCAGTAGTTGAAGGAATATATATATATGAGGGTATATGGGCATATGAATACATATGTGAATGTGTGTATATATGTTTACAGGTATACATAGGTAGAGGGCACAGGAACAATTTAACAGGAAGGGACGATATTTAAAAGGTGAAATTAAGAGGTGAGAGAAGAATATAATGAGAGGAGATGGGGAGAGAGAGAATGGGGTAAACTACCTCATATAGAAGAGGAAAGAGAAAATGGTTACAATGGAGGGGAAGAATAGGAAGGCAAAAGGGAATGGGTCAACCTTATTGCCATTGAAATTGGCTCAGGGAGGGAATGAAACACACACTAAATAGGGTATCTCACCCTCCAGGAGAGTAGGGGGGGAAGGGGATGAGAAGGGGGATGATGGAAGGGAGGGCAGGCTGAGGGGGAGGGAAGTTGGAAGCACCCACTTTTGAAAAGGGACGGGATCAAAGTAGAGAATAGAACAAGTGGGAGGTGGAATAGGAGGGAGGCAACTATGGTTAATCTTTTACAATGTATCTACTATGTTATTGTTTTGCATTAGCCACACATGTACAACCTATACTGAACTGCTTATCTTCCCAGTGAGGGTGGGTGACAAGGGAGGAAGGGAATGAATCCGGAATTTAGTTTTAAAATCAAATATATATACTATTATTAATACTATTTTACATGTAATTAGGAAATAAGATATACAGGCATGGAGATGGGGCGTGGAGAGTCACTGGAAAAATAGAAAGGGATATGGGAGAGAGCAGATTGGAGGAGGGGATATCCTGTGGGACTGCTATTTTGGGGCAGTGGGTAGGGGAAAAGCGGGGAGAAAATTTGTAACTCAAAATCTGGTGGAAATGAATGATGTAAATCAGAAGTTAATAAAGCATTTGAAAAAAAAGACTGGTATTCTGATTTATTAGCCCTTTTATTTTCGTTTTATCAAGGGGCATGAATAATACTCAGGATCTGAGTGTATGCAAATGACTTTTTAATCTTTCTATATGTTCCTGAATTGTCGATTAATCTTGAAAATGAAAAGAAAGATAATTGAAAATCTTTTATTCTTAAGCAATCATCATTTACTAGATTAGCTGCTTTTCCATTATGCCATTGTTTAGGTTTCTTTCTGTTAAATAAATTCAGCTTGTCCACCTGTACAAAAAATAATCATCCCTGGGGCCTCTTCCCCTAGCAGCTAGCTCTCCTAGTTTGAGCCATATCACTCACTGTAACAGCTGAGATTAATGCTGCTTTTCAACCAACTTTAAGCAAGAATATTCAGATATTTTAGCAGCTGCCCAGCTTCTTAAGAACTCACTAATCCTTTAATCTCCAGACACTTTTTTTTTCATAAAAGATTCACAAGCAAAACAAATGCAATATGGATCAAAAAATTTAATCAGAATGCTTAAAATGCAATTACATTCATCAGGGTGTTCTGTTAGGCTGGGTATTAAATCTGGGCTTTATTCAATATCCTCCTTTTATTATAAAGCAATATTTTTCCACTCTGTAAACCATCTGATCCCTAGGCTAATGTCCTCTTCGCCTAAATATTAAAAAATGAGAAAGGGAGAGAGCACACTGTTAAAAAAAATGAGCTGAAGAAAAACTTCAATGGGAATGCAAGAAAGTTCAAATAAGCCCCTGCTTGAAACCTTTGAGGATAATTGACTGGGTAATTTTTAGCACCTGGGATTCCATAGTTATGAGCTAAAATAGAAACTGTAAAATCTCTCATCTTCCTTGAAATGACAAACAAATGTCTATTTGATCTCACCCCTTCAAGAGAAAATTTCTCCAATTTGAATCTGAAATAACTATCTATTGTTCCAGATGTCATATTTGCAAAGTTCAAACAGGAGAACACTGGCTTCTTCATGCAGAAAGAGGAGTCCTACAAGTCAAAAATTCATCATGATTATATCTCTACAATTCTCTATTTCACATCTAATATCATTGAAGTGTAACAATAGCTTTGAAATACGGCACTGTCCACCATCGTTTGATTTGAAACAGCTGATTGCCTTTTTAAGTCTGCACAGTAGCTATTATACTTTGGTAGGAGTTTCATAAGATATATGAGGGTTAAGTAAAGCAAAGGCAGGGGCAGAGTGATTTTTTTCAGCAAACTCTATACATATGTTAAAGAAAAAAAATTCTAAATGCATAAACATCTTAGGATTCACACCATTAGGATTTTCAGTAATTAATAAACAATTGTTTCTCCAATTGCTGACAAATGTTCCAGCTCACCCCTTTTTGCTCCACAAATTTTTGCCTGCTCATATGACCCTTTATTTCATTCTAATCTAAATTTGATAGTTTGGAGCAGTGAGATTAGGGATGATTATATAATTGACAGCACTTTGCATCAAATCAATAGCCCAAAATCTCTTAAGATAAAAATAAACGTAATATTTAGCTAATCCATTTGCTTTACCTTCCTGATCACCATCTTCCTATAGGAAAACAAAAGAATCTTCCATGAGGGATAAGAAGCAAGACCTTGAAGAATTCATAGGCTGACATCTCTGGAGTAGGAGGAAATTGTAGGTGTCACCCAATACTTTTACAAATAAGGAAACTAAGACTGAGAGAGGTTAAAGACTTGCCCATGACATATAAGTAAAGAAGTAGCCAAAGCCAAGATTTGAATAAAGGTGCTCTCATTACATTTACAGCACTCTTTCCAACAATTTATATTGCCACTGGAGAAACCAGTTGTGGAAAGGACTGTGTATTCCCCAAAGCCTATTACAGTGCAGAGGATAGGGAGAATCCTATTCACTAGAAGAATGATTATTTTATTACCTAGACCCCCTGGCTACAGGCCTTTCAAAACAGATGCTTCACATGCTAGTTCGTGATGATGGGGATTTTTATTTTGGATAGAACTGAAGAGTAAAAATGCTAAGGGCCTGAGCTCTGTCGGAAGTAATTTCATCTCAGATTATGGAAAATATAACATTTTGTGCCACTGGGTCTTACAGAGGAGAATCTAGTGAAGAGAGAAAGAATTTCAGGGAAGGAACTGAACATTTGATAGTAATCTTTTTCAGTTCTTTCCACTGGGCCTAGGTTAGAGATATGAAGGAGAGTAAAGACCAATTCAGGAATATAAAATGGAAATCAATCAAAGAGAAAGAGTGCCTTGTCTTGAGAATTTTACTAAGAGACACTGAGCGGAGTCTGGCATTTGTCACACTTCAGTCTTTGTAGTACATTAATTTACCACCAGAGAAGTGATGGGAATGTCACTGAACCAGCTACACATAAAATTATTTTTTTCAGCAGACTGTGGTTCTACCTTTCTGCCTATACTAATGATCCCCACACCATCATAATCCTCCCCTTAATCTTGAAACTATGGAAAAATGTCTTCTCTCTGTTAGTTATTGATTAGCACAAGCCTCTACAAGTCTGGAAGACTTTCATCCCTGTCCCTTGGGAATCTCTACATTGCATGAATATATCACAAAACTCCTGTCTTAATGTAATATTTCAGAAGAATTTATGCTGTTACCAGACATGGTTCACTATCTTGAACTACATTCCATAACAATTCAATGAAAAATATTAAAACAGTTTTAGCAAAGCAATGGAAACTATGTGTTGTAAATACGCTAATATGAATATGGTTTCTCCACGTTACCTTCAATTGATAACTATTCTACTTCTTCACTATCATAACTCACTTATCCCCAAGATCAATATTCTGCTCCAAAAGACATCATTCTATGATGCACATGGCAACATCTTATCTATCTATCTATCTATCTATCTATCTATCTATCTATCTATCTAT
>NW_027187376.1:8039560-8134634 GCF_028583685.1 Petaurus breviceps papuanus | reverse complement strand
TATCTATCTATCTATCTATCTATCTATCTATCTATCTATCTATCTATCTATCTATCCATATATGTGTGTATGTGTGTCAGTCATATTCAAAACCATAAGTATGCTTATTTTGACATATGAAGTAATCTAGCACATAGTAATTGAACATACCTTTTATAAAATTATATTGTACTTTACTCCCAATACGCTAAGGTATCTTCACCAATGTCTTTTTTTAAATGATTGAAAACCACTTTGAACAAAAGCATTTAAACAAATATCAGGGCACATAGATTTGTTAAAAGTGCAACTGAAATGTCATATTCCAAGGCATAGCAAAGCAGAAATATTAAGAAGGTATAAAATGCTACAATTCAAGAACAAATATAGTATATTGACTTTAGTCATGGCTACATAAAAAGTGTCTAAGTAAAATATAGTTTCTTGAATGGAGTCTTAAGATTGTTCAAATATATTTGCTTACATTCATATCTGTAAATTCAGTTGATCAGTTAATAAATAGGTGAAGCAAAGCTGTGGTGTCAACAATGCAGGGATTTTTTGGCAAGGAATTTCCTCTACCAATGAAGATTGGCACTTTTCCTATAATTACTGTTTCCTAGAAGAATATCACGGGGGGGGGGGGGGAGAGGGGGGAGGATTAACTGGCCTGTCTAGGGTCAGACTCCTGGTATGTGACCAAGGTGGGATTTCATAGCAAGTGTCTCTGATTCCCAGGTAATCTGTCTTAGCCACTATGTCTTCTTGTCCAAATTTTCTGAAGTAATCTCTAACTTTCCATGCAATTAAGAAGATTATTCCTTCTCTGTGAAGTGCACACAAGCCATGTAGAGCCTCAATGAGTCTCCGAAGTACTCTATGTGATTGAATGCCAATGAGACAGAGAAACATATATCTGTTAGTCAGTGACCTGGAGAATTGTTCACTCATCATTTAGGTGATTTTAACATACAGGCATTGAATAGCATCTCAAAATGACCCTGAGTACACCAGTACCCACAAACTTTCAGTTTCATCCCTAATCAATCATTAGCTATATTTCCCAAGTAGCTATGTATTTGGAACATGATGTTACATGCCAATATAGAATGTTTTCTTTCAGCAGGTGCATTAGCTTGATCTCAATTACATCAACAAAAGTATTATTCATTTCACTCAATGAATGTTTACAATGTCTCTTCTAAGTAATAATAGAATTTTCTTTGAAATAGAAACACTTTAAGTTTAGTAAGAGAGATGGGTTACTGAAAGAAGGAAAAAGAAAGCAACTTTTCAAAATTGAGACAGTACGTGAGACATAAGAATTATTTAATACACACACAAATTCAAAAAAAGGGGTTAAGTGACAAGAGATTTTATGAAGGAGATTTTAACTGAAAAGAGTGTTAAAAGAAGGGATTTATCAGGCAGATAGTAAGGTTTGAAATAGAGGAAAAGAGACCAGTGCATTATTGATGGTAGAAAAGGTACAGAGATAGGAAGCAAATTGTTATTAAGTAAGTAAAAGTAGTACAAGAGAGATAAAGAGTGGGGTGGGAATATGTATATGCATATATACATAATTTCCTTACACACATACACACATTCATGCACACATACGTACCCTTATGCACCATACATATGCATCAAATAACAAGTTTGGAATATATGCTTATATATTTGTGTCAAATTTTTGTTGGTTGTAAAAAATGCAAAGATTTTTGTCGTAATAAAGTTCAGGGAAGAAAAGTGAGCATCCATCAGATGAGGAATTAATGAAAAATTCTGATATAAAAATGTAATAAAAGATCATTGTATCATAATAAATTGTGAACATGAAGAATCTACCAAAAGTTGAGAAGAATAATATGACTTATTACAAGGCAAAGTTAACAGAACCAGGAAATGAATTTCTAAAATGACCCTGATAATAATATTAAGTAAAATAAAAGTGAAACATCAGAACTCTGATCAATATAGTGAATGCCTAACTGTGACTTCAGATGATTAATAGTGAAACATGTTTCCTGCCTCTTGATATACAGAAGGTGGACTAGAGATTTGAAATGAGGTATACATTTTTAGAACTGGCCAACATCTTGATTTTTTTTTTGCCAGACTGTAAATTATTTTTTACAAGGAAATTTTCCTAAATTTGTGTATGACAGAGACAGAGACATACAGAGAGAGTTTATGTGTGTGTGTGTGTATGAAACACAGAGATAAGGACAGAGACAAAAACGGGTGAGTGATATTTATATCACATACATATACATACACACACATGCATACACATATACACATTTACAAACACACACACACACACACACATATATATATATATAACCAAAAAGTCATATTTAAAAACAACAACAAACATTTAAAAAAAGAAAAGACATAGTATTGAACCAGGAATTAAGTAGCATTACTATTCAAAAGTTTAATATTTTATTAGGGCCTACTAGAATCTGATAGAAATAATATCATTATCTGAATTGATCATTTTGCCTCTTAAAGGGCTTATATGATATCTGGAAAAATACAAATCATTTGGGAAAATAAACCAAAAGCAAGACTTTTTTTGGACATGGACAGTGTGGCAATTTGTTTTCTTTAAATATGGTAATTTATTACTAAGGATTTGGTTTTTCTATATTTTTTCACACCTGGGAAAGAGAAAAATGATTTTTGTTCATTTGAAATTTTAATTTAATTTTAAAAGGAAAACAAATAAAATAGACGTGGCTTCTCAATTTCCTGGGGTACAATAAGGTAGCTCACAAAATGTCAGTAACCCTCAGACTGTTTCACGACCATGATTCACCACAATACAACATCCCTTTTTGACCACCATTTTCTCCAAATAGTGATAAGAGAAACTGTTTTTGTCAACTTGCACCAGGGCTATATTCCTAAGTAGCCTTTCTGTGCTATAGTTATAAACCTCCTTGTCTGAACTGCCACACTGTGTACAAATGACAGGTAGGGACTAAGAGGGACAGAACATCATGAATGATACTCAACATAGTTAAACGAGGAGATGAGGAAATATATCAATAAAGGTAGAATGAAAGGATTTGGATTTGGCAAGAAGTCAAGGTGGGAGATTGCATGCTTGTGTAAGTAAAACAAGCAACATTTCCCTAAGGCTCATTTTTTAAGTAAAATCCAGTTATTTGAAGCTGGGAGGGGGAAAAGGATAAACCAAAGGTGCAATGCTTCAAACAGAGCAGGTACAAGCCACCCAGTGTTGCTGCTTGCCAATTAAAATGAGGTTCTTTAACTGATTTAGCAAGGAAGAGGCATAGAAGATGGAGTGCTGTACTTGGAGTCAGGAAGAACCATGAGTTCAAATCTGAACTCAGATACTTAATAGCTGTGTGACCCTGGGGAAGTCACTTCACCCTGTTCCCCTCAGTTTCCTCATCAGTAAAATGATCTGGAGAAGGAAATGTAAAACCATTTCAGTATCTCTGCCAAGAAAACCTAAATGGAATCATGACGAGCTAAATAAAACTGAAAAAAAACAAAACAAAAATAAGATTCAAAGGATAAAGAAAAAAAGACAGGAAAAGCCTTAAATAATAAAGGATGATATATGAGTAAAATGAAGTACTAACACAGATTTCCACTGTGCTCATTCATTTTTTTAAAAAGTGGTAATCATGGGGCGGCTAGGTGGTACAGCGAATAGAGCACTGGCCCTGGAGTCAGGAGGACCTGAGTTCAAATCTGGCCTCAGACACTACACAAAAACTAGCCATGTGACCTTGGGCAAGTCACTTAACCCCAATTGTCCTACCTTGCCCCCTCCCAAAAAAAGTGGTAATCATGATTTTGGATAATATAGATACTGTGAATGCAGACCAATAGAGTAAGGGTGCTTTAGGACCCATAAGTAATGAAACAGTATCAAATAAATTTGTGGGCAATCAGGGTAATATTGAAATACTTAAAGGAAAAGCTAACTCAATTAATTCACAACCTCTCCCCTCATTCAGACTTCAACAAGCTCCCCTGAATTTAATTACTATCTCTATGCTGAGTGAATTTCAAATATACTATCCTACCCTGAGCTCTCTGCTGACTTCCATTCTTGCATCTCCCACTGCTTTTCAGACCTTTTGAATATGATGGCCATTAGATATGTCAAACTCAATATGCCCAAAGCAGGATTCTTTATCCTTCTCTCTAAATTCTCCCATCTTGTACACTCAGTATTACAGAGAGCAATATCATCTTCCTTCTCCCTCGGGGTCACAATCTAGGAGCCACCCTTTATTCTTCACTTTCTTTTATCACTTCCCCCATCCCTATATCCAAGATCTTGCCAAGGCCTGTCAGATTTTCCTTTTGTAACATCACTAAATAATTCCTTGTTCTTTGTCTAACGCTGTTCCCACTCTGCTGTAGTGTGTCACCACCTCACAACTGAACTATTGCAATAGCCAGCTGGTGGGTCAGCCTACCTTAAATTTCTCCCTACTACAATCCATTCTCCACCCAATCTCAGAAAAGACTAGAGAGTTGGCTTTAGTTGCATACCTTTATAAGCGGTGGGATGAAAATCCAATTTTGATCCACATTACCATACACTCACCTCCAAGAGATTTTAAAATACATACATACTCAAATATATTTAAAATTAAAAGTCTTTTTTAAAAAATCAGTGACATCAGAATTAAAAAGATGGGTTGAGAAAAAATCATAAATCCAAAATCTATTTATAATCAACACAAATTCTCCAATAGCTAAGTATTTCAGAATAAAAGGATAAGAAAAGTTATTATAAAAGAAACCTAAAATATCCATAACTATTTGGGAAAAAATAAAAATAATTTCAAATCAGAAAAATGGAAATCAAAACAACTCTGAAATACAGACCTAATTAAATCATCAAAGATTTGTAAAATATGAGATACTTCTATGGTAAAGAGGATAAGAGAAATGAAACCCAAGAAAGAGCAGGGTCTAGCCCAAGTCAAGTCAACAAACTTTTAAGTGCCTGTTAGATGTATAACACTATGCTCATTGCGAGGAATATAATTACCCCTCCCCCCAAAAAAAGAACAGTTTCTCAGGACTTAGCAATCTTGATAAGAGATCATTCACATATTATAATGCACCCATCAAAAAAATAAACTTTCAACAAAAAAGTGCATAAATGGCAAGGCACAGAATTCAACAAAATTGTCTTTTGGGGTGGAAACTGTAGGTTCAATTAATCTCAATATGATTTTAACTGAAGACTCACTCAATTGGTATACAAACTTCATGGACTCTTAAAAAAAAGCTAAGTCCTCTATTGATATCTTTTTCTTACAACAACATAGTTATCTCAATTATCTTTCCTCTTCAGTCTTTCAAAGAGTTATCTCATATAAAAAATAATATTTTAGAGATGAAAATAATTCATCACAACTGATTGCTATATTGAAATGTTTTATATATATATATATGTAATCTCTATCACAGGGGTAGGGAACCTGATGCCTCAAGGCCACACATGGCCTTCTAGGACTTTGGTTGTCATCTTCTGACTGAGTACATGTTTTACAAAACAAAGTCTTTTATTGAGGGGATTTGTTCTGTGAAGTTTGGATTCAGTGAAAGAGCTAAAGTTGAGGACCTAGAGGGTCACAAGTGACCTTGAGGTCACAGGTTCCCCACCCCTGTTCTAGCATCTGTGGCCCTCTTACATCTGTGGAAAGTTGGTCTGGGGGAATGTCCTATCATATCTCTTCTTTTGCTACCTCGTTGATCTTTTATAACGGTACATTTAATTTGGATTTTTGGTGTGTAGCTGTTCTTGTCATTTACACTATTGTAGTAATTGTTCATATTGCTTTCTTGACTCTGCTTACTTCACTTGGCAAACATTTATATAGATTTTTTTCCACATGCTTCTCTGTGTTCATCGTACACATTTTTTTTTTTAAACAGCATAGTAAGATTCAATTACATTCATGTACCACAATTTGTTTAACTATCCAGCAATGGATGGACATCTACTTTGTTTCCAATACTTACTTGCCATTTTTTAAATGGAATATGTGGGGACTTTCTTTTTATCAATGACTTACTTGGGGGTAAATACTCCATAATATAATCTCTGTTTCATTGGATAATGACATCTTATTCCCTTTATTTGTATAATTCCAAATTGTTTCCCAATGGTCATACCATTTCATTATTCCACTAAAAATATACTGGTACAACTACCATTCCTCAATCTCTCTAAAATGGATTATTATCCTTTTTTTTTTTTTTGGTAATTGATGCCAATTTGTAGGGAGTATAGTGAAACCACAGGTTTATTTTGATTTGTAGTTCTCTTTTTATTTGTAATTTGAAACATTATTCCTGTGGTTGTAAATATCATGCAATTCTTTTAAGAACTATTTTTTAATATCCTTTGACCAGTTATTTATTAGGATGTAGTACATAATATCTATATCTATTCATTCACATATTTATGTATGTAGCATATACATGTATATACACACATATGTGTGTATAGTTCATTTATCTTAAACACAAAGCTGTTATCAAACAAATTTGATGCAAAGGTTTTTTTTTCTCCTATTCAACTCCTTTCCTTCTTATTGTAGATAAATTAATTTTGTGGAGAAACTTTTCAGTTTTAGTTAATTAAAGAAGCCTATTTTTTTGGTACTTCTGTCTTTTGGTTAGTTAGGAATATATAGCTGTTACAGATATATGATCCCTTTTTCTCATAATATTTTTATACTATACTTTTTAATATAAGGTCACATATCAATTTAGAATGTATTGTGGAATGTGGCATAAAATATTGGTCTAAACCTAATATCTGTCAGACTGTTTCCAGTTTGCCCAGCAGTATTTATAAGATAAGGAGTTTCCCACAACTTCTATGTAATTTATGTTTTCCTCTTTATCAAGCATTATTGAGTTCTGTTGTTTCTGATCCATCTTGGGCTGGTCTGTTCCATTGGTCTATCTCTTTCTATTTTTTTTTTTGTTTTTGGAGGGCATTTAGGGTTAAGTGACTTGGCCAAAGTCACATGGCTAGTAATTGTGTCAAGTGTCTGATCTTGGATTTGAACTCAGGTCCTCCTGAGTCCAGGGCTGGTGCCCTATTCACTGTGCCACTTACCTGCCCCTATCTCACTATTTTTAACCAATAAAGATGGTTTTGATGATTGCAACTTGATAATATCATTTGAGGTCTAGAAGTGCTATTTCCCCTTCATCCCTAACTTCTTT
This sequence comes from Petaurus breviceps papuanus, assembly GCF_028583685.1. Classification (NCBI taxonomy): domain Eukaryota; kingdom Metazoa; phylum Chordata; class Mammalia; order Diprotodontia; family Petauridae; genus Petaurus; species Petaurus breviceps. Next base: position 8,127,407 of record NW_027187376.1, on the reverse strand, counting down.
TCATAATTTTCTTTGGTATTTTAGATCAATTTTTGTTTTTTAATGCATTTTATATTAAATTATTGCCTTCTATAAAGAACAATCTTGATAATTTGATTGTTATAGAATTAAAAATATAAGTCAAGGAGCAGAGCCAAGATGATGGGGTAAAAGCAGCAAACTCCATGTGCTCCCCCTGTAACCATGTCAAATACCTATAAGAAATGACTCCAAACAAACTTTAGGGCTACAGAACCCATAAAGTGACAGAGAGAAACAAATCTCCCTCTAAAGGAAGCCTGGAAAGAGGTCAGGAAGGGTTCATCACAGTCTGCTGGGAGCAGAGCACAGCTCACATGTGAGCCCATGCTTGTAGCCTCACCAGCCATGGCTGGAGGAATTTTGGGAGAGTGGATCACCAGCAGCTGTGGAGGTTTCCAAAATTATCATTAAATGCCAAAGACAAAGGGAAAGGTCAGTGTGGACTTTGGGAAGAGGGGGTCCAGGACTGTTGTCTAGCCTCTGCCCCCAGAGGGAGAAGTGTCTGAGGCATGGCGGCCACCACCATGTGGCTATCTCATAACTCCTGGCCTGCAGATTGTAGGGGGACTAAGTGACCATTCTGAGGGTAATCGCTTTTGCTTTAACCTTCTTGGATGTGGATCACAGTCTAGGGTGGAGGTCCTAGGGTGTATGACTAGGTGCCAAAGCCAGTGGAGGATTCAGAGAGGGCACCCAACTAAGAGTTCTGGCAGCTGCAAAACCCCAGCAAGATGGGACAAACTGTCCTCTCTGGAAGCAGAGTTCTACTGTGACAAAAAGCTCAAAAGTCAAGTAATTGAGTGGCAACATGAGCAAGCAAAGGAAGCAAAGCAAGCACAGCAATCCAACTTTAGTTCCTATTTTTGGGACAAAAAAGATCAAAGCATGGAACAGGAGGATGACAATGAAGTCAGAACACCTGCACCAAAAGCTTCCAAGAAAAATATGGATTGGTTACAGGCCATAGAGGAGCTAAAGACGAATTTTGAAAACCAAATAAGAGAAGTGGAGGAAAAATTGGAAAGAGAAATGAGAATGATGCAAGAAAAACATGAAAAAGGAGTCAACAATCAGACTGAAGAAAATAACACCTTAAAAAATTGACTTAACTCAAATGGCAAAAGAGGCTCAAAAAGTCAATGAGGAGAAGAATGCTTTTAAAAAGCCAAATTTGCCAGATGGAGAAAAAAATCTCAAAAGCTCACTGAAGAGAATCTTTCCTTCAGAATTAGATTGGAGCAAATGGAAGCTTGTGACTTCATGAGAAATCAAGATATTATTAAAAAGATCCAAACAAATGAAAAAATAGCAGGCAATATGAAATATCTCACTGAAAAAAAACCACTGACCTGGATGATAGATCCAGAAGAGATAATTTAAAAATTATTGGACTACCTGAAAGTCATGATAAAAAAAATAACCTAGAAATCATCCTTCAAGAATTTCTCAAGGAAAATTGACCTGATGTTTTAGAACCAGAGGGCAAAATAGAGGTTGAAAGAATCCACTGATCACCTCCTGAAAAAGATCCCAAAAATAAAATTCCTAGGAATATTATAGCCAGGTTCTGGAATTCCCAGATCAAGGAGAAAACATTACAAGCAGCCAAGAAGAAACAATTTGAATATTGTGGAAACACAATCAGGATATCACAGGATTTGGCAGCTTCTACTCTGAGGGATCAAAGGGCTTGGAACATGATATTCTGGAGATCAAAGGAGCTGGGATTAAAACCAAGAATCACCTACCCAGAAAAACTGAGTATCATGTTTCAGGGGGAAATATGGTTATTCAATGAAATAGAGGACTTTCAAGTATTCTTGACGAAAAAAGCAGAGTTTAATAGAAAATTTAACATTCTGAAACAAAAAGCAAGAGAATTATGAGAAGGTAAACAGGGAAAAGAAATCATAAGGAACTTATCGAAGTTGAACTATTTACATCCCTACATGGAAAAACAATAATTATAACTTTTGAAACTTTTCTCAGTATGAGGATAGTTGAAGGGAATATAAATGTATGTATACGTATACATAAATATATATATATATATATATGCGTCTATATAGGAGGGTATATGGATGTATGAATACATCTCTGAGTATGTGTACAGGTATACATAGGCAGAGGGCACAGGACCAATTGAAAAGGAAGCAATGACACTTAAAAGGTGAAACTCAGAGGTGAGAGAGGAATATAATGTGAAGAAATGGAGAGAGACAGAATGGGGGTAAATTATCTCATGTAAAAGAGGCAAGGGAAAACTGTTACAATGGAGGAGGAGAACCAGGAAGGCAAAAGGGAATGGGTCAACCTCACTCTCATTGAATTTAACTTAGGGAGGGAATGACATACATACTCAATAGGGTATCTCATCCTACATGAGAGTAGGGGGAAGGGGATGAGAGAGGGTATGATGGAAGGGAGGAAAGGCTTGGGGGGAAGGAAGTTGGAAGCACCCAATTTTGAAAAGGGACAGGATCAAAGTACAGAATAGAACAAGTGGGAGGTGGGACAGGAGGGAGGGAAATATAGTCAGTCTTTTACAATATATTCACTATGGAAATGTTTTGCGTAGCAACACCTGTACAACCTTTGTTGAATTGTTTATCTTCCCAGTAAGAGTGGGTGATGAGGGAGGAAGGGAAAGAATCTGGAATTCAAAGTTTTAAAATAAAATGTTTCAAAATATATTATTTTTTTACATGCAACTGGGAAATAAGATATATGGGCACTGGGGTATAGAGATCCATCTTGCCCTGCTGGAAAATCAGAGGGGGGATGGGAGAGTATATAGGAGAGTATTGCTGTTTTGTGATAATGGGTAGGGGAAAGATGGGGAGAAAATCTGTAAATCAAAATCTTGTGGAAACGAATTATATAAACTGAAAATAAACATAAAATTTAATTTTAAAAAATATAAGTCAATTTTAGTAGTGTTGCCCTATTTATTATATTGGCATGTTCTAAGCATGAACACTGAATATTCCTTCAGCTATTTAAGTTGTTCTTTATTTCTTTAAGCAGCACTTCCAAGCTGAATCTGAGACATATTTTTAAAGTTCTTTGACACTCTGTTATTTCTGATTGTGGTTTCCTAAGGGGCAGTATTTCAAAAAGTCTCAGATTCATTGCACACTGGGAAATTCTAGGTTCACTAGACTAGGATTTCTGTCATGGTCCAGGAAAATTCCATAGCTTGTGGAGCCTGAATCTCCATGGAACCAGAAAAAGGGAAGAAAAATTGTATTTCAGGTATGAGATTTACTGTAAGCCTGTTCCCTGTCCTTGGATCTTTCAAGTTCAGTATAACTGCTGGTAGTATGGGAGATGGGGAAAGGGTGCTGAGTTAGCTCAGGGTCAGTGAACATTTTTGAATATTTTGAATTCTAGGTATCTTTGACCATAGAGACAGCTGAAGTTGCTTTAACTTTGGTGCATATTTTCTGTTTTGTAGGGTTTGGGGCATCAGAGAAAATATCTAGTCTTTTATCCAATTGTTCATGTGATCCAGGAGTTCATCTTCATGAACTCTTAAAAATACCACTACACACACAGCATAAAATTTCAACCATTTTCTCTTTGATAGAATAGAAGAAGACATTTTGAAAAGGTTAATCTCTTTATGAAAGTTAAATATACATTTTTGCATGAATAAAGAAAACAAAATACCAGAGGCTTGGAGTCAAGCATCTGTTCATTATCTTTCCTTCCAGTAAGAAATATAAACTAGGAACTTACACAAATATCATGTTTGGATCAGGGAATGAAATACATTTTTTAAAAATCATAAGTAAAAATTGAAGTAAACTGTTGATAATCTTTAACAACAAAACAGTTTGCAGGAGAAAATTCAATCAAGATTTACTTTTCTCTTAAATAAGCATCTGTTATTTCTGTTCTTTCACCCATGGGTTTCTCTCAGCAAAGTATCTACATTGAATATGCATTTTATGTCATCTATACTCTCACAAGGAGATCTTTAACCTGACTACATATCATCCCCCTACTTTCCTCTAGCTTTTCTTCAGCATGGTTGCTGAATTTTAACAAAAACATAAAAATTAGAAAGAACAAAGGGAATAACAGAAAATCCAGCTCAGAACTGAAATAGGTGATGACCACTGTATAAGCTTCAGCAGTTGCTAGAAGACAACTTAAAAGGGTCTTGTCAAATAGATGTACTGACTAATTACAACATACACTCAATGGACGTGAAATTGTTTCATTTGGGTCAAGACTAGTTCCATGACAAAGATAAACATGATCTGTTGTCTTAGCCATTACTACAAAGAGCCCTAAAGACAGAATACATATCCATCAGTGATAAAAGGGGGACTTTTGTATAAGTAAATAAAAACAGATATTTTTTTTTTGTTCCCCAGAGGAAATTTAGGAAACCTCCTAGTTATGCAAGAGTCACATAACCATAAGTTCACTTAAGTAAGGACCAAAAACATAAAAAAAACCAAAATACCCAGTCAATGCCTTAGAAATAAATGACTAAACAGAAATATATGCCATTGAGTGGTTTAATTTCCTTTTCATCAGTGAGGACAGTATCCAATATTTTCTTTTGAAGCATAACATAGATTGAGATCTAATTTCAATGCAATAGAGAAATTGATTTTCTACTGCAATCCATATGGTAAATATGTTATGCCTATTTTAGATATCATGTGTACACACTACCGTTGGATACAGTAAAATAACACCATATTCCACCTGCTTCACAGATACATTGCTAAAAGTAATTAACTTTATTCTTTAAAATTGTACATATTTCAGCAGTCCACATGATCTAAATGAAAGGAATTACTACTGTATCTTCTCTTTCTTTCATATGAGGGATGGTTACTCACTTTTCCAACCTCAGTTCACAAATTTATAGTAATAATAAAACAAAAAGAAAAGGTAAAAACTTTATATACATTCATTTACATGTGTCACCTTTCAAATGTTTGAAAACATAATTAATTTTGTTTTCAAATAATTTCAAAGTAATCTCAGAGTGTTTCCATTTCACGGCATCTTTTTTCTTCACTGGACCTATGTCCAATCTTAAGGAACTCCTCTGTCAATGCACTTGAGCCTCTGATCTGTAATTTAGAGTCTAAGAAATTTGCCAGCAACACTGAAATATTAAGGGACTTGCCTGAGGCCACACAGCCACCCATTAGAATGTGTTTCTATTCAATCATTTAGCCTCAAGCATTATCTTTAAAAAATACTTAGGATATATTCCTGTTTTGGGGTGGTGGGTAGGGGAAAGAAAGGGAGAAAATGAGTAACTCAAAGTCTTGTGGAAATGAATGCTGTAAACTAAAAATAAACATAAAATTTAATTTAAAAATACTTAGGTGATAAAATAATTATATAACTTTTTTTGAGATATGAAGACAGCTAATAAAGCAGTAGATAGAACACTAACCCTTGGAGTCAGGAAGATTTGACTTTATACACTTACTAGTTGTATGACCCTGGGAAAGTCATTTAACTTCCATCTGCCTCAGATTCCTCAATGGCAAAATTGGGAAAATAAAAGGGCCTGTCTCACAGGGTTGTTAAGAAGGTCAAATGAGATAATATTTGCAAAAACATTGGTACTTGGCACACAGTATGTGCTATAAAAGTGCTTATTCTGTCCCTGTCCTTGTCCCTTCCCAAATAGATGCTGGAACAAGTTTTTCTAGTTACCTATTATGTTTCAAACATGTCAGAGGCAGTACTTAAATGTAAGATTTCCTGATTCTCAAACCAGATTTCTCTCCCCTATCATGCTGCCTTTCAATGTTAAAATCATTTCAATAAATTTCTTATCACATAATTGAATTTGATTGTTTTATAAGACAAACCCATATTTACACATTTAATGATATTTAGTTATTTTACACATTTATTGGTATTTTGTTGTTTTTCTAGAGAAAAAAAAATGTAGGTACTCTAAATTCCTAGTAATTGAATTCAATCCTTTCATCTCGCAAAGGACTTCTGGGATGATGACTAAGAAACTGCTTTGGAAATCAATTGCCCTTGACCTCATATGGTATGAATGTGCATGTACATGTGTGCATATGCTAAGTGGGCACACAGAAAATAAAGATGCAGAAAATTAGGGATGGAATTACCAAGCCATATATACCAAGGAGTTAGATTGCATGTCACTTCTTCACAATATAAGGGGTAGAAATTACATTCATGTGTAAGGGAAATATAGTATTCTTCCATTTTTTATCTGTATCATAATAATAACATATTTGTAAATCATTTGAAACTTATAATGTCAAATGGTATGGCAATATAGTGCTGCTAATGCAATGAACTTAGTGTCTGTCAAGAGTTTCTTTTTTATGAAAACTCATAAATGCATGGTTTGCTTGTGCCAAAGAGTGGTTTGGCAGTAGTCCTAAAGATTTATCCCAAATCAGTTTGGTTCCATAATCCAGAAAGAGTCAAACCACAAACCAACTGTCATTCTGAGGCACAGCCATGTCAAAAGAGTTCTTTTATAGGTAAAAAGATAGTAAGACTGTGGATTAATGGGGATGGACAAAGATGGAGAAAACTCTTAGTGTTTTTCCCTGCTGTTTTTTGTCATTTGACTAATTCTGTAGTTTTCAATTACCCAAATTATTTTCCCAATCGGTTGGCTTGTTGCTGATTACTTCAGAGCTATTAAGTCTTCAACAGATGATAAAATCCAACTCTTCTTCAAAAGCACAAAAGTCTTTGCTTATTTTTTGTCAGTATGTACCACGAAACTCATAAAACAAGTTTATTCATGTCAAGTTTTAGATTGAAAACAGATTGTTCCTTTTATGTGTTAACATAGTGGAAGCACAATAAAGACACCCCAATTATCATTGTCTCTGTTTTATTATAGCGCATTACCCATCCAAGAGAAGTAATTAACTAGCCTTTCTAGTTAGCTAGTTCATCACCAGTTTAAAAATTCTGCAATTTTCTGGCCTTCTCTCTCTTTGCTAGCACAAATACAATTTACTGAAAATTAATATCATACATTTTATTTTCTCAACCGAATTCTCTGACATGACAGAATGTACTGGAGAGAGGACTCTTAAGGAAAAAAATAATTATTTACTATTGGCTATTAAAAACAGCATGAACACAATAACATTAGCAGGATACTAAAAACTCACAGCGAGACATGATTTGGCACGTTAATATCTTCAGTCTAAAATTAAATAATTCATAAAATAGTTGAAAAATAATTAGGGGCTGGTGAAAGTAAACACTGATGGAAAGCAAAAAAAAGATATTTCTAAAGACAGGAATATAAGAAAATGGTTACTGATATAACCTAAGTAAAGGCAATGTTTTAAAAAAATATTCATTGGCAGTATGAAACATGGGATACTATCTCCTTATCCACACAATAACATTATAAGGATGAATAAGCCATATACATTTATATTTCTCCAAATATTTAGAAAATTCTCATTGCATAAAATATCACAGCATTATGAAAATTATAAAATCTTTCTATATAAAATATTCCTATATTGTTCAATATCACAAATAATCATTTTCTTTTCTTTTTTTTCCTTCTATTCTCTTCTTCCTCTTCCTTGTCTTCCTCTTGAATAAACCTTTTTTTTTTTTTTGGTATAGAGAAGTCTTGGTCCCATGAAAAAAACTTCCTCTATCATTATAGATTATTGGCACTTATTGTGCATAGTATATAGCCTAATGGTTACCTTAGAAATTGATCAATTAACTTATTTGTTCAGGGTCACTCAAAATATGTCACAAGCAGTACTTGAAATCCATCATGTCTTTCTGACTCTGATGGTAACTCTATATTTCCTATTTCCTATATCTAATATCTATCTATCTCTATGCCCCCTACTTCATAATGTCTCTGATAACAAATATTTTCTTAGTGCCAACCCCAGCATTGCCACTAAAAGCTATGAGATACTAGGCAGGTCATATAACTTGTTAGGAATTTAGTTTCCATATCTTTTAAAATTGAGGGAATTGAACAAAATATTCTCTAAAGTCCTTTCTGATACAAAACTTCTATGGTTTTTATGAGTTTTGGCACTGGACTAGGTAATAAGGAAGGCAGAAGAAGGATAAGAATAATTCATGTTCCAAAGAATACATTGTTTCCCCAATAGCATTTGATTTTTGTGTGTGTCTTTGTGTATATATATATATACACATGTATGCATGTATGTATGCATATGTGTGTATGTATACACGTGACTTTATGTGTTCGCATGATCTACCACCCTTAGAATATAAGCTCCTTGAGGACAGGAATTGTTTCATTTTTGTATTCCCAATGCCTGGCTTATAGTACATGGTCAATAAATGTGTGTTGATTGACACATGATATATGTGTATAAAAAGATAAGTATACTAGATGTTATAGGATTATGAATGACGCCAACAGAAAGGAGAAGACAATATGAGCAGGTATAATGTGAAGAACCAGAAAGAAGTAAGAGAAAGGGACAAGGACACATAAAGTAAAACAATCCGAGTAAAGGTATGGAGGGAAAAATCAGAATGGAGTGTTGAGGGAACAGTGATGAGGAAGTGGAAAAAGGAGTTGCAATTAATAGTCATATAGTAATACAATAACAGAATTCTGAAGGCTGAAATAGTAATGGTTATTTTGTAATATTTAAAAATACAAAAATCTTATTATATTGCCTCCAAAATATATATCCTTTATCTGGGACCAGTGTAGGTAATTTCATAAAGGTTTATCATGGGGTAGACTGCCCTGTGTTGAATGCTTCAAGCACTAGTCTCTGTCAAAGATCATAAACAAAGTACTGGTAAAAGTAGTAGCCTGTAATGAAATTCATCTGTAAGGAAATTACATATTTATGAAGTATTGAAGCATCATTACATAGTATATGCTCTGGCTTACTTTCCTAACTAGTCAGCTGGGTTCCCAGAGTGAGGCTGTTACTTGCTCCCTTTGTGTTTCAGAAATTAATCAGAAAGATTATGAGATGTCTTCGGTATCACCATTCACAATTTCCCAATCTTGTGCTTCTCCTAATTATTAGCAATTAACATATATTAGTCAGACAGATAATTAGCATTTAAACAGGGAGTAGTTTTAGAGGTGGTATACTAAAAACAAGAAATAGAAAAAAGTTCCCTCAGAAGTCTCTGATGTATTCCCTCACCAGGATATTAAAAAGTCCAGGGGAAAGTGGGCTCAAGCTTAAAGAGCACATAAAACACAGAAGTAACTGACAGTTCTTGGTGGCTGTGGTATTTTTCCCCCTTGTGTGTGAGTGCTCATGAAGTTTTCCTTAGGCATGATATAACTTTTCTGGCTAACGCCTGGCAGAATCTTCAATCTGTCTTTGTGGAGGGTGTCAGGGGCATCTACTTCATAGGCAGGTTGTTTGTATACCTGGTTTACATATAATTAATACTACTAATTGATTTAATTCATGTATACTCTCATATGATTGAAATGTCAAGGTAAAATGGAGTGGGGACAATTTATGGACACAATTCAGCTTCTCCCATATTTACTTTAATATTTTAGGACTAAAAATTCCTTTTTCTATCTCTATTGATGTTTTATTTGCTTTTTTTTTGGAGGACAATTGGGGTTAAGTAACTTGCCCAAGGTCACATTGCTAATTAGTGTTAAATGTCTGAGGTTGCATTTGAACTCAGGTCCTCTTGACTCCAGGGCTGGTGCTCTATTCACTCTGCCACCTAGCTTCCTTTCTATTGATTTTTAAAAACATTAGGATTTTATTTGATTCAAAATAAAATGTCATTTGCTAAAGTTATGTTTACTCCTGCTCCTTTTGAAGATATTCAAAATTTGTAATAAATGGAAGAATCATGGTTACTTTAAAAATGCAATTCAATATTTTAGTTACACAACACATAGAGTAATTAGTAAAGTCATGTTCTTTTCATTTAGAATAAAGGGAGAACTTTAAATTTTGGTGGTTTTTATATGCTTCTTCATTTTCTAAGACAACAAAATAAAACCTCCAGCAGTTTGAATTTGCTACAAGTTTAGGAGGACTTTAGATGGAACTGAATCAAGAAGTAGAAATCAGTTGCCAATTCAATCAACCAATAAAATAAAACTTATAAAGTACCTGCTAAGTACCAGGTACTAGGAATATGAAACTAAACAGAAACATAAGAATATATATATATATATGTATATATGTATGTATGTATGTATATATATGTATGTATGTATGTATGTATACAAAAAATGCAAGGTAATTTTGGAGGGAAGGAAGAACTAGCATCTGGGGGAGCCCTTCATCCTTCTTGAAATATCTGGTGATTTTTTCCACTGTTAATAAACTCCTCCTGAAGCTCTCCTTTTTGGGTTTTCTTGATTGCTATCTCCTGGTTCTCTTCCTTCCTGTCTGATCACTCACAACTCAGTGTCCTTTACTACATTATCATCCAGGTTCTGTCTACTTTATTTGGGAATAAACTGAAGTTCTGTTCTCAACTCTTTCCTTTCTCAATGCTTTTCCTTTATCTTGTCATTCCTTAGGTTAAAAGGATCAGATTATCATTGAACGTATACAGATGACTCCCAAATCTATGTCTGTCTGTCTGCCTGCCTGCCTGCCTGCCTGCCTGTCTGTCTGTCTGTCTGTCTGTCTGTCTGTCTGTCTGTCTGTCTATCTATCTATCTATCTATCTATCTTCTATCTATCTATCTATCTATCTATCTATCTATCTATCTACCTACCTACCTACCTATCTCATCTCTACCCTGGGATCTGTTCTCACTTTGCCAACTGTCAGTTAAATATTTCCTCTATGATGTTCCATGGGCATATCAACTCAGCATGGCATAATCAGAATTAATTATCTTTAACCCCAAAATGTTTCATCTATCAAACTTTCCTATTTCCATGAATGGTAGCAGCACTTATCTAGTCAGCATAGTTTTGAATCTCAGATTTATCCTTATATCTAATCACTTTCCAAGTGTTGTCAATAATACATCTCTAACACTTTGTACTCCCATGACTACCACCTCTCACCTATCCTTTATCAAAATACTCCAAATTGCTCTCCTTGCTTCTAATTTCTCCCCTCTCTAAATTCATCCTCTATGAAACTGCTATATAACATTCCTAAAACATACTTCTGACCATATAAACAACTCAACTCAAGAACTTACAACTCAAGAAGTTTCATTGACTACATATCTCTTTTAGAGTAAAATACAAATTCCCCTATTAGTCACTTAGGGGCCCTTACAAGCTGGCTCCATCTAGATTTCCAGATTGATGTGTTATAACTCTCCACAAAGTGCTTTGGTTATTAGCTAAAATGACCTCTTTATGCTTCTACAAACTAGAAATTACACCCTCTGTCTTCATGCCAAAGGCATGAACTATGCCCCATTCCCAAAATGCCCTACCTACTTATAACATCATCTTGGAATCCCTTACTCTTTTCAAAGTTTATTTCAGCTACTTGCCCTCACAGGGAAATGTTGCTGGCTTTAGTCCCTTCCTCAAGTTATTACTACTTTTCCAACCTCAAATTATTTGATATTTATTTTGGGAATATTTTGTCTTTACCTATTTAAATGTTATATATGTTAATATCTATGTCTATATCTATCTATATCAGATAGATAAAAAGATAGAAAGGAAGAAAGAAATATAGATACATAGATGCCTAATAAATTGGAAGCTCCTTGAGCATTAAGTCAGTTGTATTTAATTGTTTTGTACATATTAAATGCTTGATAAATGTTTACTATATTAAAGTGAAAGGGAAATAGGATGATTTTTATCTGGAGTTGTCAAAGATGTTTTGGAGTTGGGAGGGGTCAGATTTGATCTCCTTTGGAGGAATGTCAAGGGAGAGAAGAAACACATTCCAAGGCATGTGGAACTCTTCCAATTCTCATTGCAACACACTTAGGGCCATATTACTTCCTTATATTAATGAGACCCTTCTTCTAATCCAACTTCTAGCCTTTAGTATCCTTCCATCAAAAATAACTCTCTCAGGGGGTGGCTAGGTAGTGCAGTGAATGGAACAACCACCCTGGAGTCAGGAGGACCTGAGTTCAAATCCAACCTCAGACACAATACTTACTAGCTATGTGACCTTGTGCAAGTCACTTAACCCTAATTGCCCTGCCTTACCCCCTCCAAAAAAGCAAAAAAAAAAAACCCTCTTTCTTATAGTTTGCAAAGCTACAAAAGGTTGGTAACTCCAATTCTTACCCACAAGTTTTCTATAACTTCCTATTACCTATAGGACTAGTCATACTCTCTTTACCTTGGCACTTAAGGTCCTCCATGGACTAATTCTAACCTACATTTTTATTTATGCAATATCAAATACACATTTATTACACACGTATTTTGCAAAACATTGGAGAGTTGTTGAGGATCTTAAGCAACATAGGTTTTGCTTCAAGAAATTTATGAGTACTTTAATTATGATCAGGTTAAGTACATACGTAAGTATGATAAACGGGAAAGGATTATAATTACAAAGTAGGAAAGCAAGCACTAAGAAAAAAATTCTTTGTGAAAAGGAAAAAATATATTTTGATTAGTGGGAAGTGGAGACGCTATCAGGGCATAGTATTTGCGTCAGGTCTTTCAAGAGAAGGGAAAAAAAGAAGACTTCAAGGGCATAGTATTTGAATTAAGCCTTTCAAGAGAGGGGGGAAATCCCCACAAAAATTAGAGATTTCAGGAGCAGTAGATTCCAAGTAAACATATGAACTTGGTGGGGATAATAAAGGGTAGATGAAAATAGGTGAAGGAGAAGTAGTTGAATTAGTATGGACTATAAGGTTCATTAAAAGGATAATTTGAAATAATGCTAGAAAGGTACATTTGAGAAGGACTGTGGAGGGCAGTGACAGAAAGCTAAAGCACATCAAATATTATTAACAGCATAATGGGATTCAAACATTTTTGGACCTTGTAAGTAACCAAAAGTGATAACCAGAATTAAAAATCCAGCAACTGGTATCTATGTTAGTGAGATTTTAAATAGACATCTTTCTCAGATCTGTTTTTCTTTTCTTTCTTTTTTTTACATCATACTTCAAATAAATACTACACACATTCAATCCAATATTAATGGTGCAAAAATCGCACTAAACACAAATAAAAAAAGAACAAAATTATGCCATGCCTGTCTGCTCATTGGTTTTTGTTGCTGTCCACACTTGCCATCTTCTAAAAGCATTCTGCTTTATTTGACAACAGAAGTAGCTCTGACATTTTTAGAAAGATAATCCATTATAAAATTATAGGAAACAAACCTCGAGTCATAAATTCACCAACCTAAAATAGCAGGATCCTTTCATTTCACTTAAAAGCACTCTGAAATCCTCGCATTTGGCTTAAATGGTAGAAATAGGCCCCCAAACAATACAATATTATGGGATTTGTGGAATGGCAAAATGTACTACACTACAGTTTTGTATATTTTTCATTGATCTTCTGCTTATGTTGGCCAAAATAGACAACACATGGGATTACAGACTCTGCTTGTTTGGTTGACATGTTTACCATTTGCTTTACTTTTTAGGGACCTTTGGGTAAGCTTTATGAAAACAGTGATTGATGGACGAAATTGGAAAATTGGTAAAAGTGCCCGACAAAGATATGAAATGAAATCACCTCATAATAATTTCCAAAGTCCTGAAAGACAATTTCCCAAAGTAGAATAAATTGTACGCATCAAGGAGAACACAGGTATATATGGCATTGACTGTAGGGACTGGTAAAAGGAAGAGGATTAAAAAATAGTTTTATAGGCAGTGGAGCCAAGATGGTAAAATAAAAGCAGGGGCTTACTTGAGGTCTTCCCCCAAATCCCCCAAATACCTGTAAAAATAACACTAAACAAATTCTAAAGCAGTGGGATGAAATAAATTTCCTGCCCAAGACAACCTGGGAGGTTGACAGGAAAGGTCTGTTGCACCAGGCTAAGAGAGGAGCACAGTTCAGAGCAAAACTTGACAGAAGACCTGACTCCAGCAAACCTAAAGCAGGGCTCAGGGGACTAAATCACTGGCAGCTGTGGCAGTTTCCAAACTTCTCAGGACACAAATGCCAAAGACAACTTAAAAAGGTCAATACGGAAAGTCTGTCCCACCTGGGTGAGAGAGGGGCATGTTCTCACCTCAGCCCAGGGGCAGTGGCAGCAGCAGCTGTAGCTGCTACTAGAACTCAAGTCCTACAGACAGTGGGGGGATTTGAGCAGCTGATCAGAGCAGGATTACAGGGGCATCTTTGCTGGTACTGAGGCAGGATTCGCTTGCTTTGCCTGAGCTTAGATATGGGTCTCAGCCCTGGGAAATGGTCCTGGGGCTAGGAGGAGAATGGGCATGGTGGAGCTTGTGGCAGCAGTGGAGAGGGAATCCCCCTCACAGTTCCAAGTCTTGTGATCACTCAGACCAGAGCACAGGCCAGGAGAGGAGGAAACACCTCTCCTTTGATCATATCACCTTGGAAGAACTGAAAATTTACAGGTCCTTCAAAGTATCTCTGAAAACAGGTGCACAAACCCCAGGAATCTCAGGATAGTACACCCTTCACACTGAAAACAAAGCCCTACCTTAGCAAAGAGGTAAAAAGTCGAATAATTGGCTGGGAAAATGAGCAAGCAATGGGAAAAAACTCTGACTTAAGAAAATTACTTTGGTGACAAAGAGATCAAAACATACAAATAGAAGATAACAAAGTCAAAGTCCCTACATGCAAAACCTCCAAGAAAAATATGCATTGGTCTCAGGACATGGAAGAGCTCAAAAAGGATTTTGGAACTCAAGTAAGATAAATAGAGGAAAAAATGGGAAAAGAACGATGCAAGAAAATCATGAAAAGATGAGTCAACAGTTTACTAAAGGAGACCCCCCCCCCAAAATACTGGAGAAAATAACACCTTTAAAAAATAGACTAATCTAAATGACAAAAGAAGTCCAAAAAGCCAAGGAGAAGAAGAATGCCTTAAAAAGCAAAACTGTATAAATGGAAAAAGAGGTCCAAAATTCACTTAAGAAAATAAAATTCCTTAAAAATTAGAATGGAACAAATGGAAGCCAATGATTATATGATAAATCCAGAAATTATAAAAAACCAAAACTAAAGAATGAAAAAGTAAAAGACAATGAACTATTTCATTGAAAAAAAAAAAAACCACTGAACTGGAAAACAGATCCAGGAGAAAAAAATTTAAAAATTATTGAACTACCTAAAAGTCAAGATCAAAAGAAGTCTGGATATCATCTTTCAAGAAATTATTAAGGGAAACTGCCATGATATTTTAGAACCAGAGAGTAAAACAGAAATTGTGGAAACACAATCAGGATAAAACATGATTTATCAGCTTCAAAATTAAGGAATCAGAGGGCTTGAAATACAATATCCCAGAGGTCAAAGGAGCTAGGATTAAAATAAAAAATCACTTAACAAGAAATATTTAGTATAATCTTTCAAGGGAGAAAATGGACATGGCACAGGGTGAGTTGAATATGAAGGGATGATATCTAAAAAAAATAAAATTAATGTGTGAGAGAAAAATATACTGAGAAAAGGAGAAAGAGATAAATTATCTCACATAAAAGAAGGAAGAAAAAGCTTTTACAGTGGAAGGGAAGTGGGCGAGGTGAGAGGGAGTGAGTGAAACTTACTATTATGGGATTTGGCTTAAGGAGGGAAGAGCATACACACTCAGTTGTTTATGGAAATCTATCTTACCCTATAAGAAAATAGGGAGGGAGAAGGTGGTAAGAAAGGGAGAGGGGACACAGAAGGGAGGGCAGACTGAGAGAGGAGGTAATCAGGCACAAATACTTTTGAGGAGGGACAGGATCAAAGAAAAGAACAGAGTAAACGAGTGAT
Organism: Petaurus breviceps papuanus; assembly: GCF_028583685.1. Classification (NCBI taxonomy): domain Eukaryota; kingdom Metazoa; phylum Chordata; class Mammalia; order Diprotodontia; family Petauridae; genus Petaurus; species Petaurus breviceps. Next base: position 8,111,505 of record NW_027187376.1, on the reverse strand, counting down.
TGGATGGGATGGAGACAAATATAGTTAGTCTTTCACAAAATAAATATTAATGAAGTGTTTGCATGACCATATATGTATAACCTAGAACGAATTGTTTGCCTTCTCAATGAGGGAGGGGAGGAAGGGAGGAAAGGAGAGAATTTGGAACTCAAAGTGTTAAAAACAAATGTTAAAAATTGTTTTTACATGCAACTGGGAAATACGATATACAGGCAATCTGATATAGAAATCTATCTTGCCCTACAGAGAAATAGAAAGGAAGGGGATAAGAGAATGGGTGGGGGATAAAGGGAGGGTAGATTGGGGGAAGGGGCAATCAAAGTGCATACTGTCTTGGGGTGGTAGAAGAGAGAGACGGCGAGAAAATCTTGTGGAAGTGAATACTTAAAATTTAAAATTAATTAATTAATTAAAATATTGAGAAAGAAAAAATAGTTTGATAATCTTTGATTGGGAAGAAACATGTCAATCCAAAGTAACTTAATCTTAATTAAGCAGAAATATATAGCATTGCATCATACAGAACAGCTGATTTCTACCTGTATATGGTAGTCTTTCATTTATAGAATATTTGTCTAATAATATCAGCTGCTTAATGAAAACATTATAAAAACTACTTAACTTACAATTAAAAGCTATATTAAATTCTTTTATGTGAAAATTTTATATTAGAATCATGATAGGGTAGGTAGGTGCCATAGTGAATAGAGTGAAAGGTTTGGATTCGGAAGACTCATCTTAATGAGTTCAAATCTGGCCTCAGATAACTTACTATCTGTGTGACCCTGAACAAGTCACTTAACTCTATGTGTCTAGGTTTCCTAATCAAAACGAGGTGAAAAGGAAATGGCTGACCACTCCAGGCTCTTTGCCAAGAATATACCAAATGGAGTCATGAAGAGTTGGACGCAACTGAAATGAGTGAACAACATTATTTAAGGAGTGCCTTGGAATCAGTGACTATTAATGATTTTTTTGGTGGCATCCTCAGCCATTTTGGTTTGGAAGCTAATGGAGACCTCTGCAGCAATTCTTACTGTGAGATAATAAAAATGGTATTGGGATAGCACTGCTAATTTAGCTAAGAGAAAGAAAACTCAGGAAAGTTTCGAGAATTTACTGATATGCACTGCAAGTACTGTGGGTTTGCTTGGGTAGCAGCTACCCCTATGCATAAACTTCTTACCTTGGAGGCTCCAAGGCAATCTTCTGAAGCACCATAAAACACACATTTATGTATAATACCCACTTCAGCAATAAACTCACAGGGTCGAGCAACCTCTTTAAAGCTCGGGGTCCCAGGAGTTTCTTCAAGCCAACATAGAATAATTACAGAAAATTATCAGAGCCCTCTGCTATACACAAAATCCACTTCATCCAAACCCTGAGGTTATACTGTAGTTCTGAAGTGGAACTGCAAGAATTGAGATATGAAAGACACTATCCAAAATCACTTTCTATAGCCTCCTTTTAAATGGTAGTGTTAAGCACCATTTCCTAAAGTGAACATCCCCCATCACACACAAACACACACACACACACACACACACACACACACACAGAGGAAGCCACTAGCACTAGAGATTTCAATATTTGTCAGGGATTCTTAAATGTTTCCTACTTGTTATCCCTTCAATACTTCTTAAACTCTGGGTCAGGACTCCATGTGGGGGCACAACCCACAGTGTAAGAAGCACCAACTGGGATATGTCCAAGAGTTTAACTAAAGAAGACCTCATTACCTCTCTCCAATCTTGCCTTAACACCCTCCCACTTATCGTACTACATGAACCCTTTGCTCCATTTCTCCTAGTCTTTTCTTCCTGATAACTTGATTTGCTACTCTGACCACCCCAACCCTCACATCCAAATGATCCACCAAAAACATTTCTATTTCTTTTGAGGGCTTCATCATCTTTCCAACCACCCATGTTTTAAGAGCTGAGAAATCACATATCACTCTTCTTCTCCTTCATGCCCTGACATATTCAATTAAAAAAATTAAGCTTCTTGAGATCAAGGACTATTTTTTTTACAGTCAGTTGATTAGTCAATAGAGTAACATGTATTAAGTACTTACTAAGTGCCAGGCATTGTGCTAACTGGTGAGGATACAAATAAAAGGAAAAAGGACATGGACTCAAGTAACTTACATACAAACAGGAAAATAAGTATACACAAGATATATAGAGTGTAATAAATGAAAAGACTAATGGCTACAGGGAACAGGAAAGGCCTCTTATAAAAAAATACATAATAGATATGAGTCAAAGAATTTTAATTCAAAACCCGATGCTGCTGGTGCTATTTTCTAGGTGACCTTATACAAACTTTAATGTTCTGGGCTTCAGTTCATTTATCTCCAATGATGTTATCCATTCCATCCTACATTATGATCTTCCATTGTACAATGTTTTCTCCACTCACAGAGACATTGTTGTGATAGCTTCCTAACTGATGCGCCTTCTTCAAGTTACCCTTCTCTGCAATTCATGCAAATACCATTCATGCAATTAATCCTCCATAAACACTCCAAAAATTTTTAAATATAAGTCTGGCTATGTCCCTCTCCTGTTCAAAAACAGAAAAACAAAAAGTAGTTATTATTATTGTTGTTGTTGTTATTGTTATTCCTTCTAAGATTAAAAAATGCTTTTTTCCCCCAGCACTAAAAAAAAAACCAACCCCAAACCAGATTCCCTTCTATCCATATTTTAAATGTATTTCATGGCATTGCATTTTATATATTCTATTTTCCATTCCAACTAGACTTACCTATTCCCTAAACTTGGCTCAGCTCAGGTATCTCCTCTTGTTCCAAACCTCCCTGGATGCCATTCCCCTTCATCAATTCACCATACATCTATTTCTGTGTGGTACCTTTCTTTTGACAACTATCTAAGCTCCTTGTGGGCAAAAGCTGCTTCATGATGTCTTTATATGTCAGTATGTAGCTCAGCAACTACTTTTTGTTGTTTCAGTAGTTGTTGAGTGGACTGTGATTTTACCATTATGAGGAACTTCCTGATGAGGACATTCCCATTTACCAATAGTTAGAGGCAAATATTGTGCAATCTAACGTCTTTAGAGATTTGCCTGAGACACTGTAATTCTTCATCTGTAAAGCAACTTGAGCAGGATCACAAAACCACCAACTGTTGGGGGGAGGCTTTGAACCCAGGTCATTCAGTCTCTAGGATTCAGCTCTCTGTATACTAATGTGTCATGCACACAATAGGTGCTCCATAAATATTTGTTTAACTGAATTTTGACTCCAAGTCAGCTCTGGTACTTATAACTTGAGTTAACTTTGGAAAGTTATAAATCTTCTAGGTCTCAGTTTCATGAACTGTCAAATGAGACAATTAGATTAAGGCCATTTCCAGCCTTAAATCCTTTAATGTGATGCATAACTTCTTAAATTACAGGAATGAGAACTTTTTGATTTTTGGAGGGGGGGAGAGGCTGGACAATTGGGGTTAAGTGACTTGCCCAAGGTCACACAGCTAGTACCTGCTAAGTGTATGAGGCCACATTTGAACTCAGGTCCTTCTGACACCAGGGCCGGTGTTCTATTCACTGTGGTCACCTAGCCACCCTGGGAATGAGAACTTTTAAAACATATATTTGGGAGGTAGAATCAAGATGACACATTAGAGGCAGACATACAGCTGAACTTTCTCAATATTTCTCTCCAAACAATGTTAAAATAACTCCTCAAATCAAATTTGGGGGCAGCAGCATAAATAAAAGGTTAGGATGAGATATTTTTCTAGCCTGAGAATTTAAGAGATTGGCAAGACATGTCTGTGACTCTCAGGTTGGAGTCAACCCAGAGCATGTCAGCAGCACCAGGCTTGGGGCTTGCAGATAACTGTGACAGCAGCAGAGCCACATGTAACAGCAAGCACCCCAGTATCCCCAGGGTGGCTGCCAACACAGGTTCTTGGATCTGCTTTTCTAAAGGAAAGCAACTCAAAATGGCTTAACAAACTTACTTTAATCAATCAAACATATATCGTTTACCTAGTTCAGGGAGAAAAGTTCAGCACCCCAAACTTCAGAGTATACAGAGGTTACAAGCAGAAGTTACAAGAACATTTCAGCAGACAGGCTTCCAAACTGTCCAGACATTACATACATCCATCCCTAATCCCAGTTACCAGAGAGGGAAGCATCAACATCTGGGTTTTCAAAGTCAGGGGCTCTCAACAACAGCTGCCCAGAGTCTCCTCTGGTCAAATCACACAACACTTCTCAAAGTGAGCCCCAAAGCAAAATCTCACATCAGTGTTTGTATATCCTTCTCCTGGCTCAGAAAATGTAACAACCTTCTTGACCCGCTGCCCAAGAAAAACAAGTCTCCCACCACAGTCTCCAGGTGCACTTAAGCCTAGGGGCAGGGAAGATCTTAAAATTTACATTCCCATTATACCACAGCAGCTTCAGGGGTTCTCAACCCAGATACAATTAGGGGGTCAGATGACTGGTCAAAAAGAGATTTCAAGGAAACTTTTGTTGGCACTGGGCACAGCTGGGATTGGTTGACATTTCTATTGCCAACATACAGTTCTGGGTCTCAGTTCCAGGGTGAAGAAAAGCATTTATGGCTTGGTCACAAGGGAGTAGGGGCCCTCATAGTAGTTCCAAGACCAAGAGGGTCACCAGCAAGGCCACTTCAGGAGATGTAATGTAATGCCAAGGAAAGGCAACTTCCCAAGGTTCAAAATAAATGAGTGGTAGAAGAAAAATCGTAAAAGAAATAACAATTTTGCAAGAAAATTATGAGAAAATAACACCTTACAAAACAGAATTGGACTAATAACAAAAGAGGTGCAAAATTCACTGAAGAACTAATTTAAAAGTGGAATAGACCAAATGGAGAAAAAAGGCACAAAATCTCACTAAAAACAATTACTTAAAAACTATAATTGAGCAAGTTGAAATTGATAAGTCCATAAGACATAAAAAACAATAAAACAAAATCAAAAGAATAAAAAAAATAGAAGAAATTGCAAAATATCCCATTGAAAAAATAGCTAGATGGCTGATTGAGGAAAGATAATTTGAGAATTATTGGACTGCCTCAATGCCATGATTTAAAAAAAGTTAAGGCATCATATTTCAAGAAATTAACAAGGAAAAATGTACCAATAGCTTAGATTCAGAGTCAAATAGAAATTAGAAGAATCCACTGAGTACCATCTAAAAGAAGCCCTGAGATGAAAACTGGCAGGAATATTATAGCCAAATTCCAGAGGTCCAAGGTCAAGGAGAAAATACTTTGAACAGCCAGGAAGAAACAGTTCAAGTATCATGAGCCACAGAAAGGATCAGACAATATTTAAAGGCTTCCACAGTAAATAAGCAGAGGAACTGGAACACGATATTCCAGACGGCAAAAGAACTAGTATTACAACCAAGAATAACCTACTCAGCAAAACTGAGTATAATATTTCAGGAGAAAAAATGATATTTAATGAAATAGAGAACCTTTAAGCATTCCTGATGAAAAGTCCAGAGATGAATAGAAAATCTGACATTGAAACCTATGACTCAAGAGAAGTATAAAAATGGAAATATGAAAGAGTAATCATAAGGGACTCAATCAAGTTAAACTGTTTACATCCCTATATTGGAATATGATAAACATAACTCAAAAGTTCTATCTATTAGGACATTGAGAAGGAATCTAGATAGACAGACATATGGGTATGAGTTGATTATGTTTTGATAATCTCTAAAAAAGATGAATGGGTGAGAAAGTGAGATGTATGGGGAGAAGAGGGCAATTTTTCTCACAAAAAAGGTACACAAAAAAGAACTTTTATATCAGGAGGAAAAGTTGGGGTAGAGGTGGTAAGCAATACTTGAACCTCATTCTCCTTGGAATTGGTTCAAAGAGGGAAGAAGACACACACACATGCACACACACACACACACACACACACACACACACATACTCAAACACTTTCAGTTGGATATAGGGATCTATTTTATCCAATAGGGAAATAAAAGGGTAAAAAGATGCAAGGGTTTCTAAAAGAGAGGACCGTGTACAGGAAGCAGTGAAATCAGAAACAAAACAGATTTTCCAGGAGGGACAGGATAAAAGTCAGAGAGAAGGATAAGCCGAAGAAAATTGTATGGAAAGAAATACAAGGTAGTAATCATAACTGAATATGAATGGGATGAGCTCAGCAATAAAACAAAAGTGGAAAGCATAATGGATTAGAAACCAGAATCTGGCAATGTGCTGTTTCTACTGTTTGTTATTGTTATTGTTGTTCATCTTTCATTCTCAAAGAGGACCAATGACATGAAGAGGATATGATTTCTTGCTGTTTATGAGAGACACACTGGAGACAGAAACACAGTTTAAAAGGGGATGAGGCAAGGTCAGAATCTGTTATACTTCAGCTGAGGTAGAAAAGGACAGAGGTAGCAATCTGATCTCAGACAAAGCAAAAGCAAAAACAGACCTGTTAAAAGTGACAAGTACCATAGACAATGAAGTAATATTAAAAAAAAAAAAACTATTAAGGGCAAATTTCTCTGATAGCCTCATTTCTCAAATATAATGGGAACTGATTCACATTTATAAAAATAAGAGACATTCCCAAAATGTTAAACAGGGAAAGGATATGAATGATCACTTTTTAGAAAAAGAAATAGAAACTATCTATGATGATATTTTTAAAAAATAATCTAAATCACTACTGATTAGCAAAATGTAAATTAAAACAATTCTGAACCTAACCTTGCACCTAACAGAAATTACAACTGCTGGAGTGGATGCATAAAAATATGTTGACTAATAAGCTATTCATGGAGTTATGAACTGGTCCAATCATTCTAGAAAACAGTTTTAAACTATAATTAAACAGGTATAAAACTGCGCATAACCTTTGACCCACCAATATCACTACCTATTCGGTCTATCCTGCAAAGAGATCAAAGAAAAAGGAAAAGTACTTATATGTATAAAAATATAGCAACTCTTTTTGTGCTGGCAAAGATTTGGAAATGGAGGGGATACTCATCAACTGAAGAATGACGGAGCAATCTGTGGCATATGATTTTGATGAAGTACTATCATGCTATAAGAAATGATAAAGGGGCTGGTTTCAGGGAAGAAAAATAAAAAAATGTCAAAACCTAGATGAACTGATGCAAAGTGAAGTGAGAAGAATCAGTAGATAATTTTGCACAGTAAAGTTGTAATGATCATAAACTCTGAATGACTTGAATCCTCTGATCAACACAATGATCTAAGACAATTCCAAAGGAGTCATAATGAAAGCAATGTTATCCACCTCCAGAGAGGGAACTGATAAAGTCTGAATGCAAATTTTTGTGAAATACTAAATAAGGAAATGTATTTTGTGTGCTTTCACATGTATAATCGAAACTATTTTGTTTACCTTCCCCAGGGTAGCCTTGGGAGGGAGGAAGATAATAGTAAACTCAAAATTTAAAAAAAAAAGAGAAAAAAAGGTAAGAAAAAAATACATCCAGACAGTGACCTGAAATTATGATAGTTCGTCTAGCCCAAGAGTTCTCAAAATGTGGTCCAGAGACTCCTGGGGATCCTGAGGCTATTTCAAGCGGTATATGAGGTTAAAACTATTTTCATAATAATAATAAACATCATTTGCCTGTAAAAGTACTTTGCCTTATTCAACTATGTATTTGTATGAGGTTAGATTTTCTTCATATACTTGACCAAAACAATATATTTCAAAAACTTGATTATAGAAACAGATATGATGCAATTGTTCATTAAAAGAGATTTGGGGGAAATGTCTAAAACAATTCCACTCTTTTAATTTGTTTTTGTTTTGGAAAGTACAGTAATTTTCTTTCTTTAAAATGTTATGTCAAAAATATTTTGAAAACTATTTCAATATAATTGGTTTCCTTTTTAATCTTATAAATTTTATCTTATACATTTAAAAATATTGTAAGAGGAATCTAGAGGCTTCTCTAGGTTGCCAAATGTGTGTATGATATACAAATAAAATTGAGACCCCCTGATTGAATGGTAACAGAGTAAAGAACAAATATAAAAAAATTATTTTGAAGGAAGACACATAAGGAATTTAATGATTGATTAGCTATAGAGAATGAAAAAGGGATTTAACAAATTACCCTAGAGGAAATTTGAGACTATATGACTAGGGAAATAGTGGTAATATTGATAGCATCATGGAAAGGTGATTCCCCTTCCTGAGGCAGGGGGAGAAGGGTGGTTAAATGGGTAGCAAGAGGCATATGTGTTATCTTTTGGTTATTTTAAGCTTTAATCAGTGTTGAAGTATCCAAAGTGACAGTGTCCAGGGGCAAAGAGATAAAGGCCTGAAACTTAGGAGAACTGTCTGAATTGAAGAACTGATAGTCATCAGAATGGAGATAGTAGCTGGAGTTTTAAGAATGTACTAGGCTGATAGAAGACCTACCATTCAGATACTTTGCAACAAAATTAAATGAGGCAAGATTCTTGCCAGAGATACAGTGATAAGTTCTTGAGACTGATTTTCAGTGGCAAAATATAGAATAAATGATACTAGACAGTGACAAGGATAACTCCCCACTCACTTAGGTTACAGTTTTTTTTTTTCATTTCTCAAATGCGTTATTAACTTCTGAAAAATATGGAACACTTCACGAATTTGCGTGTCACCCTTGCACAGGGGCCATGCTAATCTTCTCTGTATTGTTCCAATTTTAGTATATGTGCTGCCGAAGCGAGCACTAGGTTACATTTTTATCTTTATTACAACACACTGGGAATTGGGGAAGTTCTAAAAATTTAATTATCAATAGCAGCAATGCTTATGCTTCTAAAAGTATGTTTCTGTGATCATGACTTTTGTCAAATATTTAACTGGCTTCAGCCACTGTATAAACTGTTATGAAGCTCCTCCTTTGTGCTAAGAGCTAGGGATATGATGAAAGGCCAAATATAGTCCCTGCTTCCAAGGAGGGTCATGCTGAGAGGAGAGAGTTATGTGGACTGTAACCACACCAATTTTTCCTGCTTCCTTTTATAACTTTAAGTGGAAAACACACACACACACATAAACACACACACACACACACACACACCCCAGCACACATACACACATAGCTGCTGAAATTTGGATGCCTTTCTATATGAGATCATACTCAAACCCTAGGTTTGTTTCAGAAATAAGGAAGATGATCCTCTTAAATGTTAAATGACATATCTGCAGTTCTTTTGACTAGCAGGACGGTATGGCAGAGGAGAGAAGAAGAATGCTTAATATGTGTTAAAATAAGATTATTTTTTTCTTAGTGTGGACCTATGAGTTAGGAAACTAACTCTATTGATCGAGAAAAAAATAACATCTCTGCAATACAATTGTAAAGAACTGTCTAGAGAAAAAGAGAGGTTAAGTGATTTAAGAGAGTCATAGAACTATTGTGTCATGGGCTCAACTTCAATCTAGCTCATTGTGACTCAAAGATCAGCCTTCACTCTACTATGACAACTGCTCTTCTGAAATTATGCAGCAAGAAAAATACACATAAGAAAAAAAATGTACCAAATATTTTTGAATGAATATATAAGATATAGAATAAGAAGCTAAAATGAAGAATGAATTTTTAATGTGATTTAATGAAATGATTTGTCTGAATACTTGAGTATGAACCAATGCTCAGTCAATGTGATGGGCTCACTCATTCTAATCTTCAATGAGAAAAGACTTTGCTAAGAACATTGAAGGGGCATTCCAAAACAGAGGGTTATAGGGAGGGAGGCCTGATTCAGAAAGGAGTTGGAGATCTTGAAGGGTTACATGAAGATTGAGGGAGCATTATAGCTGATCTTTTCCAGAAGTTTTTAACTTCTGGCTTTTCAAATAGCTTCTATGATATCCTTTGCATAGGGAACCCTGCCCCCCTTCTTTCAATCCTCCAGCTTGAAAAAGACAATTGCTGTTTATCTTGATCTTGAAGACTTCAATCTCAATGCCAGGGTACTTTTTTTTTTTCCACAGGGTTGTCCAGCTCCAGGTGGGTGAATTCAAAGCCATAACGTTTATAGTGCTCTGCCACAATGCTGACTCTGCTGGCTGGCAGGACCTCCTCAGCATCCATAGTAGCTCAGCCCTAGGCTCCTTGCCTATGGCTCCTGCTGCATTTTTGTGCTGTCCTGAGCCCATTCAGGCAGGCACATGGACTGAGAGAACCTGGAAGCTGCTGATCGCCCCCACTCCCAATTATTTGTAGATGTTTTCATGTTATTGTCTTCTTCTGAGTTTGAGACTTGACTTCCTTTACCACCATATTAGATTTTTATATTCAGGTTATTTTTTTGTTTTTGTTGTTTGCTCATTTTCCATCATTTTTTTTGCTTTTGGGGAGGCAATTGGGCTTAAGTGACTTGCCCAAGGTCACCTGGCTAGTTTTTGTGTTAAGTGTCTGAGGTTGGATTTGAACTCAGGTCCTTCTGACTCCATAGTCGGTGCTCTCTTCATTGTGCCACCTAGCCACCCCCATCATATTTTTTTACTTCAAACTTTATGTTAAAATCAGGCTCTGCTCACCTGGTATGAGGAAGTACTATGTAAAACTTCAGGTTTTTTTTTTTTTTTTACAATGATCTTTTCAGAACTAGTTCTAGTCATCTGCACTTTTTTGGTGCTTTCAAGATGATATGATCCAGGGAGAGATGTTACTGTTTTCCTACTCTTTACTTTTTACCCCTGTTCCCTTGCAACCACAAGCAATAGCATTCTTTTTTTTTTAAACCTCTTTCCTGTTTATATTTATTTTTTTGGAGTGGGGAAGGCAAGGAAATCAGGGTTAAGTGACTTGGCCAAGTCACACGGCTTGTAAGTGTGTCCAATGTCTGAGGCCACATTTGAACTCAGGTCCTCCTGACTCCAGGGCTGGTGCTATATTCACTGTGCCACCTAGCTAGCCCAATAGCATTCCCTTTGACCCTGGAACTGTGACCAGATCCTGTTAGAGCAGGGTTCTTACATTTTTTGGCATCGGTTCCTTTGGCAGTCTAGTAAAACCTATGTTATTCTTTTAGAATAATGTTCTTAAGTGTATATACATATAAAATATGGATAAAGCATATTCTAATACAAATATAATATATAGAATTACAAATGAAATATGTAAGATTACAAAGGGATTAAATTATATTGAAATATTTTTATGTATGTGCTAATAGATCCAAGTTTAAGGACTCCTGTCCTATCAGCCACAGAAATTCAGGATTTTTTCTTATTAACAGGTAGCACACAATAGTAAAAAAAAACATGGGATTGAAATACAAAAGTTTGGGTTCAAATCTCAGCTCTGCTATCCATGTAACCATGAGCAATTAATGTTTTTCTAAGTTTACTTTCCTCGTCTGTGTAATGAGAGACTTGGACTAATGGTTTCTAAGGTTCCATTGAAGTCTAAGTCTTACAAATGTCTTCATTTTATAATTACATGGAGGCCTTCTGATAGTAATAAACTTTTATGCTTTTTATAAACTTTTCTCAAGAATTATATAAGTAATCAGCTTAATGTTTACAAGTATAGAAAGGCCTGGCAAAAATAAAATGACAATAATAGTATTGGCAATTATTACTGACATTTACATAATACTTAGCATATTAACATGTCATCTGAAACTCTCAACAACTTTTAAAAGGAAATGTTACAGTTATGATTTTCTTTTTACAGATGAGGAAAGTGAACCTCAGAGAGATAAACTGACTTGTCCAATGTCAAGTGGACTTATTAGAGTTAGAGATGAACTTGAAATCCAAGTCTTTCTGAAACTAAGATCAGCCCTTTGCCTACAAATATGTAATGATTCAATTCCTCTCATGTAGCTCACAACCAAATCTAGGTTGAGCAGAGAAGAGATAAGATATAAACACAAATAATCATAAGGCAAAATGTAAGTTTAAAAAAGGGAGATACTGTAAAGATGTTGACTCCACTTAGTTCTTTTACTATGGATTTAGCTTTAAAAAAACTCTGACTGAAATATTTAGTCTTCTAGAATGTGTCCCTAATTATCAGTATTGATAGAATTAAACTATTACTTCTACCTTTGCCCTATTTTAGGATTGAATTTAGTGCCTGCCCTCTCTAAAATTACCACCTTTCTTACTACTAATACTCTCTATCCTCTAGATTAAGTTCTTGCCTAGTCTGACAGAAAATCCATTGGTAAAATCCCTCCTCAGTTTTCTGCTCATTGGCAGAGCTCAGTCAACAGATAAGACATAATCTAGGACCTATGGATGTAGGATACCATTTAAGGCTACTGACAAATCTCACATCTGGGGGAATTTCTTACAAGAGTTGGTATTATAACTTTCTTAACACCAATTATAAACAAAAATGGAAGGTCACACAATACCAACCTCTTCCTAGCCCCTCAGCTGGCAATAACGAGGTAGGGTCATGTCATCCCAGTGTGGATGGAACTATCAACATGATAGGGATTGACTTGTCATTTTTCAAGTTCCTTTCACTGTATAGTAAGAGGAAAACAACAGAGACAAGTAGTAGATAATTACCTGAAAGGAAATTTTTAAATGCTCTGTTCAATATGATGACTAGAGGATGCTTTGAATTTCTGCTCAAATGCATTCCTTTTATTTTATAAGAAAGTCAGTGGTTATTAAAATAATTAGGGCAGATGTTTCCTCCAAATTTCAGGAGCTCTCAACTCTCCAGAGAGTCTTCCACTCAAGGCTACTATAGAGAATTTTCCCTTCAAACTTCTCTAAGGGTAAATGAAGTATTTTTTCAGTTGGTTAAAATACAACCAAATTCTCTTGAGATCTAATAAAATCTTCTAAGAATTTTTGTGATGTGTATCACAGTGTATGTCTCTATCACCTGAAGCCAAAGACTAATTGTTTTCTCCCAAGTCTCTATATGAAAATAGTGAGCATCACAACTTTTTGAATTACTAGATAATAGAATAAATGGATTATTTTCAAGAAACATGGCTAAAGCAATGCCATCACTTTGATTTTTACATGCTAAAGAATTATGATTTATCACTTTGAAATCACAAATGCCTCTGAGATATTATTGTAATGTCAAACTCTGCTCCTAGTGTTTTTTCATATGCTTCTATCTCCCTAAATAATAGAAATCGAAGAGATTTCAAATACAGTGAAATCCCTGGGCTAGAATCTCATTTCAGTGTTTACATGGACTAGTCAATAAAATATTTCTCCTTGACTTATGTCCCCACATAGACCTATTTTAGATAATACTTTAATTTGATTTTGTTTTTTTCCCCTTGAATCAGAAGGTTCCTTTGAGAACACCTGGATTTAGAAAGAAATCCTCAATTCTTATATAAGCACTCAAATGTCATATATTGGAAAGGTATTATTTTACCTGAAAAAAAAACTAAAGAAATAATACCCAAAGTCATTAACAATTATTTTTTTCATTCTATGTCAAACTATACCTTCCTCAGGATCTTATAGAGCTTTTCAGACCTTACAATACCCATCCTGTCACAGAGGCACCCTTACAAGAGGAAATTGCTCACTGCTAGAGAATGAAACAACTGTGACCCACCCCCAGTGAGATCCATCTCCCCCAGAGATCAATATATATTTCTCCAGATCTATAGTATGGTTGTAGAGTAGACAGAGTTAAATAATCTCATCCTTAATTATGTCACACAGCCCCTATTTGGTACAGAATTTCTTGATCACTTAACTGCTCCCATCCCATTACTACTGGCTATTATTTAACCAACCCTGGACTGGTCCAGGATTTACTTGCCACCAACTATTTCCTTCATCCACTGCTATCTCTGGAGATATCTTGTTCCTTAATGCCATGATACCCTTGAGAAACTGAGAGGATATATAGGCTTCCCACTAGATAAATAAATTTGTTAAACATACTGTAAGTCAACCAATCAACATTAAAGTGGTCAAAGTTGGCCGAGAGAATACTTTGGGTCAGGCAAGTTCATACTTCATCAAAGAACTTACTTGTCAAAGGAATTTCTCATGTGAGAAAAGAAAAATATTGATAGCAGAACAAAAATGTCCGTTAGTGGGGCAATGAGGACTTTCATACCTTATGCAGATAGTGCTTTCTTTATGTAAATTAGCTTTATGCAAATTTGACTTTACATAAAGAATTCTGAAAGACAGTATTTATTGCTCTTATAAGCTATGCAAGGAAAAACAAAGAGTCACTGTCCAAACATCTCTTGATAATTTCAGAAAATGTTGTGCAGTTATTGACTGGTGATAAAGGTTAGAAGCAATAGGTGTGAAAGGGGCTACATATTGTAACATATCTTCATTAACTTTACTATAAAAGGGTGCATACTTTATTGTTAATTTACCTTTTATTGAATAATTCTATTTATTATCATGGCATAGCATTTAATATGTCTGCATTTAGTACATGTTATGATGTGCAGAATTTTGTATATGCCTTTGTTATATAGACTAAGATAGGAAGCAGAAAATCTGCATTATGTAAAAATCAATTTATGTAGAGGTCTGTGGAACTGTCTACTTATGTAAAGTGAGAACTGTCTGAATTGGGAGTTATCCGTCTTAGAAAAGCACTTATATCCATTGGAGCAATAAGTACCCAAGACTATAAAAGAATATACTCACTACAACTATAACAGATGATATTATTTTGAGTACTTTAATGTAACTGCTCAGTACTAAATGTAGTACATTTTTTAAAGGTTGTAACATTAAATAGGAAATACATTGTTACTTAAGTTATTTTGCCAATAATCCATTGACATGAGCAGTTTTCCCTCTGACCTTATAGCAGTACTTTATATAAATTGGAGTCCTTATTCTAATTAGGATAAGAATGCTATTTCTTTTCTGATGATACATGATTTATCATCACTACTGTGTAATGCCCTGATACTTTCTGACTTGGTGGAATAATTGATATACTATCATAAAATCCACATTCCATAAGCATTTCAAATAAGCATTTTTTATACTAAAATCTCATTTCCTTTTCCTTCAGTCTCAGAATTGTTTCTTGGTAATAAACATTGTTTTGACATCAATAGAAGAGCTAAAAACAATAGAGTGACAAGATCTATAGACAGTTTACTGCCCACACTGAACTGAAGGCCAACTTGTAAGGATTTTATGAATATAAATTACTATATAATCTGTATTCTAATATTATCCTGTGATATATTGTTATGGAAGATTAAAAATCACCATCTTTTACTATCATAAATACATAGACATGCCATATCTCAAGGGCATAGCATGTCATGACTATAAGAAACTTTTACTCCAAAGACTTCTACCTAAGAAACACATGGAATTGAAGAGATACCTTCTTCAAATGGAGTGACTAATTTAGATTGCCAAAAGGTTGCTTTTCCATAAAAGGTCATAAGGACAAAATATGTTAGATGTCCTGAGTTTACTCATGTCTGCAAATGGAAGCATAATGCAAGCCTGCCCAAAAGGATGGCTACACCCAATGGAAGCTCTGAAAAATTGCTTTTCTGTAGGCACCTACAGATACTCTACCCCAGGAACCTGCACCCTTGAGGTCACATGTGGCTTCCTAGGTCTTAGGTCCTTCTCTTCTATGAAGTTTGGGTTCAGTCAAAGGGCCACACCTGAGGACCTAAAGGGCCTTGAGGCTACAAGTTCCTCACCCCAGTTTACTCCTAGGCTTGGAAGCTTTCCAGAATATTAGAAAGATCTCTTTAGTTACTACTATTACTATTGCCTCACAGCCAGCCCTGAGTTCCTATCAACAATAATAACTTATCACTCTATATTTCAGAGCTGGACCAATGTTTAGGTGAAGTTAGTAGCTGCCAATAAGATATGAATTGAGTGGTACACAAAGTTTTCTTTACAAAACAGTCCTTTATCCATTCTCTGGCAGAGTAATTCAGTCTTTCTTTGCAACCATTTGGATTTAATAAATATTTTTTGAATGTGTACTATGTGAAAGTTACTAACCCTAGGTACTTTTCAAATCAACTTTATAAACATTTGTTAAGTACTTACTATGTGTAAAGAACTAAGTGTGGCCCCTAAAAATATATAAAGTTTAAGTAAAACACAGCTGCTGCCCTCATGAAGCCCAGTGTAGAAGGACACAACCTCATATAGCCTGCTTCTTGCTAAAGACAACTCTGGCAAGTCACAGCTTCTCTGGGCTATTGTTCTTCAACTGCAAAATGAAGGAGATTGCAGTAGATGAATCCTAAGATTTTTGACAGTTATAAAGCTGCATTCCTATAATTCCCCAGTTAATAGATATTATATATAATATGTTTTAGTATGCAACATAATAAATAGTACATTCATTATATACACCATATATACATGTATATAAATATATGTATTATATATAAAGTATATATGCATACACATTTGGATGTGTGGATGTGTGCACTCACATGCTAAATACATCATAGAGGTATGAAACAAAATACTTTCTTAGGTTTGTGGTGGAAAATTCTACAGATGAGGGATATTATTCTTCACCAGGTCACACTCCTGACACCCCAGATTTTCTCTATTGTGTTACAGAAAGTTCTTCATTCTAGAAGTTCATTCTACCCTTGAACACATTGAAAACACTTTCCCCATTCTGATCTGGCTCTGATTGGCTGGCTCCTCTGAAAATCTGCATTTGAAGGAAGTCATCTTGGCCTGTCATGTCTTCTTACCTCTCCAAAACATACTCCTGACTCCAAACTCTCTGGATGTTTAGGGGTGGTCTTCCCTCATTCGTCCTTAAGACTATTCATCTTCCTGTTTATATTAACCATTGATAATACAATTCCCTCACCACACATATAAAAAACAAGCCCAGAGAAATTAAGAGATATGCTTAATTTCACCTTGTTAAAAGAAGCAGAAATAGGATAGGAACCAGGGGCCACAGATTTGAAATGTGGCCTTCTTTCCACTGATTCCCACAAGTATCCCAAGGGAAGGGAAGCTTTCTAAGAGCTTTTGGTGTTTTAGTCACTTCCTTGGGAACTGTTCCTGAAAGTCACTGGAGAAAACCCATTATTCTAGCAAGGTCATATTAATATATTGGCAGAGATTTGTTATTAAAAAAAGTAGCCTAGTAAATTGTAGAGGAGGCTCTGAAGGAATGAAGGTTGATTGGCAATTGTTGACAGTAAGAAATAATTTTCAGCATGGGTGCTGCCTATTAAAGGCCAGTTCAAGTTCCTGTGGGGAGCCATAGATAATCAGAGAGCTCCTATGGTACTTTGAGTGCTTGGGACAGAGTTCACAAGAGACAGTGTCCTGTGAATTTTCGCATATTTCATAAATTCATTCAGGGTTAGTCTTGTTTAACAGAGTAGACAGTTTGCTTTCTTCATTTTTTTTAAGGCCCAATTTCTCATGCCTTCTAGGGCCAGAGGCTGCTAACTTTAAGTGAGCTGTGGTAACAGAATAGACAAACACTAGAGTCAGAAATCTGATGTCCTTGAAAAGCTAATGTTTTCTTGTCATATGAAGTAGAACATTTGAGGAAAGGTTGTCAATTATATAACAATTAGACGTGTGCTTTTCTCATCACTTTGTTCAATTCTTTTTGAATTTTTTTTAAATCTGACTGGTTTCTCTCAGTTCCTCTTTTTTTCTGCTTTTACCTTCTTCCTTCCAATTCACAGACTCCAATCCCCGTTTTTTCTTTCTATTCTCACACTATGATTTATATTTCTCCTCTATTTTCTTCAAGTAATAATTCAGCAAAACTTTATCATCACTATGTGAGAAGCAGTATGGTATAAAGGAATGAGAAATGGTCTTGAAGACAGGAAGATCTGAGTTCAAGTCTCACCTCTGACACAAAATATGCAACCTTAGATCCCTAAACTTCTTGGTGCTCTCAGCCATTGAGTCTTAAATTCTGGGTCATGACACCATGGTAAAGGGTCACAAGTGTTAAAAATTTAAGAAGCCCTGCCCTAGGCAACCCTCTGAGACAACAAGTGGCAGAGAGAGAACTGTTTTATTAAAGGGAGTTCCTTTCCTCAGTGATCCTATACTGATGAAATCACAGGTCCACTCACTAACCTATTCTTTCTGCTTAAAACACTATGTTAGTCATTAAGTATACTAAATTTTAACCAAGCAATCCCCATTATCAGAGACTTCATATTCTACAAGTTTTTAACCATGGGGGTGAAATGGCCAGACTTACAATTTTATAAGTATCTGTCAGGTAGAATAGTTAATGAAGATGAAAGTAAAACCATTATTATAAGTTATTTTGCCCAATCATATGACAGTAATCTTGAAAATTATATTAAATGGATGTATATATATATATATATATATATATATATATATATACATATATAGAGAGAGATACACATACTGCATAGATTAACAGAAAGTAGAATACTTAATTAACCCTATCTTAAAAAAAGAAATTGGGCGGCTAGGTGGTGCAGTGAGTAAAAGTGCCGGCCCAGAGTCAGGAGGACCCAAGTTCGGTTCTGGCCTCAAACACTTAACACCCACCCACACACACACACACAAAATAGCCATGTAACCTTGGCAAGTTACTTAACCCCAATTGCCCTCCAAAAAGGCAAAAAAAAAAAAATAAATTGAAAAAGACATAAATGAGTTACTTAAAAAATATCCCCAGCACGAGATTGATTTACAAATGAATTCTACCAAATATTTAAGAAACAATTAATTACAATACTAGGTAAACTATATAAAAAAGAGAGTTCTACCAAATTCTATTTTCCTTAATGAAAACTGATACAAAAATTTTAAACAACAACAAAAGATTAATTCAATAGATGCAGAAAAAGCTTTTTTTTTCCACAAATACATTACTATTAAAAACACCAGAAAGCACAGGAATATATGGAACCTTTTTTAAAATGATAAATAAAATCTATCTAAAACCAAGAGAAAGCATTAACTATAACAGGGATGAAACTGAAGCCTTCTAAGAAGATCCGAGGTAAAGCAAGAATATCTATTACCACCACTATTATTCAATATTAAAGTGCTAGGTATAACAAAAAGACAAGAAACTGTAAATTAAATATGAATATAAATTAAAACAACTCTTAGATACCACCTTATGCCTATGAGATGGGCTAACTTGACAGAAAGAAAAAATGACAGATGCTGGAAAAGATGTGGAAAAATAGGGACACTAATGCATTGTTGATGGAGTTGTGAACTAGTTCAATCATTCTGGAGAACGATTTGGAATTATGCCCAAAGAGGTGTAAAACTGCATATGCCCTTTGACACAGAAATACAGTACTAGTCTCCATTCAAAAGAGGTCAAAGAAAAGATAAAAGAAAGTATTTGTACAAAGAGCATTTACAGCTGCTTTTTTGTGGCGGCAAAGAATTGCAAATTGAGGGGATGACCATCAATTGCGGAGTGATTGAACAAGTTGTCATATATGATTTTGATGGAATACTATTGTACTATAAAAAATAACTAGCAGTATAATTCCAGGAAAACCTGGGAAAACTTATATGAAATTATACAAAGTGAAATGAGCAGAAGCAGGCGAGCATGGTACACAGCAACAGGAATATTATTATGGTCAATTATAAAAGACTTAGTTTCTCTGATCAAGACAACAATACAACACAATAGTAAAAGACTTATGATGAAAAATGCTATTTGCTTCCAGAGAGAGAACTAATGAACTGAAACAAAATTTTTATGCTTTCTTTATTTTTCTTGTTTTTTAATGTGTTTTCTTTTGCAACATGACTGATATAGAAATATTTTGGCATGACTTCCCATGTATAATCAACTCAAACACTTTGCTTTCTCAAGTAGAGAATGAAATGTAAGGGAGAGAGAAAATTTGGAAGTTATTTTTTTAAATGCACATAATTATGAAATAATGTAAAAATAATAATTTATCTCTTAAGGTAGCCTCTTATACAGCAAGCCCTCATCACAGGCATGAAAATTATTTGGTGATCATTTTCAAAGTGAATACTGTTGATAATAAGATCAAAACTGTAAGGGAACATAACTTTTATATGTGTTTTCTTCATAATTAAATACATATTAGTTATACTAACTGAGAAGCAGTATGCCTTAAAACCATCAGCAATTAAGAATAAGAATGATATTAATAATAGTAATAGCTAGCATTAATACAAAATTTTGAGGTTTACAAAGTACTTTACAAATGTCATTTAATCATCAGAAAAACCATGGAAGGCAAATTGTTAGTATTATCTTCAATTTACAGATAATTAAATTAAGACAAATAGTGCTTAAATGACTTGACTAGGGTCACATAGCTGGAAAGTGTCCGATGCTTGACTTGAAGGTTGGTCCTCCTGCCTCTGATCCAATGTTCTATTCACTGCACCACCTCACTGCCTCTGGAACACTTGGGTTCAAATTGTTCCTCTGACATATATAGAAATTGAATGGCCAAGTACCCTAACCTCTCAGGTTTCTAAGCCCATGGTGTGAAATTCAAATAGAACTGGGGCCACTAATCCCTATAATGTGCAGTACAGTAACAATTTTAAAATGTAACACTTTTTGTTTTTTTTTTTTTATTTTGTTAAATTTTTCCCAATTACATCTTAATCTGGTTCCCCTGTGTGTTTGACATATCTTTTCTGGGCAACTCTAAGATTATAAATTGCAGGAAAGGTGACCGCCTGCTTTAGCAGAGGGAGTTTTCTCATCTGGGAGACCTCTATGCTAAAAAATCATGCATTGAGTCCCTTTCCTTGGACCTAATAAAGTATCATCTACAAAGGGAATTCATGCATCTGATAGCATCTGTACCAGACAATCTCTGGTCTCATTTAAAAGGGACATTTTACAATTCTATTAAATCTGAGTGTACACACATATACAATTTGACATATATATGTATATTTGATATATATGCACTCTCTCATATATATTTGATATATATGCTCTCTCTATATATATACTTGATATATATTCTCAATATATACTGAACTTGAGTGTGTATATATATATATATACATATATAGAATAAGCATGCAGTTGTGTGGGCATACACACACACATACACACACACAAACTGTATGATTATCCTTTTTAAGAACATCGGTCTACTGATGGTGGGTCTAAGTCCTGTGCTCTCTTAACTCAGGTTGAGAGTTGGAAGATAAAAGGAAACATTGACAAATTAATGAAGAGTTAATAAAATTAGGGCATCTAGGTAGCACAATGGATTCAGTGTTAGGCCTAGAGTCTGGAAGATTCATCTTCTTGCATTCAAATAACTCCACCAAACTAAACTATTTGCCTCAGTTTCCTCATATGTAAAATGAGCTAGAGAAGAAAATGGCAAACCACACCTATATCTCTGCCAAGAAAACTCCAAATGGGGTCACAAAGTGTCAGATATAACTGAAACAAATGAACGATGACAAAAATTAGCCCTAACAGAGCAAGAATATGCAATAAGGATACAGAAGCATTTAACTTCTCTAAATCCATGCCCCGCAGCTCCATATGGAAATGCAGGATACAGTCAAGCTAGATAGCTTCTGGATCATTTTGACTGTAATACACTGCATGAAGGGAAAGCAAGTCCAATAAGATTTGAAAAATGGCCTGGAACAAGATTGTGAAAGGTTTTAAATGCCAAACTAAGGAGTTTGACTTTTTTTCTTTAGACAGATGGGATCAAGGGGCTGAAATAATCAGGTCTTTGCCTGAAGAAGACCATTACAGCAACTTTGTGAAGGATGGTTTGGAATAGAGAGAGACTGGAGGACAGAAATCAAACAACAAACATTTATTAAGCACCTACCTTACCACCTTACCAAGTAGGTAAGAGGCTTTTTCAATAGTCAATGTGAGAGGTAAAGATGATTTGAACGAAGTTTATAGAAGAGTGAGGTGAAAGAAGGAGACATTTGTAAAAGACTGATTGCCAGGATTGGCATCTGAATGGATATGAGAAGCAAAGGAAAGGGAAGATTCAAAGATTATTCAGATGTTTCATCCTAGGTAATTGAGAGGATGATAGTACCGTCCAGAGAAATTTTAGAATGGAAGGCTTTTTTTTTTTGCATACAGAACTATACTACATGCCTAGCATGTATTCATGAGGCTACACAGATGCACCTGAAGAAAAAATTTTTGCATGGCATGTGTGTGAACCTAGAGTATATCAAGTATAGGGTGACAAGGGGACACAGAAAAAGGGCTCAGTGAGAGGCAACAAATACGACTCACCAAATAGACTAAATAAATACAACTTTAAAAGATTATTCTTTTTGAAGTTAGACATACATTTTAATCATTTGCTTTAATGATTATTCATGAATGAATTATTAATTAATGCTCTGGACTAAAAATATCTTCATGCTTGCTAAAAAATATTCCCCAAAAATGGAGAAAAAAAACCTTTTTTTCTAAAAAATTAAAAAGCTAAATTCTTCCACATCATTAGTATCACTGCAAATTTCCAGCATTTGATCTTGTTGTAATTAATGTCTACTTGGTGAGAACATTTCCACATCACAAATCTGAACATACAGGACCATACAGTGTACTGGAGGGAGAAGGGGGACAGCATCTATAGAGGAAATGTTGTCAATGTCTTATTTTTCAATGTGTCTGCTAATGCTATTGTGCATGTGCAAATGTTCACGCGGACACCGAGGGCAGACCAGGAGGCTGCCACAGGAATGCTGCTTTTCATCCCAAGCTCACTTGAAAAAGGAAACACTAATTGTTCTGAAACCCTGGGCCTCTGGTAATATGTTCTGAGTTATGAGCATAGAATCCCCAAGCTATCAGAGAGAAACTAGATGCCCAATATGCAGAAAAGCAATTTGTGATAGTTTTCCTCAGTGGAAAACATTCCCTGTCTTTCTAGGCCATGTTTATCTGAAAGGCTCTTCTTGCTTACCAGCAGGTCAGTACACTTAAAAGTCAAACGTCTGGAAATAACCCCACCAAACTACCTGAATATGGCAGGTTATCATTGCCCTATGCTTGTTTTTTTGCCCTCTTTCCCACTCTTTCTAAATTTACTTTTCTTGATGTTGCTAAAATGTAATATGGTTATTACACAATTAGAGCAGGGTTTCTTAATCTGGGATGCATGGGCCTTGGGGCTTCCATAGACACATTTCAAAGGATTCCTTTACCTGAATGACAGAAACATACAATTTTATTTTCACTAATCCCTAACTGAAATTTAGCAGGTTTTTTTTTAATTGCTTAAAAACATTATGATTTTATATGCATGTATGTGTCTAAGAATAGACTTGTATTGTCTATATACAGGCTTTCTTGAGATGGAAATTTATTTCTTTATATTTTGAATCCTTTCACATTCTGCTGTGCACAAGATTTTTTTCTTTCCTTATTTTATATTCAATTTTTAATACATACATTTAAATATGTTTATTTTTTTACTATGCATTTAAGTTTTAATAAAAATTATTTTAAAAGAAAGAAAAACATGATTCAGAGGAGCCTATAGCCTTCACCAGACTATGAAAGTTTATCACTCCCAAATGTTAAGAATCCTGCCCTAGATTATAATAATTAGATGATAGAAATATGTTAATAACATAGACAAACAACTGGACTGTACTATGCTCATACTGCGGAAGAATGATGTATGTCAAGACTGGATGATCCTTTGTCAGAAATTTGGTAGAAAGATCATTGTTCAGGTCCTGGTTGGACAGTGAGATTTCAGAGATTCAATCAAGGATTAGAAAGCCACTTGTCATGTATGCTTGAGTGAAGCTTCCTTTTGTGTATGGATTGGACTAGGGTACTCTGTGAAGTCCCTCCCAACTTTCCCATTCTATAATTTGATTTTACCCCTTCTGAATCTGAAATTCTGCAATTCTGGAAAATATTGCCCAGTAAAGTGGTGTAACGATATGACTAGGATCAATACTGGGTTAGAAGCAGTCTCAATTTAAGATGAAAAAAGTAGCTCTAGCATTCAACACCTTAGGAAGACGTAGCAAAATTCTGGAATTATGATGTTTGGATTCAGGTCCTAGTTGTAATACACCACATATTCTGGTCTTGGATACACTGTTTCACCTTTCCAATCTTCAATTTATTTCATCAGTGAAGGAGAGACAATAATATGGGAATTTCCCAACTTATGGACTTGTTCTGGTGAAAGTGTTTTGTAAATACTTAATTTTTATAGGTGTTATTAACTGCTGAACTAAAAATAGAAAATGTTTTGGGGTTATGATTTTTTTCTTAAAAGTTATGTGATGATCAAATAAAAGTCATTGACTATTATTGTCAAGAAAGCCTTAGGAATCAGGTAAAGAAACTGAGGCTCAGAGACAGTAACAGACACAGAGCTGGTTACCGGCAGAGTCAGGGACTGGAATCTAACCCAGGTCAGGTTTCTTTCTACCACGCCACAATGCCTGTCAAAGCAGGGGGAGTGAAAAGATGGCTTCCTGTGAACATTTATCAGAGTTTACCTGATCATCTAAACATTTCAAATTGAAAGGTAGAAGGTATCAAAACCCTTCTCTCATAATGTACAGTTGTTAGAAACTAGAATCAAAATCTCTTTTTATCTTAGGACAAAGAACTGAGTTCAGATTACCTCTAAGTCAAGCAAATTCTCATCTTTTCTAAGGCACATTTTCTGTTTCAGAACATAATGTGTGGCATTTTGGCAACCTGTATACATTTCAGAAGACAGAAATCACGTCTTGCACGGAAACATCTCCCAAATTAGTAATGTGGTCCTGTATGTACTTTCTATAGGGGACTTCTTTCCTGTTCCATGGAGTACACTCAGCATATCATTAGTAAGCATTTTCAACATTTAGAACACCAAGCTAGGCACTGGGTGAGATAAAAAGAAATATCCTCAGTCTTTGCAGAAAAAAAAAAAAATGCACTAAGTTTTAGGAACATTCTGCCTGGGTTTCTCCATAGCCCATGTCCCTGCATCTCCTTGGTTGTTAGTTATTAATATTTCATTAATTTTCAAGCTACAGCAATTTTCCCCTGAGATATCATTAATAAAATACTACCCAAATCAGCAAGATTACAGTCAAAGTGACCAAACTACAAAACCTATTTAATTACCTAGAATTTTTTTTTTGGAGTGCTGAGCACTTGCTTTAAAAAACTGAATCATCTGCTACTTTGATGATTACAAAAGGTCATTACCTTATTCTGTTTTGTTAGTTATTTTAATTAATTCTCATACCTTCCCCACTTATGTTTATTTTTGTAGCTGTCCTTTTAGAATGACAATGAACCATTCTTTAGGATGAAAAAAAAAACATTGTGAAAAGTTTTTGAAATAAATTTAAGAACAGAAAACCATGGAAATTTAATACAGACTTTCTCACCTCAATACTTTCACTTTATTTTGGTCAAAAAGTAGACTCTATCAATTTGAAAGGCTCACTTATGTCAAGACGTTCAGTCCACCTGTATTACTTAAATCCTCCAACACCTCTGAGGATATCAGTTTTGCTGATGCTAAAATAATGTGTAATATCCAAGAAGAGGTATTTTTGATGGAAAGGAAATGCCAAGTCTCAGTTATCTATTCATGTATTTTAAAGGAATGTCTTCCCCTTCTCCTTCCTTTACCCAACTTTGGCTCAGTCTCTGGCCATGACACATAAATAATGAAGATCAGATAAAGGAAGAAAGAAGGAATCAGATTCACTTTGATGAGTTTCAGATGTCAATCCTGTCATCTCCCATCATTAATTAGTAATAAATTAAAGGTTACCAAATAACTACAAGGTTCAGGGGCTGGGAATAGAATACATTGGGGATGATGCTGGCAATCATACGGCTCCTTTGGAAAGGGCTCAGAAGAAGGCGTCTAGGAAAGCAGAATCTCAGGATATTGTCCTTAGCCTAATATTGAGGAATCCAAGCAGCCCTTATCACCAGATGGCTGACGTGCTAGTCCTCCATTTTTCCAATGCT
Source organism: Petaurus breviceps papuanus (assembly GCF_028583685.1). Classification (NCBI taxonomy): domain Eukaryota; kingdom Metazoa; phylum Chordata; class Mammalia; order Diprotodontia; family Petauridae; genus Petaurus; species Petaurus breviceps. Next base: position 8,085,537 of record NW_027187376.1, on the reverse strand, counting down.
GCAATTCCCTCCATAATAACTCTGAAAAGTGGTCTTCCAAGCTTTCCTAGAATTCACCACTTCAACAGAAAACCTACCCTATTGTTGAGAGGTTTGGTGAAAAATTTCTCCTTACACTGAACTAAATATCCTACTCCTTTTAATTTCTACACAGTGGGGCTAATTCTGACTGTAAGCAGGATAATTTGAGTCCCCCTTTCACAGGACAGATTTTGAAATATATAACTTGTACTTTTTGTCTTGGTAATAAAAAGAGTTCTCTTGGAAATCAAGGAGATGCCCATCAACTGGAGAATGGCTAAACAAGTTGTGGTACATGAATGTAATGGAATACTATTGGGCTATAAAAAATGAGGAGCAGACAGACTTCATAATAACTTGGAGAGATTTATATAAATTCATCCTGAGTGAGGAGAGCAGAACCAGGAGAACTTTGTGCACAATTACAGACACATCGTATCTGTGACAACTAACTTTGATAGACTGGGCTCCTCTCATAATGCAAGGTTAAAAGACAACTTCAAAAAGACTGATGGAAAGGAACATCCACATTCAGAGAAAAGAATTACAGACTGAATGCAGAACGAAGCAAACTGCTTGCTCTCTCTTTTGTGTTTTGCTTTGTTCCTTCTTTCTTTTTCACTACATTGGTTATAACTCTTTTTTTTTTAACAACTTGACTAATGTTTAATGTGAATGTATTTGTAGAACCTATATTAGATTGCATGCCACCGTGGGACGAGGGGGGAGAGGAGTGGGAGAAGAAAATTTAGAACTCAAGGGAATGTGGCAATGAACGTTGTAAACAAAAAGTAAATAAATAATAAAAAAAAGTAGAGTTCTGGGTTCGAAATGAAGAAGACCTGTGTTTGAATAGTGTCTCTAATACCAATTGTGGGATTACGGGCAAATCATTTAAGCCCTCTGAGTCTCAGATTCATAATATTTGTAGTACCTATCTGACAAGGTGGTTGTTAATCTAAAAAAATATAATATATGTAAAATACTATATAAATGATGGGGGAGCTAGGTATTAAAGTGAATAGATTGCCAGATCTGACATCAGGAAGACTCATCTTCCTGAGTTCAAATCTGGCTTCAAACACTTACTCCCTATGTCACTCTGGGTAAGTCACTTCAACCTGTTTGTCTTACTTTCCTCATCTGTAAAATGAGCTGGAAAAGCAAATGACAAACTACTCCAGTATGTTTGCCAAGAAAAACCAAATGGAGCAAGAAAATTCTGACATGACTGAAATGATTGAACAACAACTATGTTAATGAGAGTTATCAATTTTTTTAAAATCATATTATCATTTTTCTGTTAGGTAAAGACTCAGAGACATTAAAATGTAAAAAAAGTGTCAACAATATTACAATTATCAAATAATTTTCTAATTAATTAAAATTTAATCACCATAATATTTTTGTGCTTGATTTATTTTTTATTTTACTTTTAATTCATGAAATAAAAAAAGCATTTCCATTACATAGTCCAATTTAAAAAAAAAAGATTACAGGGAAACTGCAAAACTATTATACACAGCTTGCTATTCCTTTCAAATACAAAACAAAATTATCAAGTAAATTTATTTTTTCCTTTTATTTTACCTTCACTCCCCTCTCCTGCCCTAGAGATAACTAGCATTAGACACAGATATGTGTGTATGTATGTATACATACATTTACATACATATAAATACACAAATGTACATATAAGCACATACATTTGCATACCTAACATTACTCCATACATACTACTATTTATCAATTCGTTTTCTTCATATGTCCTTTATAGTTCATTTGGGTATTTATAATAGTCAAGAAATATATTCACTCAAAGTAATTCTTAAAACAATATTGCTGTTAATATATACAATGTTACTATATACAATGTTCTCTTGATTCTGATTATTTCATTCTTCCTCATTTCATGCATGTACTTCTGTATTTCTAAAATCATTGAGCCTATCATTTCTTATAGCACAGTAGTATTCAATCATAATCATATATAATAACTTGCTTAGCCATTCCCCAATTCATGGGAATCCCTTCAATTTCTGCTTCTTTGTGACCACAAAGAGAGCTGTTATTAGCATTTTAGAACATAAAGGTTCTTTTCCTTTATTTCCCTAATCTTCTTAGGAAATAGATCTAGTAGTGTTACTGTGGGGACAAAGGATATAGGTAGTTTAATATCTCTAGGAGTAAAATTCCAGATTACTCTTGAAAATTATTTGATCAGTTCACAATTCCACCAATAATAATTTAACCCTTACATCTATAATAAATATTTTTTAAACATTCAAAATCATAGATAGAATCATAGAACTAGAAAGGTCTTTAAAGGTAATTTAGCCCAAAGTTTCACTTCACCTATAACAAAACTAAGTCTCAGAGATGTTAAATGATTTGCTCAGGCTAACACAGTTTGTAATTAACAGAGTCAGGATTCAAAATCAAGTCCTCTGACACCAAATTCATCATCCTTCACATTGTACTGCCATGGTGCTATGTACTAGGTGCTGGTGAGGGGAGGGAAAAAGGCTTTGGACAAAAACTGTGTAAGCCATGACCTCATAGTTCATATAGTCTTCTCAATTCAGTAGCTTGAGTTGGTAATAACATTTAATAATGAATTTGAGATTTTTAATTAATCCTTTTTAGAAGATCATTGTTTTATACTTTAATGATGAAAAGATTATACCCATCTCTTTTTACTTAAATGTGTGTGTGTGGGGGGGAGAAGGGATTCTAAGAGGGTAGATTTCATCCTAGTATAAAAATGAAGACTGTTCCAACAATTAGAAATTTCAAAAAATGTAATGGGCTACTTAATAATGTAATAACATTTATATATGACTTAAGGTTTACAAAGTGCTTTACAAATATTACCTCATTTTATTCTGAAGCAATAGGGAGGTAAATGCCATCATTATCTGCATTTTACAGATGAAAAAAAAATAAAGACAAAGGTCAAGAGACTTGTCTAGGGTCAACAGCAAACAAAGTTCAAGGCATAATTTGAACTCAGATCTTTCTGACTCTGGTCATCTAGCCAATGATTCCCCTGGATGGTTCTACGAGATAGCAAGTTCCCCATCACAAGAGGTCTTGACCCAGAAAACTGATGATAGGTCACACACTCAGTTGAGATTTTTCTTGGTTTGGAATATATATAATGTCTGAGATACTTAGTACCTTGAGGAGTCTGTGATTCTATTGTATATCAATTCACTATTATGAGTTGGTGATAATGTGTCTAGGACGAATTTAAGTCTTTTTGTCATTAATCTATTTTTCTTAAGGATCATCATATATACAGCCTTTTTCTTTAAAAGATGTTTAAAATTAAGCCTCTTTCAAAGGTAATGAGGCTTTAAACATCTCCTCAATTTCAATCTGGTCTTAATCTGCCAAGGAGGCCCTACCAGAGATTCTAATTTGTTACAACAAATAAAAGAAAAATGAAACTCATGTATTATAACAGAGTGAGGCCAAAAGGGTAACATTTCCTCTACTATGCCTGAAAGGAAGTCAATAAGTGACTCTCTGAAGCTTTCACTTGAAAAGCTGAATCTTTAGTGATAGTGAAGAAAATCTATCCTGAAATTATACTGATTACAAGAAAGGAGAACAAAGAAGGATGGAAGATTTGTAGAGAAAAATAAACAATTGCCATGATCTTACTAATGTTGAGAGTGAATTTGATCAGTTTTAGTCATACTTAGAAAGGAAATCAACATTATTTCAAGTATATCTTTATAATATGACCTGTGAAGTTTAATTTATGTATTTTTAAGTGAAGTTTATTTTTCAAAAATTGAGTGGCAAATGCTGAATTCAGTGTTAAAACTATGTATAATGTAATATACCTATTTATAGGAGGAACAATATAACATTAATACATTGTTTTATAAATGGATAATCAATATAAATTCCTACATTTGCAAAAGCCTTTACAAAGCATTTTTACATAGTTAACTCAAATGATCACCTTCGCCTTCTTTGAAGGAAGGAACAAAGAAAGGAGGGAGGGAATCAACAGCATGGTAGAAAGAAGGCTGATCTAGGAGTCAGAAAAGCTGAATGTGGATCTTACTAAGTTTATAAATTTGAGCAAGACACCTCTCATTTGTAAAATGGGAATCATTATCCACACTTCCAAACTTGCTAGATTGTTATTAAGGAAAATGTGTTGCTCTGAGCTACTACTACTATACATGGTGTACGTAAGCTAACACCACTTTACGGATTAAAAGAAAATAGAAAACTTGAGCAAGAGAGATGGAACAACTTGGACCTGAGACTAGATTTTGAGCCCTGCTAACTAGAACCCAACACCTTTAGTTACTGAAAATTATCCTAAACATGATCATATAAATGGACATTAAAATCTTGGATTTACTTATTTGAGATATGATATTTTCTTTTTAGAAAGGTAATGCTAATTCTCATATACATATGTATGTGTGCATATATGTAAGTGTGTGAATACATACATATACATACTTAAGATATATGAAATCCTATGTGTAAATATCTTATTTGATATTTTGAGGCACACATCATTATTACCTTCATTTTACAGATAGGAAAACTGAGGAATAGAAAAGTTAAGTCAGTCAGTCAATAAACATTTATTAAAAACCAGCTATATGTCAGACATTGTGCTAACCAGTGGGGATACTAAGAAAGTAAAACAATAGTCTCTGTTCTCATGTTGTTCTCTATCTAATGTGGGGGGGGGGGGGGAGGATATGCAAACAACTATATATGAATAAAATGTATCCAGAATAAATTGGAGAGATAACAAAGGGAAGGAACTCACATTAAGGGGAGGTCAGCAAAAGTTTCTTGTACAAACTTGGACTTTAGCTGGGACTTGAAGGAAATCAGTGAAACCCAGGAGGCAGAAATGAGAAGGGAAAGAATTCTAGGCATGTGGGAAAACCAGGGAAAATACCTGGGGGAGGGGGAGGAGATGAACTGTCTAGTGCTAGGAACAGGCAGAGAACCACGAGCCCTGGAAGTCTGTGGCAGCATACCCAAGCCCACTGGTCCTGCTTCCAGTCTAGGTCTCACAGTCATTGTCTGTAGGGCGCTTTTTGGAGAAGGGGCTGGCCATCCCCACCACCTGTTGAACAACTGTACATATAGGGCAGACAAGCTAGCCTAGTTAAAGCAGCAAAGCACTTTGAGAAAGAGACAGGAGGCAACATCTTCCAGGCAAGTCAAACTACCCCTGCCATCTTAACCATCACATCTCTCCAGACCCCAGTGGTCTGAGCACAGCACCCTGAGCTCAAGAGCCTTTGGAACAGCAATACTTTCAGTCCAATGTCTGCATCCATCATCCTGGAGATTCCAACTGACAACCGTTTCAGCAGGTCCTTCATTGGAAACCCCCACAAAAAACTCCTTGACACCAGAATCCTTGACACTGTCAAATAGTTCAACATAAGAAAGTGAGATGATTTTATCAGTGAAAATTATATTGCAGAAGTGGCATTACCATCTGCTTTGCTTCCCTCTCCTATGGACCATGAAACTTTTCCATCTGACTTCTGACGGAAATTTTCTTAATGCACTGTCTCACCCATTAGAATATCAGCTTTGTGAGAGCAGGAAAAATCTTACCTTTCTATTATTATCTAATTCTTATAGCAGTCCTTTGATTTCATAAGCATTTAATAATTTTTTTTCATTCATTCCTTTATTTCTAAATTTACCATTCACAGAATCATAGTGTTAAGTATGGAAGGGATCCCAGAAGGGCATTTAGCCCAAACCTTTCATTTTACAGATGAGAAAACTGAGGCCCAGAGAGATGACTTTACTTGCCTAGGGTAACACCAGTAAGGAAGTATCAGAGGGAGGATATGAATTCAATTTGATTTACTAAAAATTCAGCATTTTTCCAGCACAGCAATTAGCTACCCTTCCATGAGTCTGGGACAGGAGAAGCAATCTCAATCCTCCACCAGTCTCTAATTTCACTTTACCTTATTAAAGAATTGACAGATAGGGTCACAAAGTTCACCTGGAGACCATATTCCCTTTGTCTTTTATCATAAGGATTTGTCTATCTTGTCTGCTCTGAGAATTATTAACTTCTTGTTTTGCTTGAGTGATAAAGATTTTTCTTTTAAGAAAACCTATATTTTGTCATTGCTTATTTTATTAGCTGTTTGTCCTTCTAAATATAAATGTACTCTGAACTGAGTAAATCAGGTATGCAAATTAGGCATGAACCACAGGTTCTGAACCTAGGAAAATTGGGATAAGCTGAGTGAAAATCAGGCTCTAGGCAAAAAGAAATTCTAATCAAAGCACAACCTCCACTAAAAAGTACTGGTGCTGAACTACTTGAGGCTATGACTGCTTCTAGGCTTCCTATACGTCATCACTATGACCTTGGTAGATGTGAGAAAGACTGTTGAATATTTTGTAGTAAATACAAATTTCTGGGAAATATCAAACTTGTAAAATTACATACAAAGTGAAAATAATTATCTTTTTAGAAAATCAAACCAAATTTTAAATATGCTTTGAATAAATAATTCTTGTATATAATATAATCAAATATTCACAGCTTTGTTCATTTGGCCTGGTGATATTTGAGAATACAGTGTTGACACTTAGTTGACAGCTAGAATAGCACAATGAGGCATTTGGCTAATGCTCAAGTAGTTGCCACTAGATGGCACTTAAGTTGAATAATTAGATTTGATATTATACTGACTGTTCTGTAATTAAGTGGGAGGGGGACAGCTAGGTGGGATTGTAGACAGAGTGCTGGGCCTGTAATCAAGAAGACTCATCTTCCTGAGTTCAAACCTGGCCTCAGTACTCAGCAGCTGTGTGACCTTAGTCAAGTCACTTAACTCTATTTTTGCCTCAGTTTCCTCATCTGTAAGATGGGATGGAGAAGGAAATGGCAAAACAATCCACTATCTTTGCCAAGAAAATTCCAAAAGGGGTAAAAAATAGAAACTGCTAAAATTACAACAACAAAAATTAAGACTTCTACTTTAAGATATCTATTATAAAAATACGTGAGATAGGATAAAGAAAATATCAAACAAAAATGCTCCACTGAATTTCCAGGAATAACAATAGCAGCATTCTCTCTATATATATGTCCCTTCCTGAGCCACATCTATCTCCCATATCCCCATTAGATGACTTTGTAGCCATTTTAATTGATATCAATCTATCATAAAGGACATTCTTCAAAATCTTTCTACCTAGCTTCAAAGTCAATCTTTACCCATTTTTTTCTCTTTCCTTCTTGTTTCAGAGAAACTGGTAGTTCTTTCTTGAATTAAATTTTATTCTTTTCAATCAATGAAAATCCATCTACCTTCCATTTTCCAAACCACTCCCCCATAGAAAAAAAGAGAAATGAAAATAATACCATTGTAACAAATATATATATATATATAGAGAGAGAGAGACAGCCAAATATACCCACAAAACATGCACATACATACATACACACATATGTGCATATATATATATATATATATGTGGATGGTGGCAGTGAATTTTTCAATCAGCACTCTGAAATCATCCATAAGGAGATAGGTAGCAAGGAATTTCAGCATGAATAAAGTGAGTTCTTCTTCAGGTCAAATCAAACTCCTCTACCTGAATTTTGTGTCCTATCATCCCTTTCCTATCTCCTCTATATTCTCTTTTCATTTATTATCTCTTTTCTTTCTTGCATCATCATTCTTTTCTTCTCTGTGGACTCTTCTTACTAACACATGTAGGTTTCATCAATCCTAAGGATTAATGTGTGTATGTGTGTGTGTGTGTGTATAAACTATCCATTACTACATCTTATATTAATTTATGAAAGGCAACTATCTCATCTATCTTTGTATCTCTTCATTGCTTTCTCAACTAAAAAAAAACTTTGGGAAAAAATAGTTTTTATATAAGACATTTTTTTTACAGACAATTGCATAAAAGAGCTGTATAATGATTTCCAAAGGAATTCACATTTCTATCTTATTTGTGCTTGTTAACAGTGAAAAATTAAGAAACTTTCTTTACCTAGAGATTAGTGTTCCATAAAATCCACTAAAGGCATAATATATTATGTCCAAGTATCTATAAATATTATAAATATGAACAAGTTACTATACCAATGACAAAAGAAATTTACTCAGCTATCATCAATAGCCTGTTTAACTGCCAAATATTCAAGAAATTTTTCTGTTTAAATTAGGAAGACCATGTACACTTGTCTGAAATTATATGGCTCAGTGACTCCAAAATGAGTAAAATTTTAAGAGAATATCTTATCTAGTAATTCTAGGAGCAAATAACTATCCAACATTTATTGTGTTCCATAAATTAAAAATGATAATTGAAGGGAATTATTAACTAATATATATGTCTCTGCTAACAGGAATAGAATTAGTAATTACTTTCCTGTTGGAAGATCATGTGGTCAGTCACTTGCATCCAGATTATACATGTCTATGGCAGTTAAAGACATCTTAACTGCTGACCTTAACAGAACCAGAAGGTTCACTGAAAGGTTTCACAAACCAATATTAAAACAGGTCATGTGGAGTCTAAAGATTAACCCAACTCCAACAAATCTTTTTAAAAAACTTTTTTTTCACCTTTAACTCCCTTTATGCTAGAAAAGATGTCCTGAATGTTTTCATTTTGATATTGTACAGATATTTTCCTTCTTCTAAAATCCTACTTGCAGGTAGTATGTGTTCAAGAAAAATCTTTTAAAATAATGAGGTTCATTTAAATGCAACTGAAGTTAATCAAATAACTTAAATGCATTCAAATGAATAGACCTAAGCCTGTTAAGCATTTGGTTGTAAATGAAGTAGGTATGTAGGCCAGAGATCTCAATTCTTGTCCCATTCCATTCATAGAAATCTGTATAATCACCTTGAAAGCTAAAGCCTCCTCTTCTCAATAAGACATTAGACACTACACAGGGAACATATTCTTTTAACAGTGTCCTATTGTTCTTGGGGATACAACTACAGCAAGGTTTGACATTCTGGAGTCGATTTATCACTCTTTCTTCTATCCTTGTCCTCAAAGGCATTAGTGCATTAACTGCCTTATTAAAGTTACATTCATTTTATTTCCACTCCAAAGTAATATTTTACATTTGCATAATGCACCTATCAATAACACTTTGCAAGACATTTATTAAATTTCTGTAATTAAAGGTAAAGGAGAGATTAAGCTAAAATAACAAACTGCTAAAATGTTATTTTGAGAACAGTAAGCCAACCAAAGAGCAGTTCATTAGATTTTTTAAAATGATAATCCCTTGCCAAACAGAGCTGTTAAAATTAGAGTATATTGTATTTCACTACATTTAAATTTGATAAAAATCTGACAGTGTTTCTCCTAACACCAATAAGGTACTGCCTACAAATTCTGTGTGGCAGAGAGAGCTTTCAAGAAAAGTCCCCAAGCTCAAATCCCAGAATGAACTGTTAGCTTCCGAGGTAGAAGGATCAGATAGGGAAATCACAACCAAACGTCCCAAATCCTAGAAAGGGAAGGCAGATCATCTCTGTTTACCTGTATGACTGCCTGCTGGTACAAAGAGAAGTCTCACTGGTGGTTTTCAGAATTTTCCATGAACTACCATTTGTTCCCTAATTAAGAATAGCTATCTCCTTAAGCAAAGTAATATAATACTATTAAAGGGATGAATGTCAGGTATAAAACATCTGTCTTGATTGGTGAGCCAATTTTAAAAAAACTAAATAATTGATGAAAATCCACCCCATAACAAGGTGGCAACAATTGAGTGTGAAGTAAACCTAAGTTAGGCTAGTGACTGTAAAAAAGTATCCTTTCCTTTTCTGGCTGCAACTTTGGTGATGTGAATTGTAAACACCACATTTGGCAGCTTTTCCTTAGGGAAGGACTGTCATGTTACAGTCTGGGTTCCAGAAGGGGATGCTCTGCTCACACTAATCATAATTCAGGAGCCAATAAGGCAGCCTTCCACACACACACACACACACACACACACACACACACACACACACACACACAGAGAGACAGACAGAGACAGAGAGACAGAGAGAGAGAGAGAGAGAGAGAGAGAGAGAGAGAGAGAGAGAGAAGAAAAAATCCCAAGTTTCAAAGTTATTCTTTAGAGTGCAAGATAAAGGGAAAAAGATGACTAGAAAATAAAAGGTTTTTTATACCTTCATTTAGAAATTCTCCTCAGACTGATTGTTATTTCTGGGTGCATTATGAACATAGAAAAGCAGTTGTTCCCACATTTTAAAGTAGCTCCAATTGAATGTTTAACCTTTTGGCCAACCACTGTCACTATCTAATGGCTATTTTACATAGAGTACGAAAACATAGGGAACATACACAATTACCATTTCATAGAGCTCCTAATGGGCTACATAGATGGAAGGGAAATCAACCCATGGCCTCTGTGGTAGAGAGGGCTGGATGAAGAGATGTTTGCAGTAATTTCAGAAGAAAAATGTCACACCAGTCAAACTCATTTTTTCTATTAAATGGTGGGTCCTTTAAAGTGACCCCATTTTAAATAATTAATGCTATTTCCATGAGCTTCAAAATCTCTATAGATTATTCACAAAGAGGAATGATTATACTTTCTAATCCTGGTGTTATATTTAGTAACTTACACAAGCCTGTAGTGTACATGAACCTCTTAGTGAACTCAAAATAACCACCTCTCCCTAGAATTCATCACATGTCCATTGTTGATAAGTAACAGAGTTTATTTACTTGACACCAGCAAACTCTTTCCTAGTAGAGACCCAGTTACTAAAATAAAGATAATTATACTGATAATAATAACTAACATTTATATAGAGTTATAAAATTTACAAAGTGCTTTACATTATATCATTTAGTTCTCATGATGATACTGGACAGTAAGTGCTATCATTGTCCCCATTTTACAGATGAGGAAATTGAAGCAAACAGAGGTTGAGAGGTTTATTCAGGGTCACAATGCTATTAAGTGTTTGATGCCAGATTTAAACTAAGGACTTAGCATCACCCTATCTGTCTCTTTCTATGTTGCAATTTGAATGCTGGTATTTTCTATGCTGGCAATTAAATATCAGATATCAATATCAAATCTGCTGCTTTCCACTGTAGAGATGTAAAAGAAATGGAACAAAGTCATTTTTTTCCAGATAGATATTCCACACCTAGAATTCGATTACAGTACAGCAAAGACACACTGAAAATTCTAGGCAAGGTTCATACAGAAGTCATGGAAAACCATGTACATAAAGGAAAAAAAAAACTTTTTAAGTTGAAAAATTCAACTTTTAAAACATCACTTTTCTTTTGAAATATTTTATTATGTTTGATTTTGCCACAATAGACACTGTCCAATGTCCAACACCCTTCCAAATGCATAATTAAATCAAAAAATTTGCCATCAGGCAGGCAATGAGTATTTATTAAGTGTCTGCTATGGATCAGGCATTGTGCTAAGTGCAAAGAAGAACAAAGAAATGCAAGAAAAGTTCCCTCCTCTCCTTACAATCTAATAAGGAAGACAACATGCAAATAGTTATAGACAAACAAACTATATGCAGGATAAATTGGAAATAATCAATATTGGTAAGTCACTGGAATTAAGAATGGAAAGGCTTCTTATAGGTCAGACTTTAGCTGGGACTTTAAGGAAGCTGGGAAAATACCTGCTACTTTCCACTTTTGTAATAATAGTAATTAACATGTTAATGCTGTTAGTCTGTGTCCTGTGAAAAATTCAAAAGAGAAGAGAATTGGAAAGGTGGAAAACAGAGACCATAACAATGTAAAAAGAAAGCCTTTCAGATACAAAGGAAACACTCCAGAAAGGGTCTTAGGAAGGTCTTGAGAGAGAAATCAGCAAATCAGGGGCATATGAAAACCTCAGAAAAATAATGAATTTATCAAAAGGTACAGATTATCTCTACATCGTTCATAGGCAATTACCTGATTAAGGCTCCAACAGGAATCCGGAAAATTTAACTGGCTAGTTACCATAAGTGAGAGTGGCATCCCTCACTGAGTATAACTTGTGTTAAAAAAGGAAGAATAGTGGAACAGGAAAGGGTAGACTTTTGTACAGAGGTGATGAACATCAGATATGAGGCACTGAAGGAATAAGTATCTATGTCACTGAAAGATGTTGGGTTTCTACCAATTATAGGCTGAATTTCTACCTATATTGAAGGAACCACTACAACTGTAGCTGAAAAGACCACTGTAACACTCCAACAGAAAAGACACCTGTCACATTCATTTGAGTCAGAGGATAGTGGGAGTAAAGACTTCAGCTGATCACTAAATAGTGAGCCCAGGGAGCCCAGAAAATCAACTTGTCCATTACAGACATCATGCTTTATGAAAATCCCAGAAGCCTAATGGAATTCAGGATGAAAATCCCATCCTGACCTGCCTGACACAATCCAGGAGATGGAATGCCCTGTTCAGTTCTGCCCAGTAGTGTCTTGACCCCTTGACCTGAGACACCCTCCACCCCCCTGTAAGGAATAAATCTAGTTGAGAAATCAAGCTAGGCATCCTTCATAGATGCCAATGCCCTATCCTAAGGTAAATAAATGAGGGCTCTCTAGAGGAAGAAATGCTCCCGAGGCCCTGCTGGCCTAGAACTGCTTTAAGCATGAATGTCCACTAGATGTCCCTTACTACCATTATACTTTCAGGTCATTCCCACTCCTTTGCCTTTCCCATGGATTATTTTTGTGGAAAAAAAATCCCTGATTGGGAGGGAAGATAATTATAACCACCGATTTTTCCATGTCAATTGAAAAAAGATATCTTTCCTAAAATATGAGTTAAATGGTAAGAAGTTCATTGGTTAGGATTCATGAGCTATAGTGGTTGGACTCAGGGAATTATCTCTAAAACTCAAGGTGGCAGTTGTCTTATGAAGACCCAACTTGTCAATGCGACTTCAGTTGGTGCAGTAGCTTGAAGATGATGCTTCAAGTGTTCCAAGATTTAGAAAGTGTTTCACACACATTATTCCATGTGATTATCCTTACAACTAAATGAGATAGAATCCCTGGTGTTAACCTAAATTTCTATGGTCTCGGTTTGTTCTCTTTTAGTTTTGCCTTGATTTACACTATTGTTCCTTATGACATGAATATATATATATATATATATATATATATATATATATATATATATATAGTATATCCAGAACCAGCACCCTCTATTATTGGACATATATGTTGTTTTTATACCTTTGCTTTGATATGGTGGCACAGGGTATAGAATGCTGGGTCTAGAATCAGGAAAAGTTGGGTTCAAATTTGGCCTCTGCTGCTTACTAAATGTGTGACTTTACGCAAGTCACTTAACTTTTATTTGCCTCATTTTCCTCAGCTGTAAAATAGGGGGATAATAATAGAATGCACCTCCCAGGATTGTAGTGAGGATTAAATGAGAATAATTATAAAGCCCTTACCACAATGCCTGGCATGTTGTAAGCACTTAACAAATACTTGTTTCTTTCCTTCCTTCAAAAAACACTTCACTCATGTTAATGTTCTAGGGAGTGCTTTTTCTATATACCTTAAAATTTAATACATTTATGGGGTGGCTAGGTGGCACAGTGAATAGAGCACCAACCCTGGAGTTAGGAGGACCTGAGCTCAAATCCAGTCTCAGCCACTTAACACAAAACTAGCCATGTGACCTTGGGCAAGTCACTTAACACCAAATGCCCTACCTTCCCCCTCCAAAAAAAAAGGCAAAAAAAAAACCTTATAAAAACTTTAATATATTTACATAGGTTTGCTTGACCCAATGGAAAGACTACTGGACTGGACTTAAAAGACCCAGAGATTCAGTTCCATATTTAACATGAGTCCTTTTCCGTTTTCTTTTGGCTGACTGAGTAGCATTGCAGTTTCTTTATCTGTAAACTAAAAGAGTTAGACTAGGTGATCTCTAAGTAAGGTTCATTACTCATTAAAATTCTAGGATTATATGTTTTTATGAGAAGAAAACAACTTATTTCTTTTTAACACATCTTGATAGAGGAAAGGGAAAGAATACATCTTATAATTTGTCATGTTCAATCTGACAAAAGGAACTCTGCAGTGTTCAAGGTATAAGGTATTAGTGATTTCTCTATGACTTAAAAAGAAATTAAAAAATGATTAGGATCTCCACATAAAAACTACTTATGGGAAAGAGGACACTCAAATACTTTCTGCCTGTCTCTTTAACAAGTGCACTTCCTGGTAAATGAGAATTGTTTCAAATAAGAAAGAAGAATGCCTGTTTAGCTACCTGTACTGAATACCTCAGGGGAACATAGCAAATGTCTGACATTGTAAAGTACAGTAATGTTGATCATGACAGCAACAGTATGTGACCTGCTGTCAGAGCACACTGGGACAAACCAAAAACATGTTCCAAATGCCCTCATAAATATATTACCCACCTGGGGGATGGTCTTGGCCAATGACTACTGAAGGATAAGTTTGTCATCAACACATTGCTCACTGTGGTCTTCTTACAAGTTACACAAGGTTTATTACATTCTAAGATGCCATCTGGGGCAATTTCTACCATCATAGCCTCACATTTTAGAGGCTGTAGTTCACATTTGGGGTATTTATTACTGCAAACACATTAGACAGAATTGGATTTGTTCAACAAAAATGATAGCTCCTCTAGCCTAATGATTTCTCATAGAGTTTTACCATTTTTGATAAAAATTCGATTGCTGCTGGCATGTGGGAGGATTTATATAGGAAGTTGTATTCACAGGCATCATTTAACAGAGCCCCAAAGTTGGAAGGTTTTGTTTTTAGATAAAGATTACAGTCAAGCTACTTAATTTGGTAACCTTTCTTTATTAAAATTCAAACCTATATCTGTCTGATATTTAAGGATTCACTTCTTATAAGTCTTTAAAAGAAGCATGGCAGATAAGTGATGCAATGGATAGAGTGACATGCCTGGAGTTAGGAAGACCTGAGGTCAAATGCTGCCTCAGATACTTATTAGTTGTGTGACCCTAGGCATGTCACTTAACCCCATTTACCTCAGTTTCCTCATCTGTAAAGTGAGCTGGAAAAGGAAATGCAAATTACTCCAGTATCTTTGAAAAAAAAAACCAACAACAATGGGGTCACAAAAGTAAAAAAAAAAAAACTGCAAAAATGATTGAACAACAAAAAGAAACATTCTCTAGTTATACCCCTTGGGACAATAAAAGATGGAGTATAAGACAATAATAGGTTGGAGATTTAAAACACTGTAGAAATGCTTGTAATACTTTTATATTATACCTATCAGCCTCAATCTCACCTCAGCAGATAGTACAGTGTCTTCTATGGAGGAAAGAGTATAATTTTGAAGAAGAGTAAGGCTTTTATTTTTCTTCCTTCTGATTCTCCTCTTATTTTTAAGGACAGATCTTCTTTATTTGAGGTCCATTCCAATCCTAAATAAAAGTCATTTTCGTCTGCAAACATCTGTCTCATAGATTTTTTTTGCCCATATTCATAGCAATGATCAACAAAAAGTGTTTCTAACAGGTATTTAACAGTGACAAGAAATTTATGCTTTAAAAGACTATTGCCACAAAAGTCTTCCAAATTAAAATTCCCTTTTCCTGTAAGGTAATTTTAAAAGAGAAAATTATATCTCTATATTGAATGCATCTTCAGACATTTATTCAGGATTTTTTTCCTATCTATAAATACAGATGTGCTCTGTGCCCATAGATACAGCTATTTTATAATTGGAAAATTCTATAGGAAAAAAATCATACAAATAAAATAAATCTGCTAACTTAACTGGTCATCAATGGACATAAAAAACACACTCATTAAAAATCACAAATCTTTGTATCAAACTCAAGTATAAAATTCAGTGATATTCATTCAGTTTTATATCATTAATCCTATTTGTTCTTTTCATGACATGAACACCTCTCAAAGATAAACCACTATTACCTCATATCTAGACAATATTTGTTTTCCTCAAGGCCTCTAATCTTTCCTTTGTCCAAGGAATCCTACAAGTGGCTCTCAATGTATTCTTACCAAAACCCTATTTTCATCATGGCATTCCCTTACTAAAAAACCCTTAATACCTTAATAGTGTTTGCACTATTCTTCATGACCAAGTAGGGAATAAAATACATATTCAGATCCCCAACTAGTTTCCCAGATCTTCTCTTCACAAATCTTTTATTCCAGTCAAATTTTATCTATCCATTGGACATGCATGCATATTACTTCTATGTGCTTTTGCTCTCATCCAAATTTGATGCTTTTTCTGTCCTTGCCAAATGATGCAAATTCAATATATCCTTCAAGATATAGGTTCCACTATGCCCAAAGGGCTATAAATAAGTGCATATCCTTTGACCCAGCAACCCCACTTCTGGAGTTGTATCCCAAAGAGATCATATAAGTGGGAAGAAGACCTATATGTACAAAAATATTTATAGCAGCTCTTTTTGTGGTGGCAAAGAATTGGAAATCAAGGGGATGCCCATCAATTGGGGAATGGCTAAACAAGCCATGGTATATGAATGTAATGGAATACTATTGTGCTATAAGAAATGAGGAGCAGACAGACTTAATAATAACCTGGAGAGACTTATACAAACACCTGTTGAGTGAGGAGAAAAGAATCAGAAGAAATCTGTATACAATTACAGACACAACTTATGTGTGACAACCGAATTTGATAGACTGGACTCTTATCAGCAATGCAAGGATATAAGGCAACTCCAAAAGACTCATGATGAAAAGAGATGTCCACATCCAGATGAAGAAGTATACAGTTTGAATGCAGACTGAAGCACTACTCTTTCTTTTTCTTGTTTTGTTTTGTTTCCTCTTTCCCATTTTCCATTCCATCTGTTGTAAATCCTTTTTTACAATCTGACTAATGTTTAATGTGAAGGTATTTGCAGATCCTATATTTGATAGCATCTCACCATAGGGGGAAGGAGGGAGGAAAGGGAGGGAAAGAAAATTTGAAACTCAAGGGATTGTAGAACTGAATCTTGCAAACTAAAAGTAAACAAACAAATTTAAAAAAAAGATATAGGTTTCAACATGTGTATGTGTCTGTCTGTGTGTGTGTTACTGACCTTTTTGTTAATCTTATGAATCTTATATCCCACTTCTCAGAATGTTTTTTAATCCGTAGAATGGCAAAAAGGAAACTAATTATTTTGAAACAAAACTGTATTTTTACTCATTAAAGCTTATAGACCACCTGAAATCTATTCATAGACCCCCACTGGGGTCTGTGGACCTCTAGTTAAGAGCCTTTACCTTAAGATCCCACCATAGTCCTATAGCTTCCTTGAAACCAGCACTGATCATTACAGTAAAGAGTGACTTCTCCCTTTCCTGAAATCCTGAATAACTCATTATTTTTTAAATTTATTTTTTTTGCTTTATTTTGGAAGGGGGAAGGGATGGCAATTGGGGTTAAGTGACTTGCCCAAGGTCACAGGGCTTGTAAGTATTAAGTGCCTAAGGCTGGATGTGAACTCAGGTCCTCCTGACTCCAGCACTGGTGCTCTATTCACTGCACCACCTAGCTGCCCCTATTATTATGATGATGAACAATTGTAGTTTTATATACATCTATATTTTATGTACATGTGTTTATGCATACATATAGATATGTATGTGTACACATAAGTCTATGTATGTATGCATATGTGTATATGTGTGATCCACAGCATCTAACATAATGCTGTTCACTCAGTCTTTGCTATGTATATTTTCTAGGTTTTTTTTTAATAGTCGTAAAACTAGCAAAGTTCTTAGACATCATTTAGACCAAAACCCCTCATTTTACATACAAGGAAACTGAAGTCCAGAGAGGGACTGAGACCTCTCCAAAGCAAATCATTCAATGACTTTTAGAACTTAAACCAGAACCTAAGACTCTACATCCAGTTAAGTCCCACAGTACTTCTCTTGACAGAAAAAATAAAAAAAGAGTCCTATGGAGATGAATCCAAGACAAGTAAGTCGATAATAAGAGAGCGCACAGCTGTCCTTGATTAGATCAAGTCACCAGAGTCTACTCAATTTTACCCCCCACATTGAAAGAGCTCGTTGATTTGATTACTGGGCCACCATTATTGATTACTGAAAATGTGTGGTGACAGACGTGCTTCAAGAGGAAAAGGCAAACATTATCTCTATTTTCAAGTTAAAAGGATAGTTTTGACAAGTAAAGTTATATACTGCCAAATGACTTTGATTCCTAATGAAATACAAGAAGATATTTTATAGGGACTGTAAATTTTTTTAGAAAGAGATAGGTTGATGATTAAGACTTAGCATTCAGAACAGATCATGATGCCCTAATTTATTTCCTTTCTTTATAGGATTACTGCACAGGCAGGTGAAGGGAATGACATCAATTAACTGTAATTTATGAAGTCCCACAGGCTTATAGGCACTATGCTAAATTTGGGGGACAGAAGTACAAAGAATGAAATAATCCCTGCCTTTAGCCTAATGGAGACAAAATTAGCATAAAATACAAAATTTTTACAGTGTAAGTATAAAGTTAATACATATGTACCCACACTATTTGTATGTATGTACATATGTAAAGTAGTCGAATAATTACAAGTTTGGGAGGGAGGTTATTAACAGTTGGAGGGATCAGTGAACGATTCATACAAAAAATGGTGCTTATATTATATCTTAAAGAAAGATAAGAGCTCTGTGAGGTAGAGGTAATGAAGGAGTACATTTTCAGCATGAGAGATGGTCAGTGTAGAGGCCTGCATATGAGAGATGGATAGTAGTAACTGAGGAACTTAGAAAAGACTAGTTGCTTGGATCAAAAGTATAATTTTCAATAAAGCTTATTCAGGCATGCTTAGACTAGAAAGCCCCTGGGGCCCTTCTCTACTCTGGGACACTTTGAATTTGCTTATGTAGTTAATGCACAATTGAGTAGAAGATTCTTTGACGATGTGCTGTACTGAAGCCAGTCTAACACTTTTAACAATCACCATGACAAAATAGTATTGTAGCTCCAAATACAATATAATTAGGCCATGCAAACATTGATCTGTAAAGGACTTTAGAAGCCAAAAAGAGGAGTATATATGTTATCCTAGAGGCAAAAAGAAGCCATTGGAGCAAACTGAGTAATGAAGTCACATGGTCAGATAAGAAATTAAGCAAAATTACTTTGATAGCTCTGTGGAGTAAGTAAAGACTTAAGTCAGGTAGACCAATTAAGAGATTGTCGAAATCAAGCCAGGGGATCAATGGCATGAATCTCTCTCAAGCTAAGCTTTGAATGCTAAGAAGGGGAAATATGTGAGAGATATCACAAAGGCTGAAGCAGTATAATTTGGCCACTGAATGGATATGTGGGGTGTGGGGTGAGGAAGAGGAAGGTGTTTAGACTAAAGTTGAGGTCATGGAGACAGACATGGGAGACATGGAGTTCAGTAAAATATTCAACCAAGTAAGCCAGGGACAAAGAAAAGTCCAAAATAGCCTTCAGTCTTGTGAAGTCTCCTTTCACTACCATAGTAACAGTGATTGACTGCTGGAAAAAGGAGGGGAGGGAGGATGCTAGAAAAATCACATAATCTTGACCTTCTATAAACATTAACATGTTGGATTGCTAAATCCAAATAGCAGCCATAAATACTATCCAGAAGAAGCTTCTTTAGTGAAATGCTCCAGCTGTCTGTCCTTGGCCCCACTCCACATAGTAATATATTTTTTATTAATTATATTAATGAAAGAAGTCCTTTAGTCAATATATTAGGATTTATTAAGCATTTACTCTATGTCAGGCACTGTGCTAAGTTAGGGGGATACAAAGGAAGATCATAAAAGATAGATTTTGACTTGATTTTAGGGGAGGAAAGTATGTCAAATATGCTGTAGACTGGATGCCTGTTCAGCTATGATTGGACTAAATGGTTTCTGAGGACTCTCCTTACTCTGAGAGTCTTTGAATCTGTTTTATCATCAATGTACAATTGATTAGTTTATTCTTTGATGATGTGTTTGCACTGAAGCCTGCCTAACATCTAACTCATCAACATTAGAATAGGAACGTAAGTCAGAAGAGCATACTTCTTGCAAACAAGGGGGTCCTATTCCACTTAACCCTTATGTAGTGCACAGTTAACATAAGTTGAGGAATTTAAGGGGATGGCTATTTTCTTGACCAAATAAAAATCCATTGAATTATCAGTTCTCTTAATACTCATTAATAGTATGTCATGGTTAGCCAAATTCTCCAGGTCCTTTAAGAGTTATATTAAAACAGAATTCTGGGAGTGGCTAGGTGGCACAGTGAATGAAGCTATGGCCCTGAAGTCAGAAGGACCTGAATTCAAATCTGATCTTAGACATTTGACACTCTTACTAGCCATGTGACCTTGGGCAAGTCATTTAACCCCAATTGCCCTGCCTTCCACCTAGAACTCTGGTCAAAGCAATGACCAAATATCACTCTCAGGGACAAATGAAGAAATATGCTACTCACCTCCTCCCAGAGGTGATGGACAAAGGATTCAGAATGAGACATCACTTTTTTGGACATGATTAGTGTGGGAATATATTTTTTCCTTCACTATACATATTTTTTGGAGTTTTTCCCCTACTTGGATAAGAGTATATGGAACAATGAAAAATAGAATTGTTCATTGAAAAAATAAATTTTAAAAAGTTGTTCTGAAACAAAGAAAAAGAAACACCTTTCTTATTGAACAGGTTATGTTCAATTAATTAATTGTTCTCATTTATTACATGATTTAAGATTTAAAATATTTTGTTTAGGATAAACCTATCTCATCTTTACATCCCTTAGTCTATTGGGAGCTTCTTTTATAATAGTATCCTCATTTTAGATGAGATACAAAAGTTAAGTCACTTGTCCAAAATGACACATCCAATAAGTATCTTCACCATTATTTGAAAAAATGGGTCTTTAACTTCAAGATCCACATTCTTTCTACCACACTACAGGTTCAGGCTTCTTCAAAGCAGACATGGAAAAGGTACTAATTCTTTATTCCACAGGAAAAATGTTGAAATAGACTTCTTTTTTAATAAATTGGTAGGTGACTATGGGTATGGAACATTGATCATGATTCTATATGTGGGGCACTGTGCTGATTGGTTTTCCTTTACCCTTTTTTATTTGTTCTAAAGTTCTTAGGGAATTTAGGGGTTATTTGTACTTAAATATAACTGAAAAAATTAAAACCATAAATTAAACTTTAAAAATTCTCTTGGTCAAATTAAAAGCAAAGTTCAAATGGCACCTATTAGAAAGCAGTAAGCACTCTATTTACAGGACTTAGAGCTGCAAAGCAACATGGAGGTTTTCTATTCCAACACTCTAATTTTATATAGGTCCCAGAAAGGTGAGGTAGGCTGTGAAAAATTACAAGGCAATGATTTCTAATTATACCTTCTCTAAATTGCCCTAATGACCTTTCTTTGTCTCATCTTTTTTTTTTTAACCTCTCTGTAACAATTGACATTGTAAATCACCTTCTCCACTTTGATAATCTCTCCTCTATAGATTTCTATTACAACACTTTTCCTGGTTCTCCTACTGTAATGCCAAGCAAAGGCAACTTCCCAAGGTTCAAAATACCAGGATAGCTGCTCTCCATTTTATTCAGTGAAAAATTGAGAATAGAGAAAATCAAAATATACCATCATTCAAAATACAGCATTCACCAAGTATAATTCAAAAATCTCCAAGTACTACTCCACTCCTGGACATTATAATTCATTTAGTCAATCCCAAAGACCCTCTTCTAAGTACTACTTCACCCCTAGGCTATAGATTCATAACCACAAAGCCCCTCTTTTCAAATGGAGATTAGTTTCCCATCATAAGTAAAGTTCATTCATTTGTTCAATCACAGAGCACAAAAAAGTCAAAAGTTCCCCACCCTTGGATCACAATTGAATCTACCCCAGAGTTACAACAAGCTAAAGCACAGCATTTAATACCCAAAGAGAGGTCTTTTCTTCATCTTGACCTGAGGCAAGTTCTCAGCAATCTTTGTTCCTGGGGAGACAAACTTAGCAAGGCCACAAGATACATTGCCAGTGTCTTCATTAATTCATTCTCTGTCTGCAGAACAGTCCTAGGACCCCTGAAAACATTAACAAAACCCTCTCCCAGGATTTCTGTAAACATACAACAAGAAAATCCTTCTTCAGGGCTTTCTGAACCAACAGCAAGGTTCCAGGACCTCTACAACAACAGCACTGCCCTTCACCTCTGGACAGTATTCACTCTCTGTTTGCAGAACAGAATCAGTTACTCTGAACCAACAGCAAGGTTCCCAGACCCCTGCAACAACAGACTTGTCTTTCACCAGTGAACAAATCTGGCAAAACAACATCAAAACAGACAAAGTACCAGCATAACAGCCATGTCTCCTCAGTCTTTGGCAGCTCTGGGTGGAAGCTCTCAAAAGTCCTGGGCAATTCAAACTGGCCCTCAGCAATCCTCTCTGTCTCTCTCTGCCTCCAAGATGCTGCTTCCAAAAAGTTCTTCTGCCTCTCTCTTTGCTTGTGTCTCTCTAAATTTACGTCACCAGCTCCTCCCAGTTCGTGTCTCTCTTTTCACATCAACAAGTCCATCCCACAAGTGGGATTCACAAGCTCTGGGTTTTAACACAATCAAACCAAAAACCAAGCCAATACAGGGGGATCTTTAAATTCCATTCCTATTACACCTAAACATGTGTAGAATATACACAGTGGTCAGAAGAGTCTGACCACTCTTCCTTCTCCTTCACTGGATCCTCACCCAGTGTAAGTCTGCTAAACACGGTATCCTTCACGGCTCTGTCCTGGGCCTCTTTCTGTTCTCCTTCTATATTATCTCACTTGTTGATCTCATCAGCTCCCATGCATTAAATCATCTCTATGTAGCAATTATCATATCTAATTATTCAACCCTAACCCAACCTTCAGTCTCACATGCCTCAGCTATCACACTTTTTGGAAATCTTGAACTCCCATAGACATCTTAAATTCAACGTATATAAAACTAGGTTCATTATCTTTCCTCCAATATCCTCCCTTCTTCTCAACTATCCCACTACTTTTTTTCTTGTATTTTTCCCCCAATTACATATCAAGACAATTTTTAGCATTCATTTTTGCAAGATTTTAAGTTCCAAGTTTTTCTTTCTTCCCTCTTCCTAAAATGGCAGGCACTTTGATATAGGTTTTACATGTGTTATCATATTAATGATATTTATAAATTAGTCACAGTTGTGAAAGAAGAAAGTGATCAAAAGAAAAAAAATTCATGAAAAAGGATAAAGTTTTTAAAAAAAGTATGTTTCAATCTGTATGCAGAGCCCATCAGTTCTTTATCTGGATGTGAACAGTATTTTTCTTTGTGAGACCTTTGGGCTTTGTTTGGATCATTATGTTTCTGAGAAGAGTCAAATCATTTGTTGTTGATCATCAAATGATGCTGCTGATACTACATGCTTTGACTCTCTTTATTTTGCTATGGCTGGTACAAGTCTTTCCAGGTTTTTTTCTGAAATCTCCCTGTTCATCACTTCCTATTGAACAATAGTATTGCATTACATTCATATACCACAACTTATTCAGTCATTTCCTATTACTTTCTACAGAACTACTATCTCCATTCACCCAGGGTTACATTTTTGCAAGTATCTTGAACTGCTCACTTTAATGCACGATACATAAACAATCTGTTTAAGAGTCTTGTTCTTTGCTGACAGTACCTTTGCAAAATTTCCCATATACACTCCCTTTTCTACTGACACAGTAATAGCCCTTTCATTGACCCTCATTTCTTCACTTCTGGAAACTGGCAGGAGTCTTCTGATCGGTCTCCCTCCCTTAAATCTTTCATCATTATTAGTAATTGTTCACTAATCTGTCAAATTGAACTGCCTAAAGCACAGGTCAGACTATGACATGAACTTCAGTAACTTACTGTCACCTCCAGGATAAGCATAACAGTCACTTTTTAACATTCAAAGCTCTTCATGATCTGGCCCCTTCTTACCTTTCTACTCTTCTAATGCTTTATGTACTTCTATATACTCCATGATGTACTGACATTGGCCTTGCTACTCCTTGGACATGATACTACATTTCCCAACTCCCAAACATTGAATGGTCCCCATTTTTAGAAAATTACTCCTTGCCTTGGCTTCTTGATTTCTATTGTTTCACCACAGATAGCTCACATCCTATATTTGTCAAGAAGCTTTTCCCAAATCTGCCCGGTGTGGAATTGCCTTCCCTCTAAGATTACCACCAATTTACTCGTATAAATCTTCTATGTCATGTATGTTTGTATCTTGTCACCTCTACTAGAATGTATATTTCCTGAGCATAAGGATTGTTTTTGCCTTTCTTTTCATTCCCTGAACTTAGCAGAGTATCTTTGAGAGGGACAGGGACAGGGACAGAGGAACAGAGTAATAGAGAGACAGAGGGAGAGAGAAAGAAAATGGAGGGAAGGGAGAGATAGAGAGTACTTAATAAATTCTTCTTGACTTGTTGATTGGACTTAATTTCAACTACAAATACAGTGCTTTTTCATGCAAAGTAGGTATTCAATAAATATTGCTTCACTGATTCCTTCTAAAAATTAAACTCCTAAGGAAGATATAATATCTATTTTCTGCATGAGAAGTCATTTAATTTATTTCCTAAATAATATATTGATCACAAAAAGGCATTTTCATGGAAAGTCTCTCTTTTACTTTGTTTGCAGCCATGATCAAAATTTTTTAAAAATCTAGTCTATTCTCTTGCAGTTTACCTTTCAGTTTGCAGAAGTTTTATAAGAGAAACTTGTTCCCAAATTCTTGAACTTTTAGGTAAATTTGATTTACACCAGTATCTATAAAAGATGACAATAACAATGCACTAAAACATTGCCTGATAAGTGTGTTATTAGAACAATACCCTAAAAAAAGACTGGCTTGGTCAAAAATAAAGGAAAATCATTGACATCAAAAGCAAGTAAATACTGTTCCAAGAATCTTGGCTATAACCTGCTGACAGTGGGTTTTAGCTGGATTTAAGTTGGTTCAGGTTCATTAGCTGTCCTGACACCATCAACACACACACACACACACACACACACACACACACACACACGGCATACACAGGGTCACACAGTCAAAACTAGTTCTTCTAAAATGTAGTGGGGAAAAACCTATAAACAGTGTAACCTCTAACAGTAATGAGCTCATATAAATGCTTGCACACTAGCTTGCTATCTCCTTGTGATTGCTTAACTCATTACTGCCCAGTCTTTTGATAGAAGAACCAGTTATTTATGGGAGACTGGAATTTAAGGAGGAAACTCTTCATAAGAAGAATTTTATGTGAAGTCATGAGAGAGAAAAAAAAAACAATTCTCCACTTAATAAGTAGAAGTGAGTGAATGAAAGGTAAACAAGGGCCTGTATGTGGGGAAAGCTCCAGAGAATTTTTTCAATAGCTTTAATGGAAGAGTGAGAAAATAGAAGATTAAAACTTAATAAAGTAAGAACAACTCACATTTCTATCAAATGTTAAGGTTTACGAAGTATTTTCCTCAAAAATATTCCTGTGGGGTCAGTTTTAATTTATCAGCAGGAGTTCAACTTTAACTCACAAATGCAATAGGCCATACCAAATTTCAATTGGTTTGACCACATGAGTTTGACCGATACAGAAATTAAGATATCGTAGCCTTCTCTTTTCTCTTCAGAAATACAATCAAATTATATACACTAAAGTCCTTCAGAGTAGCATCAAGTTGATGGAGTTACAGAATCCCAGAGTTGTGGAAGGATTTATGAGTTCACCTAATACAAATCCATTCTGGACTCACCTGAACAATATTGTCAACAATTGACAATTTAACTTATTTTTAAAGAAACCCAATAGCAGTGACATCACAAATTTAGAGGGATATCTATTACCTTTTGGATGAATTACTGCCAACTACGTACTTCTTCTTCTTTTTTTTGCTTTTTGGAGGGCAATTGGAGTTAAGTGACTTGCCCAAGGTCACATGTCTAGTTATCGTGTTGTGTCTGAGGCTGGGTTTGAACTCAGGTCCTTCTGACTCCAGGCCCTGTGCTCTATTCACTGTGCCACCTAGGCAACCCCCCCCCCAACTACTTACTTCTTAGGAATTTCTACTTACAGTGAAATTTTTCCTTGTCTTGAGACAAAATGTACTTAAAAATTTTTTTTTACCCATTTGTCCTGGTTTTCTGCCTTGAAACTAAGAAGAACAGATCTAATACCTTTTCCATTTGAAATTTATTAATATAACTGATGATGTTAATTATACTTTATATCGAATACTAATACATATATCACATATATAATGTGAATATTTTACATATATTATTTTCCATTCCTTTCCATTCTAACTTTTTTTCTCCTTGCTAACAATTTCCAATGTTTAATCATTGTCAAAATTTAACTGTGAGTACACTACTTTTTTTTTTTGTAGGCAGATCACACTCATTCCTAATGGCCACAAGAAAACATGGGAATTCATCACCAACATTTAACTGCAAAACTGATGTTGCTTTTGATGAGATACCAATGAGATGCTATATGATTATTAATGTCATAGGTTAATTACTAATTCACATAAGAAACAAAATTACATTTGCAGCTTGAGAAAAACAATCACTTAGGAAAATAATCAAATAAATGAATTATTGTATCTCAGAATCATAGAGCTATAAATATACAAGAGATCATACAATTTTAAAGATGAGGAAGTGAGGACCAAAAAATGATGCTTGTCCAAGGTCAAATGATGTCAATAATTTAAAAAAGATTAAAATGAAGACACAGTAAACATTTAAAGATATCTATTTTTTCTGTTAAAGTTTTTCTATGGTATGAGGCCCATGGCCTTACTTAGTTTATTATCCCTTTCCTATCATTAGCAAAGTGCCCTTGTTTATAACCCAGTACTTCATAGAAATCTAATCTCGTTTTCATTAGCTGAGTTCTTTGTGGAATTGAGAACTCTACTTCATTCATCTAGTCATTCAACAAACAGTTACTAAGAACCTACTATATTAATGTTACATAAACACTTGAAGGCAGTTATTCTTTTCAGCATCTTTTGCTCCAAATTAAATCATTGTTTTGCCAACTATGCCCTTTAAAATGTCTAAGTTTCCTTCAGATCTCAGCTCAGAGACCACTTCCTCTTTGAGGCTCATCCTGATACTCTTTGCTTAAGATTCTTTCCCCAAAAAAAGTACATTAAATAAATATATGTATTCTTTACCATATGTATCTCTATAATTGTGGCCAGTCATTTCAATTCTCTGGGATTCAAGTTCATACTGAGGAGAGGATGGAAATTAGACTAGATGGGCTGTATGGGCACTTTTAACTCCAAATCTCTGATATTTAATCCCATACATTTTCCCATGGGAATATAAGCTCTAAGAGGGCAAGGATTGCATTTTATATTTGTATCTCTAGTGACCAGTCCCTAGTAAATGTTTACTAAATGCTTATTGGTTAGCTTATCAGTGCTCTGTGTGACTGACTCATTCTAAATATGAAAGTTCACAATACTAGATATGATATTTTATTGATAATTTTGGTTGTAATCAAATCATAAACTGTCATATGACCAATCCACAAAGTCTGGGTGGCTAATTACATAACTTTGAAACCTCTTTTTAATTAAGAACTTAAGAATAATCAATAAACATTTCACAAATATATCACATACATATGTTTATATATCCACATACATATATATTTATACTTTATTATAAAATTCCTTTCTTTTAGAATTTTGAGCTCCAAATTCTCTTCCTCCAGTCCCTCCCTAACCCCTTGAGAAGGCAAGCAAAATGGTATCAATTATACATATGAAGTCATGCTAAACATATTTCCGTATTAGCCATAATCAATACATATTTCAATATACAAATGACAAGAAAAACAATTGTTAAGAAAGATTGTTATGCCTTAAGAAATGCTGAATGTGACAGATATGAATGCAATGTAATATTATTGCAGCAGAAACAATTATAAACACGTAAGGTTCAGAGAAATATGGAAAGCTTTGTATGAACTAATGCCAAATGAGGAGAGCATGATTAAGAGAACAATTTATTCATCAACCACAATAATAATATTAAGGAAATCAACTTGGAAAGCCTCAGAACTATGATCAAGGTACTAAACAAGTGGGACTTCAGAGGATTCCAATAGGAATGGCTTATATATTAAGGTTTATCTGTCTTATGATAATGTTCCCTTTCATAAGTGACAGTAACTATCTTTGGACACATTTATTATGTACGTTACTTTAAGAAAACTATCATTTCCCCCTTATATCTGATCTCCATATGAAGATCCAAGTCCTGTATGTGATGACTGACTTTTTGGTTATTCTTCACTACTATATATATCAGAACCTTTCTACTCATGTACATGGACTTTTAGATTTAAGAGTTACAGAAGTAAATACTGTAAATGAATCTAGTCCATACATGCTTCCCATGCAGATAGAAATATAGACATAGATATAGATAGATCCTCTTTGAGGGTTGTAAACATCAACCATGGCATTTTAAAAGGAAATCAAAGACAAAGATAATTGTGGATATAGGTTTTCATGATATCACAATTACAGTGATATGGAGAGATCATGTGTTTCTGATTTGATATTCTGTTCTTCAATTAGGCATACTTTTCTGACACAAACATACTTCACTAGCCTCTAGCCTACTGTGACAAGAGCCAGTTTCTTTGCAATTTACAAAGAATAGCCTCCTATAGATTGTTGAGATTAAATGACTTGTCCAGGCTCATTTCATCCATATATGTCAAAGTCATATCTTGAACCAGGTCTTCTTGACAAGTTCTCTGTCCACTATGCCACAGCAAACTCTCACCAAATCTACTAGATCACAGCATTTTTCCTTTGCTGCCTCACCTAAGGTCATAGATTTAAATCTAGGATGGACCTCATTGGTCAGATAATTCAACCCTCCATTTTACAGTTGAGGTAACTGATGACCAAGGAGTAATTTACTCAAATAACATTCATAGGCATCATTTGAACATTTGTACCCAGATCCTCTTACTCTGGGGTCCAATCTTGTTTCATGGTACCAGAGCAAGAAGACTTATGAAAGAAATGGATCCTTATTATTATATTTTCTCTTCCACATTTATTGAAACATTTTGGCATGCAAACACTTACTTAATAAGGTCCCTCAATAATCCAGTGTGGGAAAAGAATCTATATAATTAAATGAAATCACAGGCATAACTCATAATATATCAATGTGCATATACTGCATGTATATGAATGTGTTTTATTAGGTCATGAATCTAAACACCAACTGATTGAGACTCTTCCCAGATTTGCCCAGAATTTTATGAAACCTATTATTCTTACCTGACATAACTGTAATGTAAAACAGACTATAGTGACATTTGATTATATTCTCTTTTATTATTGCTTCATAGTAAATTGTTCTCACCAATCAGTGATAAAACTATAGGGGTGATGATGGTGTTAACACATAAAGACATCTTAAACTACTTTTATAAATGCAATAAAAAGAAGAGACTAAAGAAACTTTCTCCATTAACAGTATACAGGCCCATTCACTTCATTTAATCTACCGCCCCCTCCAAAAAAAATCATCTTCAGAAATATCCCTTCCCTGCATTACACACAGTAGATGAGGAAATATTTCTCCATGCACCAAAGACAGTAATGCAGATCACTTCTTTTATATCTATTTCCTTCTACTATAGTTTATCCCTCAACAATCCAAGTTCTTGTCAAATTGAGTAAATTCATTATTACTTTTATGTATTGATTGAGTTTGCATATCTTACAATTTTAGAATAGAAATTATTTGATTTTCATATTGACATAAACAAAATGACTCAAAATTCTGGTATGTTTACTAATAATTATCTTTACTAAAAATTCTTAAGATTATAAAAACCTTGTTGTTATTTTTTGGTTTCTAGATATTCACTCTCCCATACTGCAAAAAGAAAATGCTTAGTAATTTACACATGGTATATTTCCTAATGGGAACACTCTTGCACACATATTAAAAATTAATAGCCCACCAATATTTAATACCCATTAAGTTTACATCAATCTTGCTTTGATAGAATCACAGGAATTCGGAAGAAACCTCAGAAACTGTGTAGTCTGACCTATACCTGAAAAAGAATCAATCTTCTTTTCTATATCCAAGACACACAGTCTTCCCATCCTTTTGCTCAAGACATCTAGTGGGGGAGAACACACTATTTCCTGGGCTAGTTGATTCCACTTTTGTATATTTCTAATGGTTAGAAAATTTTCCTGACATAAAGTCTAAATTTGCATCTTTGCAACTATGCTGCCTTACTCCTGGTTCTTCCTTTTCCAAAAAAAAAATATTTGGAGTCAGGAAGACATTAATTCAAATTTTGCTTCATACTCAACTGGGTGGTCTTGGGCAAATCTCTGATTTGGGTTTTCTTATCCTTATATCTACCATATTGTGTATATATATATATACATACATACATACATACATTTGTCTCTATGTGTAAGTATGGAGAGAGGACTCAGTAAACTTTCTACTAACAAATATATACTTGGATGTGTATGTATATATATATATATATATGTATGTATGAATGTATATAATGTTCCTTCTACTTCCAGATCTTTGATACCATAGGATAAAAAGTCTAAATAATAGTGCTTCAAATGCTAGAGCACAACTGTTATATTCCCCTCAAATCTTTTCTTCTCTAGGTTAAGTTTCTCCAGTTATTTAGTCCAATTTTTAAAAGATATCAATTGAAGGACATTCCCTATCCTAAAGAATAATGCCCAGAACTGCACACAGTGCTTCAGATGTTGTGTGCCTAGAAGTCAAGGCAACTGTTCCAACCTTGTCCAGAATGTTCTTTCTTAATGCAGCTCAAAATTATATTGTCTTCCTCCCCATATTGGACTCGAATCATATAGTTTGCAGATCACTAAAATGCCTAGAATGTTTTCAAATTGAATGTTATCTAATGATGTCTCAGCCACCTTATTATAGATGTGATTATTACATGCAATTATGAGATATTATACCTTGTATATGGTGCAGTATTCTAGCCTGTCAAGAGAGAAGAGCTTTTTGGGTCCTGAATTTGGCATTAACTGCCTTAACTATATAATAATCCAACTGCCAAATATTTGTGCATTTTTTAAAAAATATGATAAGCATTCTAAAAATGCTTTTATCAAAGTCTCTGATGAAAGCATTAAACACCATATGACCACGTAGAGATGCCTGGGACATGCCACTAAAGACATCTGTAATGGCAATGGAGATTTGAATATCTTCCCTGCCCCTGGAATGGCAAGTAAACAAGTGTTTAGCACCTTGTTTCAAGTTAAGCCTCCTGTTGATTATATCAAGCCTTTGTTGGGAAGCAGAACTTGTCAATCCCACAATGGGAGGAACTTGCTAATGCAACAGGAAGGGGTGGGACAGGGAGGAGCTAATAATCATATATAAGAAGAAACTCAAGCTGAAAGAGCTAGAACTACTGGAGGCAAGCAAGGTGGAGGCTAAGGAGCTACCATGAGTGAGAGAGGGGCATTCTTGCTTGAGGGAGTCTGTTATTGAAGGCCTGATGGAGGGAAGGTTTGGGAAGGCTTGGGAACATGGGTGTTTGCTGCATTGGTTATGTACCAACTTTGTGGTCACTGTAATGATTTTGACTTTCTCATTTAGGGACTCAGTTTTCTGGTATATGAATAAATGCTTTGGTTCTGTCTCCATGTGGAAAGTTTTTATGTTTTGTGATTCACAACTACACCAGAATATTCATAGCTACCATGGGTGCTGTGAATATTGCATTGGTGTTACAATATCCTTTCAAGTTGACTTCTAATATTTAATGACTATGTCTACATTATGCCATTGAACCAATACCTATATTTACCTAATGTACTATTATCTATCTCAAATCCATCACAGGATGTGCCAATTAAGTTATATTTTGTAACTTCAGAGAGAGAGTTTTCAGGTGGATGATGAGAGAAGGCAACCATCAGTCCCTTCCATTCATCTTTCTCTCTTTCCTTCTTTCTTTTAGGGAGCTGAGGAGCTATGATTTGATCTATGAAGGAAATAAAAAAATGGAGACTCTTTTCATTGCTGAGGATCTCCATCTCAGATGTGAATTATAGTCTTAAAGGACTACAGAAAAAGTGAGATGCTAAGTAAGCTGACAATGTTCACACAACTAGTTATGTGTCAGAGGCAGGATACCAGCTGAGCTCTTACCAACTCTAAGGTCACCCTCTCTCTACTATGCCACATTCCTTCTTAGTTCATACTTGACATAAAATCACAGTGCCTTAATGTCACTGACAAAACTAAACCATTTCTTGACAATAAAAGTTATTCCTGTTTGGAAGCATCACAGCCTGTATCCTCAATGTTTATGGGCACAGAGGAGATTTGCTTTGTTATGTATTTTCATCTATTCATTTGCACTGGAAAATTAAACCATAATTTTTGGTAAATCAGAATATTTGATGTTTGCTTTATATTTTCCCATAACACAGTACACTTGTATCATACACACACACAAAACAGACAACAATTTGTGGCATGTTTAACACATAAAATACTATACCAAATGAAAGAGTGAGTCTTTTGATAAGTCTGAGAATGAGCTCACATATCAATTAAATCCCCTCACATAATTTAACATACCCATATTCATTGCATATTTTTTCAAAAGTCCTTTATTAACATCTGACAAAAAGACCAATTGAACCAATGCTAAAAGCATTAAATAGGAAAGAGTTGTAATAATAGGTTAAAAATAAAATCCAGAAAACTAAAAAGAATGATAGTTTAGCACGTATTAAGGGAAAAGAATCAATTGTGCTTTATAAGGACAACAGCAACAGGTTGGTAGTCAAGAGATTTGAGTTCTAGGCTGAGGTATAGCAGGCAAATACTTGTGTCACCAATTTTTCTGATGTTTCTTTAGCTCCAAATTGAAGCAGTTTGACTAGACAACTTCAAAAATTCTACAGAAATCCAAAACATAAAATAATCCCAAAGGGGAGATTCAGAGAAAGAAATGTAAGAGGACTAGTCCAAAATAAAAGTACAAAATGACTGGTGATTAAGACAAAAATAATGATGGAACAGAATTTTAAAAGATTGGAGAAATGAAAACAAGACAAAGGAAAAGTTACTAAATTTGGCAAAATACAAAAGGTCAAAGAAAATAATGATAGATGTATGATGGAAAATAAAAAGGAATAATAGCAAAGGGAAAACTTTATAATTTAGAAGGAAAATGTACGAGAAAAGTGGTATGATTGATAATGAAAAGAAGATTTAGTAAAAAGGAAAGAGAACTAATATTATGTAAAGAATAAAAATTTCAAGAAGGAAATTACCTTTTTGGTGGAATTTCATTTTATATGTCATATTTTTAATAATATATACTCTACTAAGGTTAGAGCTTCCTTTATGATTTATATAGGGGATAAGTTCTCTGTGATGAAAATACCTATTGCATATTATTTTTCATGTGTTCAGCTCATGCTGATACCAATGGAATCTTGGATAGATAAACAAGGTAAGTTGTTGAGAGAATACTATATTTTCAATATGTTGATACCACAACAAAAAAAAAAGTAATAATCCTTGTCTAGTTTGTTTTCTCTTTTCCATATTTTAAAACATAACATAAATATACCTTAACAAAAATTATGCATCAGTCTAGGGATTTTTTTTCAGGAAGGCTTTCCTTTATTTTTTGGGGGGAATTCAGCTTAATTTTTTATTTTTCTTTCATTTTTCAAATGCTTTATTAATTTCTGATTTATATCATTCATTTCCACCAGAGTTTGAGTTACAAATTTTCTCCCCATTTTAAGGGATATTTTTAGTTTATAAAACAACATAATAGAGATTTTTAAAATTTACACACACACATATTTGTATTTGTCAATAGGATTTAAAAAATTCTAATGTTGATAAAAATTTAGCAAATGTTGTTATCCCTATTTTTCAGATAATAAAACTAAGTCAAGTTATTTTTCAAGACTACTGATTTGCTAAGCTATGTCAAAATCTTAGAAGCTTGTACTATGCATATAGTCAATGATTGTACTATGGCACTCAATATTTCATACAGCAGGATGCTTTATAAAGGGGTGGAATGATCACTGGTGATGGCTAACTCTAGGAATTGAGGACACAAGAATCTTACAAAGTAAGAAAAGCAATTGACTTTGAGTCAAAACCCTTCCCTTTAAGTGTTAACTCCGATACATTTTATATGTTTGAACTTGAAGATTACATTTTTGAATTATCTTTCAAATTTTCTTTCCTTTAATTTCTGCTATTGGATTGCAGTGCCTTGAAATTAGGCAAGAACACTAGAATATACATGAGGGAAAGGCTTGTTCTGCTAGGCTCCAGGTGGTAGAATTAGGAATAATAGGTAGAAATTGCAGAAATTTCAGTTCTAAATTAGAATAAATGGCTTAATCTTTAAAAAATGTCAAAAAGTAGAATGGGATTCCTAAGGAAGAAGAAAAATTCTTCATCACTGGAAATTTACAAGAAAAGACTGGATGACCATACCCTGAAGATGCTGTACAGCAAATGTGTACCCAGGTAGAGGGTGGACTAGAAGACATTTGAAGTTCCTTCTAACTCTGAAATTCTATGATTCTCAAATTCTAGCAGTAAGAATTCAGAATAAATACCATTTATTCCCTGAAATGGCTATATCTGTGAAGACCAGCATTTACCAAGTTTAATTCGCTTCCACATTCAGTGCTTAGTCTTTGTGATGTATTTTGACCACCAAGATTTGAGATTTTGATATTACCACTGGACATGGAGCTAACTCTTTGTTCATATTTATCTTTAATTTGAGGAAGGTAGCCTTGTCACTGTCAAGGAGTTCATTTTTTCCCTTTCTCAGCCTCTACACATTCTCAAAGCCATCATTTACTCCCTTCAGTGACCATGTTAATTAAAATGTCACAATAGTATTCCATTTAGCATCAGATTATGGCTTTGTTTTTAAATAGCACACAAGAGTGATGGTAGGTAGCCTCAGAGGTAGAAAGCTGAAAGGCAGGACAATCATTAATTATTTTTCAGTCCTATTCTCTTTTGCAATACTATGAGACTACTGAAAGTGACTGTACAACAGAAGAGACATGACTCAAATATTTTTAAAGTGACCAATGATCCTTATTTGACCAGGACAGGCCTGAGCAATTTTAATAGACACTTATTTTTTTTAAGATCTTTTACCCCAAGCTTGAATGATCTATAGTAGGTTTAACTGTATGTAGTTTTAATGCAGTGTTATTAGATTAGATGATAGCATTGATTCAATTATTCAAGTATAATCAATTTTAAATGTTGCTGGTATTTAATCTACAATCAATTACTTGGTCCTTGAATGATGTCTGCTTCTTATTTAGAAAATGAAAATTTCTGTCAATGAAAAATGTCTGTCTGATACTTTAACATAGAATATTTTTGAGTTGGACTATATTTGTGATGTCATTATCATAAGGACTCCCTTCCCTTCCCCCAGCTTCTTCTATCATTGCATCTTTTATACTTCATATTTCATAGCATTAGAGAGATTCCTTAGGAACTGAATCAAGTGTCTTCCCCAGTGTAATACAACCAGTATGCAGATGCATAAAATCCTACACATTGCTGACTCCAAGACCAGTTCTTTATCTACTATACCATGCTTCCTCAAAGCACTGAATTATCACTGAACTTAAACATATAGCTAATAATGGTATGTGTATACACATACATATAAAATTTGGGTTAAGACATTTGTGGTGGAACAAAGCTACTTCATACAAGTAAAGGATGTCAAATAGATTTTTTTAAAGGAAAACTACATTTAGGGAAGACTGAACTTTTTGTAAAGGTATTCTAGGCTGTTGCTGTAATTGTTGATGATCTGTTGTGTTCGTGTGTGTAATTTAGGCATATATGGAAAATATGTTATTACAAATGACTAGAAAGGAGGTATCCAGTTTTGTACCCCTGAAGCATATAAACATGTTAGTCAAAAGATAACAATTGAAAAATAAAACAGATTTCCCTGGAAACAAAAATTCCCTTTCATTATGTTAATGGATTGATTTTCAGGGATACTCCAAGGGTGAGTTTCTACAGGCATTAGACTTTGTCTAACATAGTGTAAAGCCTAAAAGTCAACTATTTTCTTTGAAATGAAAACAAAATATTCTTAAGTATCAAGGAAGGCTATAAAAGTTGGAAAATCGAGATGTGAGGGTACAGGAGTTATAATGAAAGGTAAAGATTATAAGAGTGTATTTGTATTTGTAGTAGAGTGTTACAGGGCTTGCCTATTAATTAAAAATAATTCTGTCTTTGTTCAAACTGATCAAGAAATTTATGATAGAAACTGTAGTACAACTTAGTTTCTCACATATATTCCTTCTGTAGAATTTGGTTTTTTTTCTCAGAGAACAGGCATTATAATACCTTTTGAAAGAAGATAAAATCTTTTGCCCAAGCTATCACATACAAATTGAAGGATAGTACCTTGATTAAGTACATTGATATATCTATCTTGAACAAAAACTGAATATCAATGATGGTTTGGGCCTAGAATTAAGCGGGAGAAAGCAAGTAGGTTGGATTTCATTTGTAAATGGGACGGTTTTTAATGATTCCCAAACTGCTACATGCCGTATATGAGCATCAACATCTTAGAAATAATGTTAGATGGTTAGAAAGCAAAAATAATCAAAATGATAATAGCATACAAAATTTAATACTAGATGAGTCTCTATGCCTTTATTCTTTAAGATTATTTATTATTTATTATTCTATTCCATGTCCTTCCCCCATGCACAGTCATTTTATATGTGGAGAAATGGAGGACTAGTTAAGTGATCTGGCCAAAGTTACACACTGGTATCTGAGGTTGGGAGTCAAAAACCAGGTCCTTCGATTTGAAAACTACTGCTCTTTCCTCAGTATTACCAAAGTGAATTAACATGTAGCTCAGTGGTGGGTGTGAGCCCACATAATGATGGGAACAGTTTGTGTATGAAAAGAAAAGTGGGATGAAAACCAGTTAACGAGGTGAAAGATTCTTGTAGGA
This sequence comes from Petaurus breviceps papuanus, assembly GCF_028583685.1. Taxonomy (NCBI): domain Eukaryota; kingdom Metazoa; phylum Chordata; class Mammalia; order Diprotodontia; family Petauridae; genus Petaurus; species Petaurus breviceps. Next base: position 8,048,278 of record NW_027187376.1, on the reverse strand, counting down.
ATAATGACATAACAAACTGCCTGAGAAAGTAACAGTACAAAAGTAGAACTCCCAGCCAAACAGTTAGATCTTCTCCAGAGGCAAGATGGAACAGGAAAGAAAAAAACAAACAAATAAACAACAAACAACACTATGTTTGAGGTCAAGAGATCTGGGTTCAAATCCCCTTTCTTTTCTCCTGAGGCAGGATGTTGTTCATAGAGGTACAACTCTATTTCAGAAGAAACACTCACTGGAAATCAACACCCATATATTAGACTCATTATAAGGTCCCTATGGGGGCAGTTAGGCACTACAGTGCATAGAGTGCCAGACCTGGAGTTAGGAAGATACTGAGTTCAAAACTGGCCTTGGACCTGTACTAGTTATGTGATTCTGGGTAAGTCAAGTAACCCTGTTTGCCTCAGTTTCCTCATCTGCAAGGTGAACTTAAGAAGGAAATGGCAAACCACTCCAGAAAACCCCAAACTGAGTCACAGAAACACAACAAGTTATATCTCATTATTATTATATCTTCCTTCATGGGAGCAGTACCATACTAAGAACTGGGAGTACAAAGAAAGGTAAAAGACAGTCCCCCCCACCCCATCCTCAAAGAACACACAAAATATTGAGAGGCAGCATACAAATAACCATGTACAAACAAGTCATATAAAGGATAAATTGGAGATAGTTCACAGAGGGAAGGAGCTAATTTAAAGGAAAATAAAGAAAAGCTTCTTGTTGGAAATGGAATTTTAGCCCAGGCTAGGGAAGCCAGGAGGCAGAGATGAGGAGTGAGAGAAAATCCTAGAGATTACCAACGAAACTGAGACTATCTTCATTGAACTTTCAGCTTTGTCCTAGAGTAGAGTTGTGAAAAGATACCTTGCTCTCTCCTTTCTATAGGTGCAGTTTACACAAGTATGGAATATTTCTTATAATGTCAGATTATTTAGGACATATTGGGCAGTTTTTCTAATCTCACTTTTTCTTTTAAAATTTTTGTCATAAGGGATGGTTCTCTGGGAGAATAGGAAGGAGGGGCATAGGAAGAAATTCTGGAAATATGAAAACATAAGATATCAATAAAATATTTTTTAAATGTAGTGTTGCATACCCATTACTCCCTGACCTCTGCAATACAATTTTAGTTTTCCTTTCTGTGACCAAATTTGGCTATAATTTTTGGCACAATTTATTATTGTACTTTTGATTTATATTGTTTTGCTCATATATTTTGTTTTTTTCTTATTCTGATTACTTCACATTTTATCAGTCCATGTATCTCCCCATGCTTCTCTGTATTCCTCATATGCATTGTTTCTTCCAATATAGTAATAATCCATTACCTTCATGTTTCATGACTTTTTCAGTGATTCCCCAATTGATGGATGACTTCTTTGCTTCCAAATCTTTTGTACTAAAAAAACTGATCCTATGAATAGGTTGATTTCTATAGGATTTTACTGGTTCTCTTACAGGTTAGTCCACAATCTACCTATTTTCAACATATGATAGTGAGTACCCTCTCTTATGAAGAGAATTCTATTAAAACAGGACAAATCATGAAGAAGGAATGAACCCCTCAGCATCCTAGTGAAAATGAGATCTATTGCTTCAATTGAATTTAATAGAATTGCAGGTAGGTTTGCCAATTTCCTTGAATGAGTGGGCAGTTTTCTGGAGTTCCCTTGAATCTGTGATTTTTAAATACTGATATTTTTTCTCTCTGGGTACCACAAGTAACAGGCAGACATCAGCATAGGGAGTATCGGGTTCAGATATTTGAGCAGATAAAGAAGGGAATACTTTTGAGTATTCCATGAGCCACCAAGTTTTTTTTTTTTTTATATGGCAATTCAGAAGTGAAAAAGTGAAAAAACTAGAGCTCTAGTTTCCTTCTTGATGATCTTGGTCTAGGTACCTGTGAAAAGAGGGAAATTTCCATTCTGGAAACATTAAAGGTTAAAAAGACTTCCAAGTCAGGACTTCTGATTTCCTTCTACCTGAGATGATCACTCTGAGTTAGAGATTTGTAGAGAAAGGAAAGAAAAAAATCTGGATATTCTCCTTCCAACCATCTGCCCTGATCCTATGTCCCTCAATACCATATTCAATGGTCAGAAATCAGAATGCTTTGAGCCATAATAGGTTTTATTTGAAATGATGTATTTTTCACCTTCTCCCACACTTCCTGAACCAAAATCTCCCCAAACTAAACTATATAGATGGAGGGATTAAACTTAATTACAATATAACAATTTCATTACACAAAGAAACTTATCAAATGAACCAGGTTAGACAAAGAAGTGCCTTTTTTAAGTGATTTTTTTAAAAATATAGCTTTAATTCAATTCACCATTTATCAGAAAATGTGTAGGAAAATTCCTCATATTCAAAGAAAGAATTTAAGCATATTTTGAAGGGAACCACTCCTCCCTTCCTTCTGCACAGACACACACACACACACACACACACACACACACACACAGGCTTCTCTTTTCCCTAGAGAAAGAAATGTTTAGAAAAAGACACATGTAGGGGCGGCCAGGTGGCTCAGCAAGTAAGAGCACCGGCTCCAGTGTCAGGATGACCTGGGGATCAAATCTGGGCTCCGATACTTAGCACCACATCCAGAAATAACTGGCCGTGTAACCTTGAGCAAGTTACTTAACCCCAATTGCTTTAAAAAAAAAAAAGAAAAAGACACATGAAATGTAATGGAAAAGCCATGCTCTCTTTCTAACGTTAAATAAGATTTTCTATGATGGCAGCACAAAAGGATAGTTCTAGCAAAATTCTTCCTACTTACACTAATACATATATGCACCTTCTTATAAACACATTCTTCATTTACTCTCATCATCAGCCGTGATATTTATCTTTCAGGGTTATGAGGTGGAACAACTTAAAATGGTCACTGACCACAGGAAGGATTAGCACATGATTATCTTTTTAATCCACACTATTTATGTTTTTCAGAATTTATCAGAGCTAATATAAAAGTGATAAGTTCAGTAGCCTCTCAGAAGTGAAAGACTGTTTACAGCTCCATTTCCATGCATGGCCAGTGATATACAGATCACAGATAGTAGCTGAAACCTTGCCAAGGATTTTCAACTCATAGGTATCAAAGAAAAAGCAACAAAGAAAAAAAATAATACATTGACCCATGTCAAATTCCTAAGTTAAAAATTTGGAAGCCCTATTTATCAGTCATCTCTCAAAAAGTTGTTAGCAATTTAAATATCTCTTAGACTTTCAAATTTTTCCCATTTAAAACCCTTCGCCTTACTTCTATTCTCTGTACTACCATCCTAACATGGTATGCTTTCAGCTCTTCTCTAAATTTATTCATAGTGGTTACAAGATTAAAGTGAGAAAAATATTATTGTTACCTTTACATTTGACTGATATAAGACATTTAAATACAAATGTTAGTGGATTTCTACTGGAAAAGGTCATTTTTCAGAGTGTTAATTACATCAGAATACAGGCAAGCCCTTTCCGCTCCATTATTGTATTAAAGACAACAGCAGTTTGCTTTCCTTCTGGAAAACAAAGTAGCTATTATAAGATTTACCAGCAAATTCTTACATTGTATCAGAGGCCTTTCACTTTTAATAACTATTCCCTTCCCATACAAATATACTTGGGGCAAATATTTGTATATTTATCCATCAGATTAAGACAATGTCTTTCCTCCATCCTTCTCTCAGACAGGATGGGTAGGATCATGCTTGGTATAACAGTTATCAGCTCATGAAGTGAAATGCCCAAAGGTGGTACATGGCATCATGTGCCTGTTTATTATCTTCAACATCATCTCAATTATTTTTCATAATCAAAAAATTTCAAAACCTCCCACCCCAACATGAATACATTAGCAGGAGCACATTATAGCCCTAACCAAAGTGTTGCAACATTAAGTTCTGAGACATGAAGGCTCTTGTCTGTCCTTGTTATATTCTCTCTTAAATCTCTCAGAAAACAAAAAAGGCAATAGCTGTTATTTCTGAGCTGTTGAGATTTCTTGGGGAGCTGTGAATTCTCCCCTATTGTTCCTGTTATATTATAATTTTGATCTGAAGGAAGCCAATGTGCTTTTATTTGTCTGGTGGGTTTTGTTTTCTTTATCTGCTTGCTGGGTGATATGTAATTAAAAATGCCTGTGTTAGCACCTCATGCACAGATCATTTTGGATAACAGAGAAAAATGTGATAATCAAATGTACAGTGTAGACTTACACTGTGGCAACCTGAAAATCTCCTTTTCTGAATTATATGCCAAGCTATCTCTATGTTTTATCCCTGAAAATATTGTAAATACATAAGGAAGTAACTAAAAATGTGTTTGTACAATTAAGATGGCCATTCTTCTTTTGCCCTTGATAAGGAATCTTGTAGTCTTCTTTAAATGAACCTTTCACATCTCTCTTCATAGTCAATTCACCAAAAATTCCTACAACACTCCCCACAACATACTTGAGATTTGTTTATTTGTTTGTCTATTTTGCTTTGTACCACAATAGCTAAAGCCTTAGCCTATGAGCTGAGTATCTTAAAAATTCCTTTCACTTCAACCAGTCCTTCCCTCCAGTCTCCCTTTTCATCAGTACTTACAATTTCCAAGTGAAAAAAAAATCCCTTCTTGAAGGTTATTGAAATTATGTTAACTTACTGCTTAGAACATTATGCTGGTTCTAAATGGAATCTATAATCTCACATAAGAAGGCTTTAGAATGGTTTGGTTGATGTTCTTATAGCTAAGGCTAAGAGATAGTTGGGTCCTTACATAATCACTATATTTAACATAATAATGATCTATTTTAAGTTAACTTATTAAAGTTGTTGCAAAAAATATCATATGCATATTTATCCTTATCTAGTTCCTTCTTTCTAGATTCATGGGATACATGTTTTAATATGTGGTGATGTAGGTGTTCAGATCTGTAGTCTTTTTTTTAATTATTTTTGCAAGTCACTAATACTATAGGTGTAGAGAGGACAGAAAACCAGATAATTACTGCTTATTTATACATCCGAAGATCTGTGAAGTATTCACCTGTTATCACCCAATAAGATATATTATTTTTATGGCAGATGAAGGCTGTCTGAATATTGGCTAGACAAAATATTTAACATAAAGGATTATCAGTTGGAGGTACTTTGTTACAACCACGTTAACAGAGAGACCATACTCTAGATTCTAGAACAAATTGGAAGCAAATGACCCATAACAGAAAGTTGCTTGTTGCTATGGAATACAATATAGGGTGTGTGGGTTTGTGTGAGTGTGTGTGCGTGTATGTGTATAACCACTAGCAAGATCAATTGTCTTACTAGTATAAGTAATGGAAGGAGATTCACAACCACTCTAAACAGATTTGAAGTCTTCAAAGAATAACCACACGAATGAAGTTTGACTATTGCACCATCTAAGACATGGAATTTGAACAGTAGATCACCCCATTAGTCCTTCAAGACATAGGTCTTGGGGCATGCTGAAGATGAAGAGTAGACTGTAACCAGAAGTGAAAGGAGAACAAAATAAAACCAGATTGAATTTAGGAAATCCAATGTTATTTTTGATGACCTGAAACTGGGCTAAACACACATACCCACACCCACACACACGTGTACGCACATAGTCCCATACACACACCCAACACCAAAATTCTCCTATTGATGTTAGCTGATTATAAATCACGGGACTATAACCTTCAAAGAATCTAAATTGTTAACAATTCAAAGGATCGTGGAGATATTTATGATGGTCATAATAAGGCTGCCACAAATTACATATTTGTGCTCAAGAAGTGCCATAAAAGTTTTCATCCAATAAATAGATAATTGGGAAAAGAGGTGTACTTGTTTTGTCCTGAGTTTGAGGAACAAAGACCTAGTCTGAGTACTGAACTGGTATTTATACTGGGAACATTGAGAGTCATATGCATAGTGGTAATAATTAAACTGATGGACTTAAAGAGGTCACTAAGAGAAAATGTAGGAAAAAAGAGTAGGAAATCCATTCATCTCCACCATCCTTCAAATTACTGACAATTTTGATACTAGAAAGATTATGGTTTGTAGTGATATTGAGAAAGGTATACAGAATCTTGTACTTCTCTTCTATGGATGATTTTTAGGGAGCACATGGACAAGAACCTTAACAATGTTATTACAATCTCAACTGTTACAAGGTGTACTCTAATTGATGTGGTCATGAATACATTAATGGATCAAAGTCTAAGCCAGCACTGAGGATGTGATATCAAAAATCTATACCATTATTGGCATATGAATTCCCTCCATCTTCCTGATGATATGACATCTTTAATTAATTGATAAAGAAGGCATTTATTAAATATACACTCTATGTCATAAACTATGGAAGATGGTAGTTATAAAACTGCAGATCAATCAGGCCCTACCCTCAAGGATCTTATATTCTCTTAGCAAGTTTTCTAAGTTATGTGCTAACTTTGAAGATAAATTTCAGAGAGGTGTCTGAGGCACAGGAAGTAATTTTGCCAATGTCACCCATTTATTAATTGTTAGAGGTAGAATTTGAATTCTAGTCTTTCTGACTTTCAGTCTAGCCTGCATTGATTATGCCAAAGTGCTTTCAGTAATAAAGACACTGCCAACTAGTTCTTGCTGCTATTATATTTTTAAGATGGAATATAGTCTTGTTGGTAGTAATAATACCAATTTTTAAAATGAAGGATTTTGCAGAATGATATACAGAAATATAAGGTCATTACTATGCTTTTGATTTCTACCTTGCCCTATTAAAAATGACCTTCCACATCTATTAGGAAGAGAAAAAAAGGGCATTTCATATTTTTGCAGTATTTTTTTTCTTCCTTTCCATTTGCCTCTCTATAGATGTCTATAATCTACACGCCTCAGAGACTGGTGTAATGAACTCCTTGTGGAGTGCATGGGACTCTACCTGTTCCTTTACCTCTAAATAGTATTCTGCATTTACCCTGAAACCAAAATCTTGCCTCAATTAAGCGGAACCAGAGGAAATCGAAATGCTGTTCCAAGGGATTACAAGCACTGAAATGAGAAGCAAAAGGAAAGCCAAAAGAAAGGAGTAATCTTTCATGTGCAGAAAACCAAGGACTTGCTGAAGGGAGGTTGTTATTAAGTCAGTTGGGTGTGACTCGGAATGTCCAGGGCACTAAACAAGGGGTAGGTCTAATGAGATGCCAATGTCAAAATTGTGAAGTTAGCCACGTACACAAACACACACATAGACCCATATACTTGAACAAACAATGCACACACACTTCTTTTTTCTAACGGTCATGCTTCAATTACATACCTGTACTCAGCTATAGGGAATCACATGGATGATAAGAAACAGCAGTCACAAAAACATCATAACAAACAGTAAACTCTGAACAAGACAATTTTTCACATCAACTAGAATTCTTCCATACAAAATCAGAGTCTATATTGATAATGGAATAGGTATCTTTCTGCTCAGCTAATGTAGGGTTTACATCTGTACGTGTCTTTACTTTTTAAAAAATTGGTATGGTCTGAAGTGGCTCCAAAATATATATATATTGCCTAGGTAATGAAAAAAACAAAGAAAAAAATACTATATTCACTATCAAGAACTAACTTCTCCCTCCCCCCTTTCAAGTTTTCCTGTAAATTTTGTGAATTTTCTGGGGCTCTCAGATAAACAAAATGTTTTGGAAGAGGCTATCTCTAAGGCTAAATGAATACATATGGCAATAAGAAAGAATCAACAAAGACATTTAGGGACTAAGTGGGGAAAGTCTTTTCTAGGAGGAGAGGGCCAGGAGGCTCCAAGCTTTGGGGAGGCATTCCCACAGCAAGGCCAGTGAGTTGAATGTGGGTCCACTCATACTTTTGTCATCTAATCTTAAATGAGGTCTAAGTGATGTATGATAAACACATAAATAGATAGATGGATAGATAGATAGATAGACAGACAGACAGACAGACAGACAGATAGATAGATGATAGAGAGATAGACAGACTTACAGATAGATAGATAGATGCATACATACATACATACATATCTGTACGATATAAATATTTCTTCCTTGCTCTGTTTTCCACCCCCTCATTGTCTTTTTTGCAGTTGTTCTTCTATCCTTAAGCACCCCTCATCCATAAGATATCTCTGATTCCTGTATCACTAGAAAAATCAGTCATCTGTGGTAAACTCTCTCAACTCTACTCGTCTACACCTCAAAAAAAAAGTCCTACATCTTAAGTCAACTTCTTCCCTACTCCTATGTCTTTACCAAGGCCAGTCACTGTAAATGTATCCCTACTACATGCCCTCCAAGCATTTGCCCCATGAACCACTGACAACTCTCATTGCTACCATCTCATGGATAAGGGAGTTGAGCGGAGAGGAGGGACAGAATTTGGAGCTCAAAAAATTTTTTAAAATAATGCTAAAAACAATTTTTATTAGTAATTGTGAAAAAACATTATATAAAAAACAATACTTCTTATTGTTCCTTATATAATAGCTCTGTCTCCTGGGACTTTTCCTGCTGCCTACAGACATGCTAAGCTCTATCTCATTCTTAAAGGAAAAAAATAAAAGAAAAATATAACTGCTTGACTCTGCTATCATCTAAATTTATTATACTCTTTCTCTCTGTCTCTCTCTCTGTCTCTGTCTCTCTCTCTGTCTCTCTCTCTGTCTCTCTGTCTCTCTCTCTGTCTCTCTGTC
>NW_027187376.1:8024761-8039460 GCF_028583685.1 Petaurus breviceps papuanus | reverse complement strand
TCTGTCTCTCTCTCTGTCTCTCTGTCTGTCTCTCTCTCTGTCTCTGTCTCTGTCTCTCTCTCTGTCTCTCTCTCTATCTCTGTCTCTCTCTCTATCTCTGTCTCTCTCTCTTCCTAGAAAATAGCATCTATCCTTCAACCTTTCATTATTACTACTTCCTTTCCAACTAGTCCCTTCCCCTCTCTTTACAATATGGTTTCTGACCCTAAAAAGGACTGAAGCTGTTCTATCCATAGTGACCAATAACTATTATTAACTGGTAAATTGTATGTCCCTTTCTCAGTCTTCATCCTATTTATCCTCTTTGTAGTTGTTACTATTATTGCCAACCTCTTAGTTCTGGACATTATTTTTCCCCTTCATTTCTGACCACTTTTTCATTTCCTTCACTGCCTACCAGGGCTCTCTCTTTCCAGGTTCTCCCCTCTCTAATATGTCCCCTATGTAGGTGCCAAAATTGTCATCCAAAGGCAAGGAAAAGGCAAACTCTTTTTTTCTCTGTTATTTTGTTCCCTGTTACTTTTATGAAAAAAATCTATCCTCAGACAAAATTAAGAATAAAAACAACTAATATTTATATAAGTATGTGGCAAAATCATGCCAAGTGTTTTATAATATTTAATCCTCACCTGGGACATAGGTGAATTGTACAGGTGAGAAAACTAAGATAAATAGGGTAAATAGCTTACCCTGGGTCATGTAACTACTGACTCCAGGCCTGTTTCTCTTATCACTCTACCACCAGCATGTGAATTTAAAGCATGCCTCTTAGCATCATAGGACATTCAAGTGACACTGCCTTAACCTTTCTAAACCTTCCTTCCCAAAGTATGAAACCAATTTTTTTTTTCTTTTCCCATCATCACATTTTAACAATTTTTTGCCTGTTCTCTGCCAAGTTCTGGAATAGCCAATTGGATAACTAAGATATAACTGACAATGTGAAACATGGAAAGACTAGATTTGGAGTCAAAGGCCTGGGTTCAAACTCCATTATTGCTACTAATTGTCCTTGTACCTTGGGTCAATTATCCAACCTTTATAGAGTCTCCATTTCCTCATTTGCAAAGTAAAGGGATTGGATTAAATGACTTATTTGGGCCCTTCCACCTCCTAATCCACAATTCCATGCCAGTATGTTTTAATGGATGCTAATTATTTTAATAATTTAATACTCCTCTATCTCTAAAGAACTCTAAAGAGTCCTCAGTTTACATTTAAATGCCTGGATTCAGTTCCTGTTCTTGAAGGGATTTCAAAGTCTTAACACACAATCCAGCAGATGCATTTCAGAAAAAGAGATTAGTTCATAATAAAATGCCAGTAAAAATAGACAAAATACTTTGATTTCAGGTCTTTAAAATACTAAAAAAAATAACATTAGTGCTAAAGTATCCAGGTAATCTAGGTATCTTCCATCCATCTTCCAAAGGTAAACCCAGTTCTGATTTCACTAATTTTCACTAATGAATTCACTAAAAAAATGGCTTTTGACGAGGAAAGAAGATGAAACAATAATGTAAGGATGATAGACAAAAGTTAGTTTGTTTTCATTTTTTCTCCAGAATGTCAAAAATTAAATTCCATTCAACAAATCTTTACCAAGTTCCACCTTGTATAATCCACTGCACATGGCATATTGTGATAACCATTTGTACTCCATTATTTGCCAATAATTTTTTGAACATACAATGATGATCCTTGGACACTATAGGCAACTAGGTAGAAAATGGTATTTACATGGTCCTTAGATTTTTTGAAACATTAAATTCCATTAAGTAAGAAAGCCTAAAGAGTTGTTTAAACTCTGCCTAAGTCAGCAGATTTCTTGGAAACGTATACATAGATAACATGTAGTTTACCATAGTATAGTGAATAGAGAGAGAATCTTGGAGGTAGAACTACTAAGGTGCAAGCTCCACCTCTTACATATGCTGGTTATGTGATGCTGGGAAAATCACTTAACCTAGCCATGTGGTTCCCAGAACTGGTAGAGAGAGATTCCTTATCTGAGAGTCCACTATGTCAATGAAATCATAGATCTAAATTGCCATCTCTTTTCTAAATTTCAGAAATAGATCAAACGTTATCTAAAAGACAGAGCCTTGAACCTCAATAAGTCCAAAAAAACTAAGTAAGCCATGACCCTTGACAAAGAAGACAGAAATCTGGGGTTTGTCTGCAAAGATCTTACCATTCTCTCCTAGCCCAGGGACATATCTGGTTATTAGGGGACATACATTAAGTCAGTGTAATGGAAACTGAGTCACAAGGAGTAAAAATATGATGGATATCTACTAAAATGTTCATTTGACCAAAGAAGACAAAACTATACTATTAAATTGCATGTCCTAAACTTCATCTCTATGTAAAATTATACTTTTGAATTTTTCATGAGAATAATAGTTTTAACCTTTTATCAACAGTGGGTCTGTTCTCTGCTGCTCCCCCAGGGAACAAACCTACCATTGTCATTTCCAGGAGGTGGAAATGTGAAAATGAGTCTGTTGAACCTGTTTGCTTACTGTTATCAAATGCCAGCCTGGGGGGCTACCCTTGGTAACACAGCTTTGACATCTCACCACAGAGTAACATAAACTCTGCTGAAAAATCTTTTGTGTGCAAACACAGGTTCAGCAGCATGTCTCCTTCCTGGGGGGAAAAAGAAGAGAGCCTGGCTCTTACCATCAAGAAATAAGACTGCTGTTTTCATTCATCTTCTGGAAACTGGAAATTTTGAATGGAATCATGTTTATCCTTCTGTTATGGCTGTTTAACTTTGGGTATATTTTAAAGAAGACAGACATTAAAAAGAGCATCCCATCTTAAATGTGTTGTTTGGTCTTTCCAAGTAAACCTTAACTACATTTGACTATTAGGGCAATCTTTACCACCTCTGTTTTTAAAAATATGAATTGGTTTGATAGCTAGAAAAAGGGTAGAGGAAAAATATTAGTCAATGTTCTCTCTTCCTTGATCAGACTCTCCTGACAACAACAGCAAATATATGCCTTAAGTCTCCTAAGACAATGATTGTGGGCACCCTGAGTCCAATTTGCTTGTTAGATCACTTAGGTGAGAGCAGGCGGGAAATGATCTCTTTCAAGTATTCCCCCCTAAAGAGGGAAGTGTGGTTACCCTGGCTGTAAAGAATACTATCTTTTAGGTATAATGAAAGGAATTCACTTCAATGCTGCCCTTCCTTACCCTGCCCCCCAGTCAGTATGACTTGTGAGCTATGGATCTATGCTAATGATGACTGGCGGATGCAGCAAGTACCCCTCCTGAGAGGCCAAGAGCAGATGAAGGTTCCTATCTTTCTAAGTCTCTCTCCTCTGTGTCTTTGTGGATGTAAGGGGGGGGGAGAGATGGGGGGAGGTGGAAGTAGCACAGAGGGAAAGAACACAGAAGAGTAATATGTGTAACAATATGACAGTGCAGATATTTTATTGGTAAATTACCCTTTATTTTAGAAAGGATGTTTCAAAAGAAACAGAACTGTTTTAAAGAATATACCTATACATACATATATGTATATTCTTTAAACATATATAGGAGGGGTATCAATAGTTTCATGAAAGATAGACCCTGGAGCAGTTGGAAAACATGAAAAAAAAGCCCCTCTAGCAGATTCTCTCCATGTGACACCTTTGTTCATTCATTCCAGCCTGTAGGCACATTCTTCATGACATACAAAAGGTTTTTGGTGCTATACAGTTTTTATAAACACACATGAATTAGACATTTGCTGTTCTATCTCTCCAAATCCTGCTTGCTATAAAATTAATTTTCTATGGAAACCAATTCTTAGAAGCAAAATATTGTTTCAGATCATAAATATAATGGGAAAGAAAAGTAGAAGGTAGTGAATGCATATAATAGAATTATAGCAGATACACCCTATAGCTGCCAGGAAAGACACCATTTTGATTTCCTATAATCAGGTATTTGTATATATAGCTAACTCTAATTCTCTAGCTATTGCTTTTATAACTTTCTGTCATAGGCTACCATTGTTTCTCAATTGGCAAATTAAGTAAGTTCTAATCATTTCTTATTTCTCCCTCTTTTTAAATAAATCTTTCAGTCCACCTCTGTCCTTGGTGCATTTGTAGATTTGTAGTCTGGGAACTTGAGGGTTTATGTTTTTTCTTATTAATTCATAGAAATCCAATCCTCCTGTCTTTCTTGCTTTAAGATAGGTCTCTGTCTTATGGTGGCTCTGCTAGGTCCCCAGTCCCAGACACTCAGACAAACAGAAGGGAATAAATCTGAGATATCCTCACACATCAGACAACTATGAGATTTATAGTAATTATTTGCTTTATTTTTCAGAATCCTAAATCTCAACTTGATGGACTGGAAGGGTTACGGCAAAGCCTTTACATGGTTCCCCAGAAGCAGTGCAATCCAACCCTGGGCTTGAGAATCTCCTTTACTTTACTGAGAGGTGGGGGAGGAGAACAAATATGAAATGAGTCTGAAGACATATAAAACACCACTGACACACTTTTCCTAAGCCTTTATCTTCTGAGTAAAGACTTTAATTTTAGAATCCGACCCCTGAGCTTCATGCAGTTACTGAGTCTGGAAACCAAACCAAATCTCTGCGGGTGTTGCATCTCTTCACTGTTCTGACAGTATACGGTTCACTTCATTTTCTCACACTGATGGAGGGATCCAGCTGGGCTATAGCAATTGACAGGCCACATGCACGACCAGCAGTAGCCTACCCTTTCTTCAGAAGTTAAAGTTCCCTTACAAAACAAATACTGTGAGCATTTTAATTATTTTACTAGAGGCCTCAGATATCTTGATATAAGCTTCCAATAAATTTATTTTGCAAGGAGTGGGGGAAGGTAAAACTATATTTGATTCTTGTTACTGTTTTATTGTTTTAGTTTTTTTTAACTAAATATGAAATATTTAGGTATTCAAATCTCATTCTTCATTGTGCAATAGGAACTTAAAAGGAAGCAATGATTAATGAGCCTCCAAAAGGGTATTATAGTAATCTCCAGGGAAAGGGTTTCCCAGTTGATTTGATAACTCTGCCTATTAGTGAAACTTTTGAGACTAAGAAATTAAGAAAGGAGTGAAGAAAGGGATTTATCTGACGTTCGAGTAAGAAGAACATTGGCTTGCAATCAGAAATTAAACCAACTAAATTATTATTGCTCAGCTCGTTTTCCCATTTTCTCCTCCCTAAAATGATTTGAGGTTTAAAAAGGGCTTCACAGGTTTCCTGAAGAAATTAAGCAATTTATCAAAAGGACAATGGGGCTGCCTTTACTGCCACTTGGACCCTTCATGCAAACACTCTTTCTCTATTATTACTTAAGGGGACTTTAGCTTTCCACATGTTGGCTTATCATTGCTTTGGAAAACCAGTAAAACGAATATATATCAAACTAGGATCTCTATTTAGATGACAATACAAAGATAAATGCTCGGGATTATGTTATTCAGTATTTTTTTAAACTTTATACCTCCATAGGGTTTAATAATGTGACTCTACTTCCTCTCAGGAAGATGCTTAGAGACTGAAAAAATGGAACTCACATCAGACCATAGGATATTCTCTAGAAGTCAGGAGAAAGGAAGACAATTTTATTATATAAATTATAAGGTCTCCTCCTAATTGAGAAAATTGAGGAGACAAACAGAAATCTATGCAAATTATATTTCAGAGATGGGGAAACTGAAGGACAAAAAATGACAGCTTATCTTTACATAATATTTTGAGATTTGCAAAATGGTTAATATTCATTATATCATTTGATGTTGACAATAGCCCCAGCTTAAATGATTTGCTTATGGTCATACTGTTAGTATCTCAAGCAGGACTTGGACCCAGGAATTCTTATCTCCAAGGCTAATTATAATACCTCACTCTCACTGAGATAGTTAACCTATGTTAGGTAGAATTAAGATCATAATTTTAAAAAATCTCTTTGATTACTAATGGTCAGCATTTTATGAACATAAATTGACTGTTGCTAAAGTAAGGATTACTTTTAAATCATTGATAGGGAGATGTAAGGAACTTTAGAGATCATCTAGTAATCCCTCCCTTCCCTACCCCATACACACTATTTCTTCAATGAAGAAAGTGAGGGCAAATATGTTTACAGGACTAATCTAAGACTCTATAGGCAATAAATGGCATAACAGAGCTGGGATTTGAACTCAATCCCACTGACTCCAGAGGCAGCTTTATTTCCAGCATAGATGATCATTATACTATTTTATAGCCAGGGCAGTACAAATAGCCTGCCTTTAATGGGCTATATTGCACAGAAAAAGTAATAGAGAAACTGTATAGAGAAATGGGGGCAGGAGCCATAGGACCTGTCCAAAAATGGGTTCATCCTGGGGAAGAGAGATGTCAAAGGCTAAAAGCCACTGAGTAGAGTCAAAACACTACAGAAGAAATCTACTTCCTCAAACAACCCCTCACTTGTGTCAAAACTCAGCTCAAGCATCCCCTCCTACCCAAAGTCTTTCCTGATTTACACAAATCCCTTCCCTCCTAATTAACACATAAATAACAATCTTGTATTAATCTTTCATATGTATATATATATATATATCTTATTTATGGACATATTCAGATATATATATATATACATATATATAAATATATAATCTTGCATATGTACACATACCCTGATAATCCGTAAGCTCCCGAAGAGAAGGAAATGTTCCTCTCTTCTGAATCTGCATCCCCAGCCCCTAACACAGTGGTTGGCACATAGTAAACTGTTAGTTATTTCTTTACTGATCTATTTCATACAGGTAAGAAGCCTAAAAACTATTTCCTATCTCATTAAAACAGACCTCACTTCCAAATCTATGTCCAATTCATGAAGATCTTACTGACTGGTAAATAGTCTAGAACTCATGGATAGTTACTAAAGTTCCTATGATTGCAGAATTTGTTTCAATAGTAAAAGAGCTAAAAAGTAAACAAAAACAAAAAAGAAAGGAAAGAAAAAATAGGAATACATAATGTTGGGTACCCTGTGGCTCTGTGGTTATTCAAAGGTGCTCCCATTATCTAATATGATTAAAATTTACCCCAAAAAAGTTTTGAAAACCATTTTAAATATATTTAACATTCATTAGATATGGGAAAATGAAATGTAAGAAACTACTGTCTGCATTACATGAATAGATATTAAATTGAGAATTCCCCTAACCTTGTAGGAATGGAATTTTGACCCTTACTGAATTGACTTTTATGATATTCTTGTTCATTTGTTTTGGAAAAGATAATTTTTGCATTTCAAGGTGGTAAACCTCCTAAGATTTTTTCAATACCAAATGTTTTTTACTAAATCACATTTTAATGAATTAAATGCAAATAAAGGGAAACATGCTAAATTTCTCTTGGGCTTTAATTTAAATTTGGGTTCAGAATTGAAGGTGAGATGGTTCAACTAACTTTATTAACCTTTCACTATTTCTTCCACAAAGCTTAATATTTAAAAGTCATGTGTTTTGGTGCCTTCCTTCTGAGATTATCTCCAAGTTAATAAGCATGTTTCTTATTTTTATATTTTCTATTTTCACATTGTATCCTATAAGAGATTGTGAGTTTCTTGAGGCCAGGGACTGCTTTTCCCTTTCTATTCCAGACACTTACAGCAGTGGCTGGTCAAGAGTAAGCAATTACTTAACACATGTTAGTAGACTTGATTTGACTGTAGTAGGTAGAATATTGGGCTTAAAATGAGACCTTCTTTCTATGTCTCTGTTTCTATCCCTATTCTTCTTAATCTTTACCTCAATATCACACTCTTATTCTTTTCTTGGACTATTTGAAAGTTTTAAAAGCTGGGCTTTCTGAGATTCACTATGTAACCTTAGACCATTCATTGATGCTAATAATGATGACAATGATAAGAATAGCTAATATTTATACAGTACTTTATAGTTTGAAGAACACTATAATGTGTAAATACAAACATCTATATTCACATGCATATATATACATACACATGTGTGTAAATATACATGCACGTGTGTGTATATGACCCTTACCACAACCCTGTGAGGTAAATTCTATGATTATCCCATTTTAAAGCTGAGAAAACTGAGGATTAAAAATTCAAATAACTTGCCTGGGATCACAAAACTTTTAAGTGTTTGAAGTAGGATTTCATATTCAAGTCTTCCTGTCATTAAGTCCAGTGGTCTTATCAAATATAGTACCTTGCCGCTGTCTAATTTTTAGGCTTTTCATGGAAATCCCTAGGAGTTAGCTTATCACTTTATTTTCTGTAGAATGTTTGACTGAAGGAGCACCACATTCTAGGAGTTACTTAAAATGATCAGTGTAATAACCTTGGGCAAGTCATTTAACCCCAATTACCCTGCCTTCCCCCATCCAAAAAGCAAAATAAAAAATGATCACTGTAATATTTTTTGAAATGGTCAATTAAAAATATCATTTTAGCTGTAACAATTGTTGTTCAGTCATTTCTCAGTTTGTCTGATTCTTAGTGACCCCATTTAGGGTTTTCTTGGCAAAGATACTGAACTGGTTTGCCATTTCTTTATAGATGAGAAATCCTAGGTAAACCAGGCTAAGTGACTTGCCCTCTTGTCACACAGCTAGTTAGTGTCTGAGGATGGATTCAAACACAGGAAGATGAGTCTCCCTGACTCGAGGAACAACACTCTGCCCCCTGTGCCACCTATCTGCCCCTAAAAATATCATGGCATATATAATTCTTGTTCTCTATTTTCCTATTTCAATGGACTTTCAAATATATTGCCTCCTCATTTGATACCCTATGAGGAAAAGAATACAAAGTTTGCTTCACCAGTATTTCGACATGAGGAAATTGAAAGTCAGATTGATTACTTGTTCAAGTGACTTAGAGTCACACAACTAAAAAGAAAAAAAATTATATAGCCTGTGTTAGAGTACAGATCTCTGGACACCTAGTACAATGGTCTTTTTTATGATACAACAACATATTTCATAAGAATTTTCTGTTCTTTCTCATCATGTGTTAATATATATTTCCACCCAGGGGGTGAAAAAAAATAGCCCAGTAACCTTCAAAGATTATCCATTAATAGGTCATGAATGACTCTTTAGAGGGTTTGGGAGTCTAAGGTCATGAATCTAAAGAAAAGAAGACTGATGCTGACAGAAATTAGGAGCCCATGATGGCGTAAGAGACTGAAGTGGAGTCCAAACCCACATATTCATGGTTTCAAGTCACATACCCTATACCCCTCATCATGCTGCTTAAGTTACAAATGAATAGCAGTATACATTGGAGGAAGGAATAGCTGAACTGGGGAAGTCATAGGTGCTTAAAACATTGGAGTATTTGAATTGATATGATTATTGTTATAATTGTCTATTCAATTTATATATTGGTCCTATTTGATATAAATCCATAGAAATGTCAGACACTATGCTGTACCTCTGAGATATTTATCTTCCAAATATGACAACTAATCTTTTTTTTTTTCAAAACAGCATTTAAGGCAAGAAAGGATTTTGATCCACCCTTCCTTCCCTCAGTACCATAGGGCTATATTTGAAATATGATAGAGTTTTAATTGCAAAGATTTGTCATTATGACATGTAATTTCTAAGTACATGAAATGACAAAGCAAGGCATGGGTGTGAAAATGAGTGACTCATTCACTGTGTGAATGATGGTATCAATGACAGTTGCGTGCTTTCCTATTTCAACTTCTTTTTTCACCTATACTACTTACAAGAGGTTTCTGAAGTTCTATCAAGTAGTATCTTATTATCTTTTCCATATTTTCTCTAGAAACCTAATTAGATTGTGCTTCAATATCTGAGTTAAATATTAGCTTATTTGTAGGCATGTGAAGAATTCCAAGAACTGGACATGTCTCTGAGAATTCGCTTTCCATATTGTGTCTTCTAGATAGCAGGGGTGATCTAGAAGAGTAATTATGGTTACATGGTAATAAATAAAAGTTGAATGACACAGTGGTGCATGTGTGCATTTGTGTGTATGTGAGTCTTTACAAATTCTTCTCTTAAAGAAGTTTTAAAAATATTAATTCACTGCTTTACATTTGGTTTTTAAATTCTATAGCTGATTGTGAAGATCTATTCCACCTACTAAATTCTGAATTGCTTAGTGCAACTCTCTTTGCCCTACATTTCTTGAGTTCTCTATGAAAAGATGGTCTTCTACCCTCATTTTCTGATCCTAAAATACTAAACTTAAAAAAAGTATTCTGTTCTCTGATTTAGGTTTCATATCTGAGGGAAATGTAAGAATTCGTAAAGAACCTTGGACAAAAATTGTATTCAAATGATTCATAATTACTAAGTGTTTTTGCTTTTTCTGACAGTCATGCAAAAAAAATGATGGGCTCAATTTCCATTACCAACAAATGTTTCTTCACAAAATATGATATTAATACATTTTGATATATAATTAGCTTATATTTCCCAAGAAAACTTTTAAAAATTATATTTATTTTTCCTAAATGAAATGACTATTTTAAATTTCTTAAAATTTGTAACGTCCATTTTTCAAGCACTTGACTATAGGGACTAGACTTTCACTAGTATAGGGAGCTGCTGGATCAATATATTCTATCAATAAAGATCAGTATCTTCTCTCCAGTTTATAGTCTAGAGCATTTCCAGAGAGAGGCAAAGCCAAAACAGCAGAGAAAGACATAACATAAGATAAAGTCTAAAATGAAGAAACAGGATAGAAAATTTAATAAGCAATAAAAAGGGAACCTGATCATAAAAAATCTACTATGTTAACAGGGAAAACAAGACACAAATTCAGAAGAAGACAATGAAGGCAAAACAAGTTCATGTAACAGTTCAAAGAAAATGTAAATTGGACTCAAATCAGAGAAGAATTTCTGGAAGAGCAAAAAATTATTTTCAAAATCAAATGAGAATAGTAGAGGAAAAATAGATTTAAAAATGAAAGCAAAAAAAGAAAATTATGAAAAGACAATTAACAGCTTGGTAATAGAGGTAGAAAAAATACTGAATAAAATAACACCTTAAAAATAAAACAGAACTGGCCAAATGGAAAAAGCGGTAGAAAATCAACGAGGAAAATAATTCTATAAAATTAGAAAAAGAAGAAGAAATTATGAAACATTGTGAAAATAAGTGACCTGGAAAATAAATTAAGGAGAAATAATTTAGGAAATATTAGACTTCCTGAAATAGCCTAAACATCATATTTCAAGAAATTATCAAGGAATATTGTCCCAATATCCTGGAATTCAACCAGGGTTTATAAAATGACAAAGGTAAAAATCAGGATCTCAGACAAAACAAAAGCAAAAATAGACCTAATTAAAGGGGATAAGGATGGAAACTATACCTTGCCAAAAGCACCATGAAATTATTAACTATTTCAAAAAATAAGTTTAAAAAGGATTCCTATCAAATTCACTCTATTGCAGAAATAGGGTTTTGATATCTCAACTGGGGAGAGCAAAAAAGAGAAAGAAAACAATAGATCAATTTGCTTAATGATTACTCATGAAAAATTCCAAAGAAAATGCTAGCAAGGAGATTAAAGCAACATTAAAGAAGGAAGGAAGGAAAGAAAGAAGGGGGGAAGGAGGGATGGAGAGAGGAGAGGAAGAATAGAGGAGGGGAGGAAGGAGGGCAGGAAGGAAGAAAGGAAGGAAGGTATTCAAAGAATAAACACAGGCAAGGAGGGAACAAAATTAATCTTCTTTGCAGATGCAATGATGATATATTTAAAGAACCTAAAGAAAAAACTCAAAAACTAACTGAACATTGAACAAATTTACTAAAGTTGCAGGATATAAAATAAATACACATAAATCACAAGCTTCTATATACTTCTAGGAAAACTCAGAAGCAAGAGATAGAAAGAGAAATTACATTTAAAGTAACTGCAGACAATATAAAATACTTGCATGTCTACCTGCTGAGACAAACACAGGAATTATATGAACACAATTACAAAACCCTTTCACACAGATACAGAAAGTTATAAACAATTTGGAAAATATTACTTTATCATGCATAGGCCAAGGCAGTATAATAAAAATCACAATGCTACCTTAGTTAATTTATTCAGTGCCATGCCAATCAAACTACCAAAGATTTATTTTATAGAGCTAGACAATAGCAAAATTCATCTGGAAGAAGAAAAGTTCAAGAATATCAAGAGAATCAAAGAAAAAAATGCCAAGGAAGTCAGTGTAGAAGTACCAGAATTTAAACTATATTGCAAAGCAGTTATCATCAAAATAATCTGATAATGACTAAGAAATAGAGTGGTGGATCAGTTGAATAGATTATACACACAATATACAACACTAAATGACCACAATGATCTAGTTTTTGATAAACTTAAAAAGAGCTAGACTTTTGGGGTAATAACTCTCCATTAGAGAAAAATTACTAGGAAAATTGAGATACAGTTTGACAGAAGCTAGGCATAGACCAACATCTCACAACACATAGAAAGATAAGTCAAAAGTAATTAAATGATTTAGATATATAGTACAATGTAAGAAAACATGAAAAAAAATGTACCTTCCTGATCTGTGAATAAGGGAAGAGTTTATGAACATACAAGAGATAGCATGGATTATGGGAAGTGTAATGGATGATTTCAATTCCACAAAATTTAAGAGGTTTTGCAGAAAGTAAACTAATTAAGGAAAAGGTAGGAGGAATAAAGAAAACTGCCTAAAAATGTTTAGAGCAAATTTCTCTGATAAAGGCCTCATTTCTCATTTATAGGCAACTGAGTAAAATTTATCAAAATAAGAACCAGTCCCAAAGTGGATAATTGGTGGAAGTATATAAACAGATATCAGAAGGAAAATTAAAGCCATAAATAGTCACATAAAAGTACTCTAAATCAATAATGATTAGAGAAATGTGAATTAAAAATTTCTTATCTTTCCTCAGATCAATCAGATTGACTAACAGGACAGAAAAGGAAAATGACAAATCCTAGAGTGGATGTAGAAAATTTGGATACCTCATTGTTGCTAGAGTTATAAACTTAGTTCAACTATTCTGGAGAAAAATTTGGAGCTATGCCCAAAGGTCTATAAAATTCAGTTTACCCGTTATCCCAGCAATATGACTACTAAAACCGCATCCCAAAGATATCACAGAAAAGGGAATGGAACTCTTGTACAAAAATACTTATAGCAGCTCTTCTCACAATAGCAAAGAATTGCAAATCAAAGATATCTCCATCAACAGGGGAATGACTGAACAAGTTGTGGTAAATGACTGTGATGGAGTACTGTTGCGCTATAAAAAATGACAAGCCAAATGCTTTCAGAGAAAATATGGGAAGACTTATATGAACTAATGCAAAGTAAAGTAAAAAGAACTGAGAGACCATTGTATACAGTTACAATATTGTAAGGATGATCAACTGTGAAAGACGTAGCTGCAGTGATCAAAGCCATGATTCAAGATAATTCCAAAGAACTCATGATGAAAAATGCTATCCACTTCCAGAGAGAAGGTGATCAACTGAATACAGAAGGAAGTGTATTTTTTATTTGAATTTTTCTTCTTTTTTTGTCTGTGTTTTGCAACATGACTAATAAGGAAATATGTTTTGCCTGACTTTACATATATAACTGATATCAAATTTCTTGCCATCTCAAAAATGGGGAGGGGCAAGATGGAGGAAGATGATTTGGATCTTGTATTTAAAAAAAGATTGTTAAAAGTTTACATGTAATTGGGAAATATTTAATGAGATAAAAATACATTTAAAAAATTTAGAGTTTAAATAGTTCCCCAAGGTAACTCAGCCAGGCTTTATCAAAGATGTGACTTTAATCCATGTCTTTCTGATACTAAATGAAATTCCTTATATCCTATACCTTATTGTTTCTCTCTAGAATGCTACGTAATGAAATTTTACCTCTTATACCATGAGGAATGAGTACTCTATTTTTACTCAAAATATAAAGCAGATCAATTTAGTCTCCCATGTGTTACCTGGACATTTCAAAATAATATGGATTTTGACCTGTTATCAAGCTAACAGAATGCTTCTAACTAGCAATTTACCTCTATACAAAAATAAGAGGTGAAAGAGGGACCTATTGTTGAAAAATGAGTTAATCTACAATTAACTTTGAGGGTCTAGACCTGTAGAATTATATTTTGTGTTTTTACATCAAGTTAGCTGAAGGATATTTCCCCCAAATACTCAATAATAGTGATCATCTAGAATAAATAACAGGGCATGATACCCAAACTTGTCCCCCCTCCATAATCTCCCACCCACCCAATGTCCAAAATAGACATGAAACCTACAATTGGGAAAAAATGCAAAGGCTTTAAAAAGTGAGTAAAGTGCTTTTGGAATGAAAAGAAAGCAAATGTCTTATCAAAATGAGACAGTAGTTCATTATATTAGAGACAAGTTCACTAAACATGGTTTTTGGCAATAGAATTAACAAGGTCATGAAGAGAATGTCTATCAGAGTCATGTAATTTCACTCAATTCTCCAGACAGAATTTTCACCCACAAAAAGAAACAGGGTGAGTGAGGGGGAATGACCATGAATAAATTTTGAGTATTAGAAGAAATCACAAAAGAATCCTAAAAATGATTCAGGAGTGTTAATATTTAAAAGACAATATGTGATAATCATCATTAGTTCCAGCTAATGGTCCAAATAAATAGGCC
>NW_027187376.1:8021026-8024751 GCF_028583685.1 Petaurus breviceps papuanus | reverse complement strand
TGTGATAATCATCATTAGTTCCAGCTAATGGTCCAAATAAATAGGCCTGAAAATATGTCTAAAATGGAGCTTTATGAAAACAAGTCCAAATCTATAAGGTTGACAAGGTAAATTTACTCTCTCCATTTTACAAAGGTCTAAACTTTGACTCAAAGATTAAATGAGTTGCCCAAAGTTTGAGTATCACACTTCCAAATGCCAAGTAAACAATGTCATGAAGACTTAGAGTACTGAGATATTCATTCAATTAGTATGCTATGTTGAAGACTGAGTATTCAATGTATTATAGTTTTAGAGTTTTCATTTAGAATTGTAAAGAACCTTAAATATCATTTACGAAGGAACCAATCCCCATATTTTACATATAAAAACTAATAGTAGTGAAGTTCTACTCATGAAAATGATGTGTAGCAAAGAGCTATTTCATGACAGAGTACTATAATAGGTAGCTACTAAGACCATAGGCAAGGATTTCCAGGTGGCCAGTCTCCTTATTTCATGTGGGCTCATATTTGAGACTTCTTTATGTTTTATTATAAATAAAATGGTATATATCTTGAGCTTTGTAAACCTGGAGGCTTAGAAGGGGAAGTTGGTGACTACAACCAGAAGTCTGTCATGCAGTAAAGTTCCCAGATCCTTTGGGCTCTGAGCCAAAGAAAATGTGATATTCCTCCAAAGAATATCTGGACCATTTATTAAAAGATTGTACCTCTGAGTCCAAATACAGCATTTCACTCTGTAGTATTTCACATTTTACATGAATAGTGATATCTTTCCAGTACTAACATATGCTACATACTTCTAGTATCATTATATGAAATATGTGGTAGATGGGGAGAGACAAGTATGCTGACACAAAAGAACAGTTAAAATACTAAGGCAAAATCAAATAACAAGCATTTATTAAACACTTATTATGTGTTAATCATTATGCTACATACGCTTGTGATATAAAAAACAAAAGAGTCTCTAAAGTAATTTGCTCCCTATTTGCCCAGGTCTTGTTATTTGTATTTAACTGTGACAATGGTTTGTACACAAGGTCAATGTCATCACATTTCAGCTGAAGATGATGAGAAGGTTATGCCATTTCTTTTTGATTCCATTCCTCTCTAGTATCTAAACTGCACTCAGCAAAATATACAACGTGCAAGACAGGATTTAACACAAAAGCCATGTTTGGACTCCCTTAGTTGCTACTCATACCAGAAGGGATTGAATAAATATATAAGGGAAAAGAGGGAGGGAGAGATGGAGGGAGAGAGAGAAAGAGGAAGGGAGGAAGGACACCATAGTGATATGGAAAAGTTAAAACTGCCTTCATCTCTATGGCATTGCTGTTACTTAGTAGATATGTCAAAGAAGTTACTTTGCAGAGCAATAACTGTAAAATGTTCATGAATAATTTTTGGTGAATGTGTCAAAAAGAGAGTAAATAAAAGCAATTCCTACACAAATATTCATAAAATTTTGTTGAAGTGGAAAGCTCTCATGTCCAATTCCTAGTAACTAAATTCCAAGTTGCAACTATGAACTTCTAAACATTGGATGAGGACCACCTATGCCTGGAACAAATAGAACAAAATGTAGTCTTAGTGCTATTTGTGTGTGTCTGTTTGTGTGTGTGTGTGTTTCTGTGTGTGTGTCTCTGTCTCTGTGTGTGTGTGGTTTTTTTGTTTCTCTTCAGGGTGAGACACCTGGCAGAAGTCTGCTTCTGGGGAGACCAGCGAGTGTCAAGTGAGAAGGGAAGGTGGAAACATGCTATTCTAACTACCCATTTTTGCTATATAGATGCTAAGCTTATATGATTTCGGGTGGCTATATGACTGAAAGTCCAGTCAGTACCCCCTCAATTTAGTGCCTGGGTTCACATTCATTGTTACAACAATCTAGTTATGTCTCTAACTAAATCACCTAAACTACAAAACAAGCCCTATGCTTGATGAGTTAAGAGAACTCACCTAGGAGTTCCAATCCTGTAACTGTGGATACCTATAATTTGGTAACTATTGAGTTCAAATGGTTAAAAAAAAAAAAGAAAGAAATACTATTTTCAAAGTCACCATGTAAGCCATTTACATTATCTTCAAGCAGACTGAAATGTAATAGTAAAAGCCTAAAATCGGAATATATTTTTCAAAATAAGACTATTCAACTTTTAGCATTTCCCCTGAAATATTCTGTAATTTCTTTTTCCCCACTGCATATTCTTTTAATATATTATCCATTCAGAGGTTAGCAGAGTCTCATAATAAAATATGTCCCTGATTTCATAGATATTCACAAATATGATAATAATGTCAATATCCCCATGATTTCTTATCTTTACATTGCTATTGTGTGCAAATATTTGCTAGAAGCCTAATATTTACTTAATGATTACAGTTATATGATCACAGTTTAGAATTATTCAAATCGTAGAGGAATAGCTAATTGGAAAATAATGGACAACAAATATTTGCATCACTTTAATATTTTCAAAAGATCACTGACTGGAAGAGGTCAAGATGGAGGAGTAGAAGCAGGACCTCCCTGCTGCTCTGGCTTCCACCTTCCCCAATCCATGTAAAAAGGGGATGATAAACAAACTTTGGAGCTGCAGAAATGACACAGAGAAGCTAACCTCCCACTGAGGACAGCACAGCAGGCCATCAGGAATCGGCCAGCACAGTGCTCTGGGAGCCAAGCCCAGCCCCATGCCAAGGATTTAGCCCCTGGGCAGGCCTGATCAGTCAGCAGAAGTGACTCCAAATCACCAGCAGCTGTGGCCGTTTCCAGATTTATCAACACAGAGATGTAAAGGACAAAGTGAAAGGTCAGTGCAGTCTGAATTTTGGGACCCAGTAAGTGGCAGTGCTTGGCTTTTGCCCCCAGGGCAGAAGCCTCTGAGACTCTGGCACAGCCAGCCAACACCAAGTGGCAGCTTCAGCTCCTGGCCAGCAGAGTGTAGGGGGACCGAGCACCAGTCTGAGGAGTAATTGCTCTTGCTTTAACCTCCTTGGATCTGGATTGCAGTCTAGGCTGGAGATCCTAGGGTTCATGAACAGCTTGCCCCAGAGTGTGGAGGCCTCAGAGAGGGCACCCATCTAATACGTCCAGCAGCTGAGAAAACCCCAGCATTTGGGATGAAAGCTCCCCTGTCTGGTGGCAGAGTCCTACTGTGGCAAAAAGCCCAGGGGTCAAGTGACTGAGGGGAAATATGACCAGGCAAAGGAAACAAAGTAGACAGAAGATTCCAACATTAGACTCCTATTTTGGGGACAAAAATGAGCATAGCATGGAACAGGATGAAAAGAGTGAAGTCAGAACACCTGCACCAAAAGCTTCAAGGGAAAATACGAGCTGGTTACAGGCCACAGAGGACCTTAAGAAGCAGATAAGAGAAGTGGAGGAAAAATTGGAAAAAGAAATGAGAACAATGTAAGAAAATTACAAAATAAGAGTCAACAGCCTGACTGAGGAAAATCATACCTTAAAAAATAGACTAACTCAAATGGCAAAAGAGGCTCAAAAAGGCAATGAGGAGAAGAATGCCTTAAAAACCGAATTTGCCAGATGGAAAAATAATCTCAGTGTGTGCTCAGCGAGTAAGAGCACTGGCTCCAGTGTTGGGATGACCTGGGATCAAATCCGGGCTCAGATACTTAGCACCACACCCAGAAAAAACTGGCCGTGTAACCTTGAGCAAGTTACTTAACCCTGATTGCTTAAAAAAAAAAAAG
>NW_027187376.1:7917816-8020926 GCF_028583685.1 Petaurus breviceps papuanus | reverse complement strand
AATGAGGAGAAGAATGCCTTAAAAACCGAATTTGCCAGATGGAAAAATAATCTCAAAACCTCAATGAGGAGAATCATTGCTTCAGAATTAGATTGGAGCAAATGGAAGCTACTGACTTTATGAGAAATCAAGATGCTGTTAAACAGATCCAAAGAAATTAAAGAATAGAAGGCAATGTGAAATATCTCATGGGAAAAACCACTGACCTCGAAAATAGATCCAGAAGAGATAATTTAAAAATTATTGGACTACCTGAAAGCCATGATTAAAGTAAGAACCTATAAATCATCCTCCAGGAAGTTCTCAAAGAAAACTGCCCTGATGTTTTAGAACCAGAGGGCAAAATAGAGGTTGAAAGAATCCACCGATCACCTCCTGAAAAAAGATCCCAAAAAGAAAACTCCTAGGAATATTATAGCCAGGTTCTGGAATTCCCAGATTAAGGAGAGAATATTACAAGCAACCAGGAAGAAACAATTTGAATACTGTGGAAACACAATCAGGATAACACAGGATCTGGCAGCTTCTACTCTGAGGTATCGAAGGGCTTGGAATATGATATTCCCGTGGTCAAAGGAGCTGGGATTAAAACCAAGAGTCACCTACCCAGCAAAACTGAGTATCATGTTTCAGGGGAAAATATGGTCATTCAGTGGAATAGAGGACTTTCAAGCATTCTTGTTGAAAAAATTAGAGCTGAATAGAAAATTTGACATTCAGATACAAGAAGCAAGAGAAGCATGAGAAGGCAAACAGGGAAAAGAAATCATAAGGAACTTATCAAAGTTGAATTATTAACATTCCTACATGGAAAAACAATAATTGTAACTTATGAAACCATTCTCAGTAGTTGAATGGAATATAAATATATATATATATATATATATGTATATATATTTATATATATATATATGTCTATATATGAGGGTTTATGGGCATATGTTTACAGGTATACATAGATAGAGGGCACAGGACCAATTCAACAGGAAGGGATGATATTTAAAAGGTGAAATGAAGAGGTGAGAGGGGAATATGAGAGGAGATAGGGAGAGACAGAATGGGGTAAACTATCTCATATAGAAGAGGCAACGGAAAATGGTCACAATGGAGGGGAAGAATAGGAAGGCAAAAGGAAATGAGTCAACCTTACTCCCATTGAAATTGTCTCAGGGAGGGAATGAAATACACACTAAATAGGGTATCTCACCCTACAGGAGAGTAGGGGGGGGATGGGATGAGAGGGTGGATGATGGAAGGGAGGGCATGTTGGGGGGGAGGGAATTTGGAAGCACCCACTTTTGAAAAGGGATGGGATCAAAGTAGAGAATAGAGCAAGTGGGAGGTGGATAGGAGGGAGGGAAATACAGTCAGTCTTTTACAATATATCTACTATGTTATTGTATTGCATTAGCCACACATATACAACCTATACTGAACTGCTTATCTTCCCAGTAAGGGTAGGTGACCAGGGAGGAAGGGAATGAATCTGGAATTCAAAGTTTTAAAATCAAATGTTTAAATATACATATATATGTATACTATTATTAATACTATTTTACATGTAATTGGGAAATAAGATATACAGGCGCTGGGGATTAGAGATCCACTGGAAAAGTCGAAAGGGCTATGGGAGAAAATATGGGAGAGAGAAGATTGGAGGAGGGGATACCCTGTGGGACTGCTATTTTGGGGAGGTGGGTAGGGGAAAAATGGGGAGAAAATTTGTAACTCAAAATCTTGCAGAAATGAATGATGTAAATCAGAAGTTAATAAAGCATTTGAAGATACAAAGAAGATAAAAAAAAGATCACAGACCTTTACCAATAAAACTGAGCTATGAGAGATTTGTTAAATCATCACTGTTTTGTATGGTCAACAGTTCATAAAGGTTAAGAACTCAGCAACCTTACTATTTAAAAAAAAATCATATTCTATTAACTTTGGAGTTAAAATGAGCTCATATATTTTATCCTACTAACAACAATGGAATGACCTATGTGCTTATTGCAAGCTCCCTAACTTTTTTCAATTGCTGTGGGTTATTCAGTATTATTGCCATACCTCCTTGGCTTATAGTCTATTATACAGTAAAGGGAGGAGAATAAGCATTTCTATAGAACCTACTATGTGCCAGACACTGGGGAATCAAAGAATCTTAGACAAGAAAAGACTTTAGAGCTTAGATAGATGAACTTGTATATAGATCATGATTCTCTCCTGAAATAACCCTGGGGGGAGGGGGGAAGATTATCTAAAAAATAATCAGAGAATGATACAAGTTTTAATAATCAACCTGATTTTATCGGGAAGATCTATGAAAAATTAAATGTTTACATCATTGATATCTGTACTTGGGGTTATAGACTGGAAATCTTACCCTCCATAGTTCCTATCCTGCATCTCTAAGAGAGATCAAATAGATGACCAGACCTTTCATTTGTAAATAAGTTTCTTATACACTTTCTATAGTTGGTAAATTAATTCCATAGAATTTGAAAAAGAGTAAAGGCTTGCCAGGAACAAGGTGACAAAGAGCAGAAGTGCTGATTGCAGCACCTTGCTCCTCAGAACTCAGAAGAGACCTGCTGCTTTGCATAAATCTACTCCCCAAAACTCCTTTGCCTCCTCTTTATTGTTTATATCCCCAGTGCACCCCAAAGAGGCAGCAAGGTGGCCCAGTAGAGAAAGTGCTGGACAAGCAGTCAGGAAGCTCCAAATTCAAATTCAGCCTCAGATAGTTACTAGTTATGTGACCCTGGAAAACTCAATTGACCTGTCTTCCTCAGTTTCCTCAACTGTAAAATGGGGCTCAAAATGGTACCTGCTTCCCAATGTTGTACTGTAAGTCTCAAAAGATATAATATTCATAAATGACATTGAATGTTGCCTGGCACATAACAGATGTGTATATATATATGTGTGTGTGTGTATACACATATGTGTGCATATATACATATGCCTATACATATATGTGTGTATATATGTGTCTGTTGTATAAATATATATTATGCATAAAATGCTCTTTCCTTCATTCCTCCCTCCCATTCTCTCTCCCTTTTCTCCCTCCTTCATTCTCTCTTCCCCTTTACTCTTTTTCCTTACCCTCCCCTCCTCATTATATATTGAACAGAGTTATGGGTTTAGAATCAAGAGGACTTAGGTTAAAGCCATACCTTTGACACTTATTTGCTACATGTCCCTAGGTAGGTCACTTAGGCTCTGTATGCTTCAAGCAATGCTTTAGGACATTTCCTCTCCTTACAGAGTGGTTGCTATTTGAGTTAACCAAGACAATCCCCACATTAGCGAAAGTGGGCAATAAATGTAAAACTATTTGCAAACCCTAAAATGTTATATAATAACAATTCTTATTATTATCCTTTTCCTTCTTATACCTCCATTTATCATTCCTCAAAGTGATAGCTGGAGGACCACCTTCCTCATGATCTGATTCCTTAAATATTTTCCCTAAATGACCTATCTATTCAGTGGCCAAGGTAATCATCTTATGTTACTCACTATAATATACTTACTGTTTCTCTTAAAATGTGCATATAAATGTACCTTTGATAGGAAGAAACAAATATCACCATAGTCTATTTCCTCTTAGTGAATAGATGCTTCCTGCCCCTTTGGCAATAGTCTTATTAAAAAGTAGAACCAAATACCAGTTCTAGAATGTATTCTATCCACATAAAAACCAATGCCTTCATGTTAAAAACAAAAACTAATTTTTCTTTGACTGATCCCATCTATTGCCTGCTATTTATATTGTCTGATATTTTTAGCACAGACATTTCTCAAATAATTTTTCTTTAAAATGTGGATATTGCTGGAATTATTGTTAACATGAACACTGGATGATGTTGTGTTTCATTTCCAGTATAAACAAGAGACATTTATTCCTTTTGTCAAACAGATTTTGTTCCACAGCAATCCATGAACCAGTCTATTTAAACGCACTTGTAGATTTCTAAGCTTGAGAGCAGTTGAAGAATGTCTTCTCCAGTGTCAGAAAAGAAATTCCAAGAATGAGCACATGCCTGTCATCTAGGTCAAGATGAATGTCAAGGTCAATGAAGGGTGAAACACAATGATGGGGGTCTGATATGAAACACTGAGACAACAGGTGCTCACTGTGTTGTGCTGAAGTTAAAGGAGGGAAGATAAGCCATGAAGGGAGAAAGATTGCAATAATAGAGAAATGGGGGAAAAGAAAAGCCCCAGGCACCTTTCTGTCAAAGAAACAGATCTCATATATAAAGCTATATCAGAAGTAGCACTGGAAGGAGAAACATCTGTCTGACTAAACTAGTTGCTTTTCAAAATCTCAGTGAAGTAACAGGATATTGAATATTCATTTAAGGAAAGCAGAAAGAGCTGTTCACACACACACACACACACACACACACACACACACACACACATCCCCAAGGGGAGAATCAAAAGAAGCAGGTGGATGACAACAGCATGTCAGTGATAAGCCTGCCATGTGCACTAAATTAATAGTGTTATATAAATTAATTAAATAAAGACTGTTCCAACAATAGTGTTAGTGGGGTTCAGAGGAGGGGGGAAGAATTAAACAAACTTTTTTGAATCTCTTTGAAATCTTGATTCATTCTTCTGATTTTATATATAACCTGGACCCCCATTCCACATTTTGTCCATAGCACAGTGCCTCTCATACAACATAGAAAATTGGGGAATAAGAAGAATATGATGGGGGTTTGGGCATTGGTTTTCCCAATGAATTTTTTACCTTATACGTGTAGACATTTAATGGCTGTGGGCCTCCATTGCCTCATCTGTAAAATTAGAGGGTTGGACTAGATTGTATTTGAGGAAACTTCCTGTTCTAACAGTATGTCATTATACAATTAATTTACAACAATAAATTGTGATCATGAAGTTTGCTTACCTACCAAAGCCTCCTTCTAATTTTTCTCTCCCTGGTAATCTATTATATATGAAATTTAGCAAGGTCAGTAGACATTTATATAATATAGACTATTTATAGCTATGGAAACTCCAGTACCTATTAAAATTTTAAATTAAAATCTAATCCCCACAAATTTTAGAACTACATTAAATGGCAGGTAAAGTAAAGGATACCATGATCTTAACACCAGAAGATGTGAGATTTTTGTTTGTTTGGATATTTTGTTTGCTTGTTTTGTTTTTTGCTTCTCCGTGGAGAAATGAAATTAAAAGAAAAAAGTGTAAGATTCTTCACAAATTGCTATTTGTCACCCATTTGCAAAATAAAGCAGAGAAAATTGATTTAAAAACCTGCCCCCCAACTAAACAAATGCCCCTTCATTACTGGGCTAAATAAACTCTACAGAGAAATCTTTATGCCATACTATACCACATCATAAAGGAACAGATTTTTTAAAGAAAAGAATTTCTTCCCAAGCTCAATAGCAAACAAAAATTGAAACTTTTATCATCTTAAAATATCCTTGAACTATTGCTTATTTTCCTTTGGTATACCTTCCCTTCCCACAACAACTTGGGCTACTTAGCCCCTAGTCAAATTGTTTTCCGCTTCAAAAGATCAACACTTGGGTTATTATTATTATTATTATTATTGCTTTTTTTGGAGGGGCAACTAGGGTAAAGTGACTTGCCCAACGTCACATGGCTAGTCTGAGGCTGGATTTGAACTCAAGTCCTCCTGACTCCAGGGCCAGCGCTCTATTCACTGCACCACCTAGCCACCCCTTATTATTTTTATAATAGTCTATACCTATACAATGCAAGACTTATGCACACCTATGAAGGAAAGCAATGTGTTCACTCTTCTTTCCAAATTTCACAAACACAAACACACACAATTGCATGTGTGTTTGTGTATTTTCTAAAAACCATACCTGCTTCTCAACATCCATTCTTTAATTCTCACTTTCCCATGTAAAATTTATTTTTTCTATTTCCAGTTATCCTAAGGACTCCGATTTAAATCAGATGATAAGCTAATTTGATCAAACAATATATACTCCTGTATTTTTCAGGTAATTATAGGATCATTTAAAGCCACAAAAATTTTAGATGTCATTTAATTCAGACCCTTATTTTCTAGACCAACATAATGATAGTGACTTGGGCATACAGTCAGGAAGAGAATACAGCTTTTCAGGACTCCCTGACTAGTGTACTCTCTGCTACACTCCCTCCTCAATCCCTTATTAGTCATGTTGTGAAAGAAGAAATGGAAAAAAAAAATTGGAAAAAATAAAGTGAAAATAGTATGTTAAAATCTGTATTCAGATTCCATCAGTTCCTTCTCTGGATGTGGATAGCATTTTCCATCAAGTTCTCTAGAACTGTCTCGAATCATTGAATTGCTGTCTAAATCTACCATAGTTGATAATCAGACAATGTTCTCCTGGTTCTACTATACTTCTTAGAAAACATAGTTCATTAAATTACAGATCAAATAATTGAGCATATGTAAAGTGCTTTCAAAACTTCAAAGTGCTATACAGACCCTAATTATCATTGTTACTATTATTATTGTGAAGCTGTTTTGCTTCAAACAATTCATTGAGTTCATAAAAACATACAGTTGATGGAACAATATCAATAGGGCACAGTTCATTTAGTTAAAATGAATGTGCAAAATGATTACAAAATATTTGCAAATAAATCTTATGCAAGGAATACATATAGTTTAAAATCTCAGGTGACTTTAATATTCCAAATATTTTAGGGACATGTAGATTTTTGTAACCTGCTTGCATCATGTTATATGTAACTAAATTTATGGATGGACCCACAGTTAAATCCAACAGAAATATTTAAAGCATTTAACAAAACATAATTTTTACACTAGGAAAAGCATATATTGAACACAAATTATATAATGAAATATAGATTTATATAAAATGAAATGCTGCTTCTTTTTATCAGAGTGCCCCAAATAGCCACTATAACCCTTTCAAATAAAAGTGTTTTTTTAAGATACCTTCTATCTCAAATCCCTCCCTAAATATCTATTTCTTCTTCACAAACACTGGAGATACTTTCTGTTCTTCATCACACATGCACATGTGAGTATACACACATGCACACACACAAACACACTCACATTCCCAACCTAACCCTGTGTCCTGAAATGATCAATTCTTTCTCCTCATTCATTCCATTTTCCCATAGTCTCCCATTCTTTTTTTCTTTTTTTGCTTTTTGGAGGGCAATTGGGGTTAAGTGACTTGCCCAAGGTCACATGGCTAGTTTTTGTGTTAAGTGTCTGAGGCTGAATTTGAACTCAGGTCCTTCTGACTCCAGGGCTGGTGCTCTATTCACTGCACCTCCTAGCCACCCCTATCATCTCCCATTCTTGAAATATACTTCCCCTTCAGCTATACCTAATAGATTTTTTATCTGCTCAAGTATTGTTTTCTATGAGATTTTTATTCTATTTTCCCTCCTCCACTTGCTGTTGGCCTTTCTCCCTCTTCAGAGTACTTTGTACTTAAGTTTGGTGATTTTGATTCCTGTGAATCATCTGTTTGGCATTTATAATGTTTTACAAGCAGGTCTCAGTCTGCATTTCTAGCCTAACTGCACATGATTCTATCTACTGACAGAGCAGTTCTGCCATACTTGGCCTTCTTGTCATTCCTTATATGTACTGCCTTACCCTCTAGTTATATGTGCCTTCCCTGCTCACTTATATCACAGATTCCCTAATTTCCCCCAAGTCTTAGCTCAGAGGCCACCTTCTCCATGAAACGTTCCTGATTCCCACATTCTCCAGCTGCCACCAAAGTGCCACTAAAATCTACTCACATACATATGTGCTAGCTAAGTGGTACAGTCAATAGGGTGCTGGGCCTGATGTGAGCAATATTCATCTTCCTGAATTCAAATCTGGCCTCAGAAACTTGCTAGCTGTGTGACCCTGGGCAAGTCACTTAACCCTGTTTCCCTCAGTTTCCTCATCTATAAGATTAGTTAGAAAAGGAAATGGTAAACCACTCCAGTATCATTGTCAAGAAATTCCCAAGTGGCATCATGAAGTCAGACACAACTGAACAATAGTTTTACATAGAACCGTCAGGAAGAATCTATTCCTGGCGCTTAGTGCAGTGCATAGAAGGCTTAAATACTTATCAAACTGTTAAACCAAATTTCACACACCCAATAAATGATGTTCTTGAGATTCACATTCTGAGTCTCAATTGTTTCAAAGTCCCTAGTCTGGCTAAGTACCTAGCCTGGTTTATTCTCATCAAAATCAACCAATATACAATTTGTTATTGTACTTGTTTGTCGAGGGCCAGTCTCTGACCTGGTCCATATGTGGGAAGACTCTGGTTCAGGATTTCTCCCAAACCAGTTCCGCGTGATGGCTATATTATGTCTTATGATTGGCTCACCATCTCTTCCTGACTTGCAGGAGCTTAGGACATGATAACCCAGCTGTGACCCAGACATAGATACATGCAAGGAAATAAGAATAATAAAACATATGGAATTACGTAAGCCAACAAGGACATAAAAACATACAGATATGCTAAATGTACAAGGACAGTAAATATTTTTGCATGTATTCCTAAGAGATAATTGCTTTGCATTCGTTATGTAAACCCTGCCCTCTAATCAATAAATCAGAACTGCCCTGACAGATACCATCTGGCTACATCATTCTACACTTCTCCATTTGGCCTGTGCCCATTTTTATGTAGGCATCAGTTGTTGTTTAGTTGATAAGTCATATATAATTCTTCATGAACCTATTTGGGGTTTTCTTGGCAGAGATGCTGGAGTAGTTTACCATTTACTTCTCCAGCCCATTTTTACAGATAAGGAACCTGAGGCAAATGTGGTTAAATGACTTGCCCAGGGTTACACAGCCAGTAAGTGTCTGAGGTCACATTTGAACTAACAAAGATGAATCTTCCTGACTCCGGGCTCAGCGTTCTACCCACTGCACCACTGGCCCTAATCAGCTGCCCAAATCAACATAATAATGCTGATATTCATATTGCTTATTACCTAACTCTTCAATTTTACTTCACTTTTTTTAATACTCAAAGTGGGGCAATAAATTTTTAAAAAGATGATAGTAATAATAAATACAATAAGAAAAGATGCCTGCTTTCTCTGAACATCTGTCTCATTCACTCAAGTATTATTTCCATGTTATGTTTACTCTGAGAAAAAGATTAGGTTCCCTGAGCTTCAAAAGAACACTGGAAATAGGATTTTTAAAACAATAGCCTTTGATTCAAGTACAACACTATTGCAGCATTGTCAGCTCCTAGCCCCAGTAACCTACAACTTATGCAGGTATCATTTGTTATGAATGTTATATATGTTAAATTCAAGACATATTTAAGTCTGGCACAGTTTGGTTCCCCCCCCCCTTTTTTTGTTCTTTGGAGGGGAGAAGGTAGGGCAATTGGGGTTAAGTGACTTGACCAAGGTCACATGACTAGTAAGTGTCAAGTGTCTGAGGCTGGATTTGGACTCAGGTCCTCCTGACTCCAGGGCCAGTGCTCTATTCCCTGCGCCACCTAGCCACCCCAAGTTTGGTCCCTTTTCTAAAGAAATTACACACATTTTTTAGAGTATAGCAATACCGCTCTTCAATGTAGAAATTAACAAATAAGAGAAAACTTTACAGCCAGGTTTTCTACAAGGGAAGATTCTTCAATTAGCACATCTTAAAAGAGTGAATAATAGCTTGATTCAAGTGTTACAAAAGTGGGAACCTAACTCCATTCATTTCTACTATAATATAATCAGAGAGGAAGAAGGCAGAAAACAGATTGTTCTCCATTCCTGTTTTAAGTAGACCATATTATTTTTAGATTCCTGATTTTAATCCTTCAATTTTCTCCTACTCATCCCATTTATAGACTGTTCTCACACACACACCCCAACCTACCCCAGGCCTCTTTTCTACTTAAGCAGGAGTCTTATCACAACAAAAGCAACATCCAAAAAAAAGTCTTTGAAAGAAATATAAAGTGAAAGTGCTGAAGGAAAAACCGTAGAAGTCGGAAAAGATTTAGGGTCACCTCTACCCTCATCAACTCTGGGACTTCTATTCTCATAGAAATCCATGTCATCATTATTTTCAATTCTGTATGAAATATAATCTCTCACCTTTATCTCTCTCACATGTGGTTGACTAAACTGTGGCCCAGGTATGGTTTAAAACATAACAGGAACAATAACAATAATAAATTGCTGCAGCATTATATGCCAATAACAGAATGCAATGGTATTGAATTTCCTTTTTAGTACTAAGGTAACACTACTGTGATGATATATTTTTATAAAATTCTATAATGAAATAATTTTCATCCCATTAAATACAAATCTCTTTGACAGAAAAATTTTCTGGATTTCAGAAATATTTCCAGTGAAGTACAGAAAAGTGGGTAACCAGAAGAAATAAACATAGCAACATAGATACATAGACTAATAGATTTAAAATCCTTGAAGCTAATTAATTTAATGTACTTATTTTATAGATATGAAAACTGAAATTCAGAGATGTGAGATAGTTTGCCAAAGGTCAAATGAAAATATTTTCATAAATTAATAGAAATTGTATAATTATTCATATAGGAAAATGTCCATCATCCCCCCACCCCTGGGATCAGCAATTCATTAAGGATTCAGTCTATAAATCATAAGAGTACAGAATCTGAACTGGAATAAATCTTAAAGAAGTTTTCTAATTCAACCGCCATTTTTACTGATGAGGAAATTGAAGTCTAAAGAGGTTGTGACTATTCTAAGTTGATAGAGGTAACATGTGACAAGCTGAGATTTAAACCCAGGTCCTCTGACTCTAAATATAGTAATATGCTATGGACAATAATATCAGTGTCTATCTCTGGAATCTTTAGTATTCTAGGTCATAGTGCCCATTCTTTTAGTTCAAAACATTAAATGCACAGCTGATAATGAACACTATATGGATGCTAGACATAGAATATAAAATATACATAAAACTATAATTGGAAATCTATTTTATTACATACAAGTGATAAACTCCATAAGCAATCTATCTTCACTATAGCCCATTCTCATCTTCTTCTCTCCCGCCTCTGTGCATTTGCAAAGACTATCTATTCTGCCTTGGCTGGAATAGACTCTCTGCAACTGCCAAAATTCTTGCCCTTCAAATACAACTCAAGTGTCAGCTCCTCAGTGACGCCTCTCCCTGATCTGTCTGGCTAGAAATGACTCCTCCCCTCTTTTTTTCCAATACTTAAAGACTCTATTGATCATTCCTATGAATTTCAAAATCATTTGACCTGAATTTAGTCATTTGTGTTTGGTTATTTGTCTTTCTTCATGAGATTTCAAATATCATGTGATTAGGAACCCTATTGTTTTCACTGCTATATAGTTCGTGCCTAGCATATAGTAAAAAATTAATAAATGCTTGATGAATTCAATGTTCACAAACACTGCAGAATTTAATCTAATAACTCCTGAGATTCTTAAATGTTTGGAAAGAAAAATATGCTTCCTTTTTAAAAATAATTATAATATCAGGAATAATTGATAAATAATTTGAGATGGTCTTTTAAATGGCAACATCTAATTTATTGAATTGTATATACAAGCAAGAAATTTGAAATGAAAATAACAACATGATGTTAGCACATACCTTTCAAGAGAAAGTATGGTTCAATGAAAGGTGCATTGGATTTGAAGTCAAGAACACATGAAATGCAGATTCTGCCACCTATTACCATTTTAACAAAGTCATTTAAGAAAGTCATTTCTTTAGAACTCATTTTGCTTAACTATATTATAAGAGGTGAGATTAATGTTACTTGGGTAGCTAAATGGGCAGTTCAATAGCACAGTGGAGAGACTGCTAGATATGGATCCAAAAAAACCTTTTTCAGACCTGGCCTGAGACATTTACTAGCTAGCTATGTCACCCTGGACAAGTCACAACCTCTGTTTGTCTCAGTTTCCACATCTGTAAAATATTTATGCCAATAGCCCCTACTTCCCAGGGTTATGGTGAGTATAAAATGAAATATTTTTAAAAGGCCTTGAAAACCCAAAAGGCCTGTGTAAATGCTAGCTCTTATCTATAATTTGGAGATTAAATCATACTATACCATTTGAAAAATTGAACAGGTTTTATAAGTAATGAAAATATATTTTCTAAGCTATAGTAATTGAAACAAAATAACAACAAAACGAGCAAATAGTCCAAGGAAACACAAGGGCTTTAAGTATAGCTTAAACACAAAGTGAGATGCCCCAAGGACAGTAAGAGTTAGGGTTTTATTGCTATGATTTGATGATATGCTCTACTGTCCATTTGGGACCACCCAACATCACTTTCCTAAGCCTGTTTCATATCTTGTTTTTCATGGTCACTGAACATTTCCTTTGAATGTACTGCTGTTTGCCTGAGATATGGCATTATGCTATTTCTTAAAGCTTACAATGTCTGGAAAAAGGCAGAAGGGAATAATATTTTCTATAATAAAAATAAATGCTGGGTATCTTTATAATGCTAAGTCACATGCAATATCTTATGCCTATGATAGATCTATATGCATATCATACAAAGTGATCTTAAATATAATCTTCTATATGTATGTTCATAGAGATCTATACAATAACATATCACATTAACAAAGGAAGACACAGGAAGCATAAAAAGTGCCTTGTCCATTAATGAATATTTCCTTACCAGTTAAGTTTTTCAGACCAAGTTCCTGTAGTCCAAAATTCCCATCTTTCCTGTAGTTTAAAAAGATTGCCAGTGCATATCGGTCCTCATAAAGTTTTGTTCCACGTATGATACGCAAGTTCTCCAGAGGCAGGTAACGAAACTGATTAAGAGCGACCAAGACATATCCAGTGACTTCTCGAATGGACTGGAAAAAAAATGGAAAAAAAAAAGAATTGTCTATGTTAAGAAATAAAACATTCTAAGCATCAGCCTTTCTGAAATCTTCAAATCAATCTTCTTGAAAAAGTCATTCTATTTTATTTGTTCCTTGTTCATCTTTCCACTTAACATGTACACATTTAAAGGTTGTCTGTCACAGAATTGATGAGCCAAGAAAATAAAACCAAAAAAAGTTAAAATTTCATCAATCATATTGATTGCATTCTGGAAAAAAAAGACACAAAAATTACTCACCACAAACAATCTGAAAGCTTCCTTTCGTTTCTAAAAATCGACAGTCCTTTGTGTGTGCAAGTACAATAAAGGACTGGGAGAGGGGTGATAAAATACTCACATTTGAAAATAGATTCCAACTAAAGGAACCAAGGCCACATTCACTGATAGACTCCACTAAGGTAAACACATATGGGCATGGTCTAATAATTGGAAAGTGTATATAGAAATCAAACTATCATATGTGTCACAAATATAAAGAAGCTATACTATTTGTAGAATTTAGGACAGATTGAAAAGTGGTTTTTTTTTTGTTTGTTTAATACTGTATTTATCAAGAACATTTGTCCCATTTTTACATCCTTTACTTCTCTAGGGAACATGTACATTAACAAAATGTATAAAGATTTTGATACCTGCTACTGAAAAAAAAAACTGGCTAATAACACTTTTTGTATAGATTAAATGTTTTTAAAAACAAGCCTCCTGTAATTCATGGAAATTGTCCACAAATGAATTCTCACAGTCATTTCAAAGTTTGTGGGGCATCTGAAAATAATATAAGAAAAAAATGAAGGTTCCTATACATTTATTTTTCCTCATGCAATTCATAATGCCTATCACACAAGTTACTCTAAAAAATATATAGGCTTTAAAAAAATGAACAATGTAAACATTACATTAAAATTGAAACAATTCAGTTTGTCATTTGCACAATATTTTTACAAAGTATAGTTAGAGTACTATGGTAGTTGCCTAGCTAAATTAGTAGGCTTCCCAAAGCCTGAGTCTCTGTGTCTTTGAATATCTAAAATTCTGTCCCTATAAACTATGGCCACGCCCATTGTCATCTTCTCAAAATAACAAATACAACCTCTGGTTTTCAGAAACTAAGGCTACCCCAAAATGAATTAGCTGATTTGGAACCACTGCTTCGCATTTCACATATTAGGGTTGCCCTGAGATGCTAGGACTCTGGATGTTTGACTCTTGTTGGAAGGCCCCACTTCTGTTTTGGTTTCTAAAAGAAAGGCAACAGACAGATCACTTGCCTTTGTAGTTTGCACTTTTCTCACACAATCCAGAAGTGGGGGAGGGATGCCTTCCTCTGCATCCCATATCACTTCTGTCCCCCAGTTAATGACTTTCATCAAAACCCTCAGTGAACTGCAAGTACTTGATTGGGCATCCTGATAAAAGGGTTTCCCAACTTCAAGTTTCTCTCTTCCTTCTTCCCTGCCTTTCTCTTTCTGAGCGAGTCAGACTGGAGAAATACATGTAGGATTTCCTAGCCCTAGGCATGTCTACAGAGTGTGGATCTATTGCCATTACTTATTTAGATAGGTTAGATACAATGGGAATAGGGTGGTTTATTCATTTGTCCCATAGTATGCTTGCCTTCTGAGGGGAGCCCAAGCTACAGGTTAGTAATTACAATTCTGAGAGGGAATGTATAGGATTCTATGGTAGAGAGGCATTTCACTAGAATGTCATAATGCCATAATTACCTCTTACAACCCAAAGTGTATTTCAAGGTGTTATGGCTTACTGAGTGCTGTATGTGTTTTCTGTATCATGAGCTCAGAGGTGCCCATGAATCCTTTAAATTTCTGTATTTTCAATAAGATAAAATCAATGTTGTCCTTTCCCTGATATGTATTTATTACCTTAAATGCTTAGACAAGACCTGCTGACACAGGCACTTATATTTGTGAAATCCTAGACTGGAGCATTTTAGGAACAACCAAGCAGGTAACATATGTAAAATTTAAGGTAGAACTGGGTAGGGTTTATGTTCATACATTAAAAAGTATATAAATGCTAGGGATTATTTTATAGAGTAAACTCTAAGTGGACACATAATAAATCAGAAGGAAATAATCATTTGGGGATAACTCTTGAAAACAGTCCCAGTCCTTGTGAGCTAAAAACTCAGAGGATAAGGAAGGGGAAAGCTGTATCAGAGGTTACA
Organism: Petaurus breviceps papuanus; assembly: GCF_028583685.1. Taxonomy (NCBI): domain Eukaryota; kingdom Metazoa; phylum Chordata; class Mammalia; order Diprotodontia; family Petauridae; genus Petaurus; species Petaurus breviceps. Next base: position 8,005,825 of record NW_027187376.1, on the reverse strand, counting down.
GTTATTTTTGAACGTAAAAATATCCTCATATTAAATAGAGCTTTAAGGTTTATAAAGCACTTTGCTCATGTTTGTGCAAGTCTTGTTACTCCCATTTTATAGCTGAGAAAACTAAGACCCAGAGAGTTTGAATGCCTTTTATAGGGTCAAACAGCTAGAAAATGTTAGAGCCAAAACTTTAATTTATCTTATACACCATGAACTAAGCCAGGTGCCAAGAATGCAAAGAAGGAATGATTCCTACATATGAGAACTCATATTCCTGACACAAAGTTCACTCACTGTTCATTCCCTATCATTATTCTATCAACCATCATATAAGAAATAAATAAGTGCTTAGTTTGCTTATTGATTCATTTATTCATTTAGTAAATATATATATTCCCTATAGATGAATAAAAAACATGGAATAAAGCTTTACATTAATAGGACAGACTAGATATCACAGATTCTGATATCACAAAGTAATCATTTTTTATGTAGTTGGGAAATACTAGACCTATAATTTCATCAAAGGAGAGAATCCCCAGTGTACAAACACCCTCCACTAATGATGATTGCTGACTTGTTGGTAACTATCAGTATTGAAAGTTGTCTAGAACAAAGAAGTCAAGAGATTGTCCATGGTACCTCAATTGAGTATGTGTCTGAATTCTGGTTTAAAACATTTAAATATTAAATAATAGTAGGTAAAAAAAATATTTAAAATGTTAAGATTCAATATTATTTTTAGGCAATCAGTATATGCAACTAGGTAGAAAAAAGGGAGCCAGGGGAGGAGACTGAGGATGCAAGAAGGCAGTAGAGCTAAATAACCACAAGAGCAGTGGTTAGCTCTAGAAAAGAATTCTTTATCTAAGAGAAGAGAGATTTGGAGAAAATAAACATTCTGAGGTATAAGAAAAGGAATTTGATGGAGGTCTCAGTAGATAGTCAATAAAGTCTCAGTAAAGTTACTAATAATAGCTAACATTTTTATAGTGCTTACTATATGCCAGGGGCTATGCTAAGAGCTTTACAATTATTATCTCATTTGACCCTCACAACAACTGTGGGAGGCAGATACTATTATTATTTCTATTATACAGATAAGGAAAGTGAGGTAAATACGGTTTAATTAATTTGCCTAGTATCACATAAATATTAAGCATGGGAGGTGGGGCAGATAGGTGGTGCAGTGAATAGAGCACCTGCCCTGGAGTTAGGAGGACCTGAGTTAAAATCCAGCTTCAAACACTTAATACAAAAACTAGCCGTGTGACCTTGGGCAAGTCACTTAACCACTTAATATAAAAACTAGCCGTGTGACCTTGGGCAAGTCACTTAAACCCAACTGCCCTGCAAAACAACACAAACAAAACAAAACAAATACATAAGTATTGTTTCGATTGTTTAAAAACAAAAAAGAATGGGAGGCTAGATTTGAACTCATGTCTTCCTGCATCCAGGACCAATAGTCTGTCCACTATGCCAGACAAAATCAATTGCTGAAAAGTTGAGACCAGGAAAATATTATAGGCTTGTAGATCATGGAATGATCTACAACCAAACACTATAGGAAAATCCATATGAGACAAAAAGAGACAAAGCAAAGGACTGTTATGTAGGAGTCAGGGAGCCACTGAAGTGAGAGTATTAATTTGTAGTAGTGTTTGTTAACTTGGTTTCATGACCACTCCCCACACTTAACAGCTGTGGGACAGAAAGTGGAAAGTGAGCAATACAGTTTTTAATATCCTCCTTACCCTCTGGCATCCCAGGGAAACGTTGGTAAACTAGAAGGGTAAGATCATGAGATATTCTAGGCTTTTTGGAATACATTATTGCAGGTTTTCATGTTGGAATCCAAGATTGAATAGAGAGGCAATAAAGCCAGAAATTGGATTGTAGATTAGGGGAACAGGAAGGAACTGCTGCGGAGGGATAGGAGAAAGTTACTGAGAGTATTGAGTAAGAGATTATGAGAGAAATATGAGAAGATTTGTATAAAATGATTCAGAGTGTAATGAGCTAAAGTAAAAGGAAAAAAATCTACATATACATTGACTTCAACAATGTAAATGAAAAAATCACTGTTGGGCAGCTAAATTCAATGAAATTGAAAAATCAATAATTATCCCAGAGAACAGATAATGAACCATACCTCTCTCTTCTCAAGAGTGGAGAAGAGATTTTAATGAGCCATTAAAAAAATAAATTATCAAACAGTGTAACTATACCATGTATTTTTTGCTTAAATATTTTTTTCCTTGTTATGAGGGAGTGTTCAACTTGAGAGAAGAGTGTCATATTTCCGGATATAACTGAGATAAAAATTTAAAAATTATTTTAAAAATAAAAATTAGGGAGCAAGTGAAGCAGAAGGATGGGACATTGTGATCAAATGGAAAATTTTGGAATTCAAAGGGTTTTCAATTGGTTAAGTGATGACTAGCTCTAAAGGGATACGGTCACTGTACTTGTAAACAGCTTTCAGATGACTGTCTTTGGTACTTTAATCTATATCTATATAGATATATAGCTACATATTTATTTAACTCTATATTTATCTATATCTATATATGCAGAGATAGATAGACAGACAGACAGACAGACAGACAGATAGATGATAGATAGATAGATAGATGATAGATAGACAGACAGACAGATTGATAGACAGACAGACAGATAGATAGATAGACAGACAGATAGACAGATAGACAGACAGACAGATAGATATAGCTATCTAGGTGTGTGTAGGTATACATGCATGAATTCATATAAGTATATATACCTTTTAGATAACTAGTAGGAGAGGAAGATGTCTTGAAATTCTGGCTAAGCTACACATAGACAATTAAACACAAATATATGTAAATTATTTAATGAATGATTTTATGCTCGTAATGGATTAAATTCCCCTCATTTTCTTATCCCTCACCTTCCCAATATGGGAAAAGTAAAAGGGAGACTTCTGTCTCTCTTCCAGAGGGTTGTTCAGAGGAGTCCATGGGAATGAATGCTTTGTAAAGCACCATGGACAACAAGGAAGGAGGAGGTCACATTTTCAAGTATAATTCAAAGCTGAAACTCACCATATCATGGATTAAAATTGCCTTTAGCCAAACCCCCAAAACTGAGAGTCAGTTTGGCATAGCAGATACGACCTCAGAGGCAGAAAGGTATGAGTTCTAAATATCACCTCTGCCATATACCAGCAGTAACATCCTCTAAATACACCAGGAAAATGTCTAAGACTCTCAAGGAATGGAAAAGCTTCCCATCTCCACTGGTAGAAAGAATTCTGACTGGATATCCCTGACATCGATTAAATCACAAAACTGGCAAAAAAAAAATGAGGCTAGTGTTTTCTTTTGTTTTTCCTTGAGCCAGGCTCTTACTGCTCCTTTTAGCTCACAATAGTGGGTGAAGAGCAAGAGATCATCACTGTGGACACTGCTCTGCAATGCACTCTAGACATACTATAAACCGATCAGCAAAACCAATCATCAGTAACTACTGGGTAATGGTTAGAATTGCTTAGCTATCAAAAAATCAATAAAATCCTAAGCTAATGTTGACAGATACTCAAATAATCATGATGAAAAAAGCTAATGAGAACCTAAAAACTGTTGCACAGCTGCATTCGAATCCTGACTGCTAACAGGAACTATGAGAGCCTGGACAAGTCGCTTCAACTCTCTGACCTTCAGGTTTCTCATCTCTCAAGTGAACGGGTTGGTCCCAATGATTGCAAGGTTTTTTTTTCAAACTGTGGATCTCCAATCCCATAGTCTTATGACACAGTTCTGTATCATTCCCAAACTGATACCTTTAATAATAATGCATTTTATCATGTCAGCCAACTACCCAAGGAAAACAATATTGGGCATTTATGGTCAGTATGATTAAAGAAGGGCTTGATAGCAGTTTGGGAATATCTTTATAGATCTATTTGTGAGCATATCAATTTAGGTGTCCCCTTAATTTTTTTTTTACTTTTTTTTAATGCTTTATTAACTTCTGATTTACATCATTCATTTCCAACAGATTTTGAGTTACAATGTCCCCTTCATTTTTGCAGTTCACAATTGTCTTCTCATATTTGGGGATTTGTATAGGTTCTTCCACAGAATATCCCCAGACAACTTATCTAGTGACTTTTCTGTTAGCAAAGAAAGTAATTGCTTTTCTGGAAGCAAATAAAATGATATAAAATGTGTTGACATTTCAGGGATACTAGCGCAGAACTTTGATTCTATCCCACCTCATTCCATGTTTTCCTTCTATGCCAACATGGTATCCTAGATTGCTGAACTTGGAATCAGGAAAATCTGAGTTCAAATTCTACTTCAGATAATTTGCTAAAGGACCCTGGCCAATTCATGGCCTCTCTGAAACCTCTTCATAAAAGAAATGTATGAGAATAAAAAAAGGCAGGTCCATCATGTGACAATAATGAATCATGACAGGTGGAGAGCCAGAATGCTCCAATAATACCCTCACAATGTTGTAGGTCAACTACAGAGTATTCAAGCACAGATCTAGGTAGGCCTTCATGAGAAACTTTTGGGAAGATAGGGGTAAGTCACAAAGGATGGGCAGGCATGGTTGCCTTTTGATTTACATCACTGAAGAACTCTCAAACTCTTGAGATTAAAAATCTACTTCTTTGTGTGTGTGTGTGTGTGTGTGTGTGTGTGTGTGTGTATTGAGGATTGAGAATATTAAAATATTTTAAATTTGCTATCATTCCCTATTGAAAAATAAGAAGAAAGAGGTGGCTGGGTGGTGAAGTGAATAGAGCACTGGCTCTGGAGTAAGGAGGACCTGAGTTCAAATCTGACCTCAGACACTTAACACAAAAAACTAGCTGTGTGACCTTGGGAAAGTCACTTAACCCCAACTGCCCCTCCAAAAAAAAGCAAAAAGAAAAATAAGAAGAAGAAAAAAAAACTTTTATTTCATCTTGGCCCTTTGGGAGTTTAGGAGGTTTAATTCTCCAGGCTGAATTTCAAATTGCTGAAGAATTTTTTATGCCTCCTTTTCATGTATAAAATATTAATTTGAATTAAAATCAAGTTCTTTCCAGCACATACAGTCTACACTGACTTCAGCAGACTGATGGATCTACATATATCAATTCAGAAGACTTAAAACAGTTGAATCAGATTCTATTGGGTAAGGAGTATTAAAAATCAAAAGTACTTATTAGTGATGGTATTTATTTTGTACAACTCCAGTTTAATGTTTAATACCTAGGAACATTAAAGTTTGAAAGTTAAAAATATTTAAAAGAATACAGTTTTTGTTACCCGGAATTTGCTAGTACAGCATGCAATTATTTCCAGTAGATTCTTAGCAGGTAAAGAAGTTTAAGAAAATGTTAATATGAGATATTTTAAAATAAATTCAGCATTAAACATCAAGTACAGTAGAAGAACATTTGTAAGAACACTGCCATGTTGTTCCTTCCATTAAACTGCACTTCAGTATTCCCAAAGGCATTATTTGGTATGAACATATTTTAAGAGAGCAAACAGCTTGATAGGATTTCACAGTGTCATTTGAAAACAGTAATATAACATTTGAGATCTTATATAAAGGAAACTTTACCCTATTCCTTTGAAAAGTTAAAAGGGAGAGAATATCAATTCATATAATGATGCAAAACAACATCTGCCTTTGCTAAAAAGCATATGGGAAACAGTCTCTGACGATGCACAAGTTAGAGGTGATGGCTTCCCTGACTTGTCGTTTGGTTTTAAATGGAAAGTGTGAAAGATTCTAGAAGAAGCAAAGCCAGCAAATCAGGACTAGATCTGACAAGCTTCAAACCAGTCAAGCTAAATTTCAATGTCTGTCTAAATATTTGGCTTTAAAAACTCAAAAATGTTCATTTTATTAAATTTATAAAGGGCAGATAGTTGCCACTGTCTTTTCTAAAGACAACAAGCTTTGATGTTTTTACTAGTTTACTTTACTTATATAGAATGGTTCCATTCTATATCCATCTCTGGATATGATCAGATGTGAGATATGTAAAGTATTATACCTAAGCAAAGTCCAGGGACTGAGTTTGGGGTTGCCAATTCTATATCTTTTGATTTCTTATGTAACAGTCAGCAAGTCATCAATCTCCTTTTTATTCACCTGCCATAAAAATAGTGACAGTAACTATGAATTATTAGATTGGTTTGCTAGGAGCTACTCTCAAAGGCTATAAGGGGATAGGAAAATTAGAGGGAGATGAGTTTGATTGCAATCATTTGCTACATAAATATAATTTCTTCATTAATGATCTTTTCTTATTTTCTCTCTCTTAAAAAGTTGATGATGCTGATTAAATTCTTAAACTGGATATTCTCTCCTTGGTATTTCATGACATTTTTCTCTCTTGGTCATTCTTATACCTCTCTGACTGTTCCTTCTTTGTCTCCTTTGCTACCTATTCATCATAACCATTTCCCATTAACTGTTGGTATCCTCTAAAGCTACATCATAGGCCCTCTCATTTCTCCACATTATCTTTCTTGCCTTGGTGATTGCGTGGGAAAAGTTATCTATTCACATGTCTCCCAAATCTATAAATCTAGTACTATTCTCTTTCCTTTACTACCCATCCTGCCTATTATAATTTTTCATATTAATTTCCCAAGGGAATTTCAAATTCAGAATACCCAAAGCAGGACTTACAATATTTTCCCAAAAACCAAGCCATTTCTCTAAACTTCCCTACCTTTTTTGAGATCAAAATCATCATTCTAGTCAGTAAGGGCAACAACTTCTGAAATGCCATCAACTCTTACCTCACCTTTACTTCATCTTAAATGTTATCTATTGCCAAGACTTTTCTATTTTACTTCCTCAATATATTTTACTTCTGTCCTCCCTTCCACATTCACACTTAACATCTTAGTTCCATTTTTCAACACTTCTCCTATAGACTATTATATTAGATTCCTAATCACATTCTATGCCCCATGTCTCACCTTTATCCAATCCATCCTCAATAAAGATGCCACAATAATATTCCTATAACATACATCTGACCATGACATTCCCTTACTTTATAAAAAGAAGGATTCCTGTTGCTTCTAAGATCAACTATCATCAACTAGTTTATTTTGTATTGAATTTAAAGCCAGTCACAATATGGCTCCACTTTATTCCTACAATGATTTTATATTATTCTTCTTCACAAATGTCAAACTGCCTCAAATGTCCTCTAACATGATAAACAAAGTAGTCAATTTGCTGTACTTAATGTATCATATTTTATTTCCTGCTGCTTAACCTTTGACAAAGTTACCTTGTGCATCTGTAGTATATACTCTTTCCTCTTAAATCTATAGTATTTTTCAAATAATAACTAGGGTGCTACTTCCTAACATCATTTCTTGATCAACCCAGTATATAAGTATCCTCTTCCTCTTGAAATTATTTTATAGTTATTTTACAATATGTATCAATGTTGTAAGCTTATTGAGGACAGAGACCGTTTTATTTTATTTTTTCCTTTTGTTCCCAAGTGCTTAACACAGTACCTTAAATGTAGGAGTACCTAAATAAATATTTGAGGAATTTGTAAATCCACCCTTCTATAACTTTGAGTCTTAGTAAGTTGCTTGGGGCTGAAATAGGTTAAAGGCCTAGCAATGATCACATAGTTTTGAAGTGTTGGGAGCAAATTTTAAACCCAGATCTTCATGATTGTAAAGGTGAAAAATTCTTTACACTCTGTCATACTCCCCCATAAAAGAATATATAAAATAATATACCTTTTATCATTCAGTTTTTAATATAGCCCAAGATAATATTTCTGTCAAAAAGTAAGACACTGTATTCCCCATTCTAAGCTGAATTGAAAGGAAAAAAACTGGAGAGGATTAAAAAAAAAAAACTCTAAACATCTCTCATACAATCATTACAACCATTGTAAAGGTCAAATTCTGGAATCATTTTCAATAGATTGCACACTGTGAACAATTGACACTATGAGTTTTCAAACATCAATATCCCCTTGTTATTGCCCTGTAACCTTCCTTCTTTTTCAAGCAATTTCCTAGAAAAAGCTATCACCACTCATTGACTCAAAATTTTCTCCTCTCAATCACTTCTCAACCTTTTGCAATCTGGATTCTAACCTCATCACTTCCCAAAAAGTCTTCTATCCAAACTTATCAATGATCTCTTAATTACCAAATCTGATGTTCTTTCTACAGTCCTTCTTGTTTCAGAAGTATTTAATGCTCTCACCACCTTCAACTCAAGAGTTTTTATGACATTAGCCCTCTCGCGCTCTCTCCCCTTGCTCTCACTCTGCCTCTCTCTTGTTCTCTCCCCTCCTCCTCCTCTTGCTCACTCTAATTTTATTAGTGTGCATTATCATCTCTAGCTAATGTTGCAGATTTAGATATCAAATTCCAGTCTCTCTTGGAGTTCCACTCCCAAATCACCACCTGCCTACTGGACATTTCAAATTGGATTACCAATAGTCACTTCAAACTCAACAAGAGTAAAATAGAATTCATTATCTTTCAAAAAAACCTTTTCCATCTTTGGCATTCTTCTCTAACTCTCAAGTGTATCACTATCCCCCAGGTTTATAGCTTCAAAGTCAGCCTGGATTCCCCTCCTTCATTTCATGTATCCAATCAGTTGCCAAATCTGCACAGTCCCCACCTTAGTGCAGGTGTTCATTAGCACCTACCTGAACTTTCACAATAGCCTCTTAATCAAGTGCCTCCTAGCACTAATAGTGTCCCCAGACCTATGTCAAAATGATTTTCCCAAAGTATAAATTTACATCATTCCCTTACTCAATAAGCTGTAGTTATTTTCTACTGCTTTGGTGACACACCATAAACTCCTCTTTGAGGCATTTAAAGTCCTTTACAACCTGACCTCAATCCACCTTATCAGGCTAATTATACACCATTGTCTTTCCCAAACTCTGCGGCCTTAACCAAATTGTCCATCTTAATGTTCTTCATATATAGTACTATAGATTCTGTTTGTACTCTCCTAAGATGATATGCTGAGTACCCACTATGTAAAAGTATACTTACTCATATTTTTCTTAAGTTTCCTGCTTTCAAGGTCAAAGAAATTTAGGTACTCAAAGGATATGGTGGATATGTTTGTGTATACCTTATTCACATCTTTCACAATATTATAGATTTTGGACATATATCTTTCTAAGCTAAAGAACACTAATATTTTAAATATTTCTTCATATGATAAGATTTCTTCCTTTACCTCACCAAAATGAAACAAATCTCAATCACCACCACTATCTAGAGTTGCCTTTTTTCTTTACTTTCCTTGTATTTTGAAAGTATAATAAACAGAACAGCATGCATCATTGCAAGGTAAAATGAAATCATCAAGCTCACTGTTGTACCATTTAATAACTTATTGCTTCAGTCAATAAAATGGCACCCTAGTGATTCAATACCTTTTTTTTCTTTTTCTTTCTATTTTTTGGAATGTTCTTTTATTTCCTCAAATTTCTGGGTGGAGATTGCATTATTATATGTGTTACTGCGCAGTATAATTAACTTTAGATATTGGGATCTATTTTCCATTCTACATATTGAAATATATGTAAATTAAATATACATGTATATTTGCCATTTTATGCATTTAAAGATATTTGCAATATATGTGTGTATATCTTTTTCACACTCATTTTGTTTTAAAATAATGTGATCATGCTCACCTAATGAGATTTGAAATATGCAAAGCTGTGTTCTTCCTTGTTCTCCCTCTCTCTTAGAAAACCTTCAGAATAATTTAAAGTGAAGAGCTTAAACATAAAAATGGAAAGATTTCAAGGCAAAGTATCTCATGCTAGGAAATTACTCTGTTATGCACTTAGACAATATCTATTGAAGCAGGTTACTACTGAATGACCTACTACAGTAATAAGATTTTGAGAAGTTGTGCTAGTCTGCATCACAGAGATTTTCAAAGATCTCTGGGTTACATTAGGTTTTCTACAATTCCAGGCTTAGTAGTATGTAGCAATTATATTCCATTTTATCATGTGTAGAACTGAATTGGAGTTCTGTAGGATAAAAAAAACACACACATCCTCGAAATTAAATTTAAAAGAAAACCACTGCTAATGTAGCATTAACATAATCCATAAAATACTCAGAAGCCATGAATAAGAAATTTTGGAGCTTCCATTTGTTACATTTAGAAGTGTCTCCTTAACTTGAATTTGCTGCCTTTGAGCAGTATTTTGTGATTATGCATGGAGGGGATATTGATCTTCACCTGTGTGGTTAGGTAAGAAGAGAAACCTTCCATTTTCACTCTTCCCTTTAATACTGCTTTTAGAGAAGCTTTGTACCTTGATTCTTTTAATTCAACACAAAAAGATTTACATACACAGCACAGAGGGACATTAGGTCTAATGCAGTGCATTTATAAACAAATGCCATAAGCAAAGTCAGACATTACCTTTCCAGGTATATATCATCACTCTGAGAAGTTACTTCTTGTAGGAAGTATGGTTTAATGGTCTCAGTGCTGTGTTCACTTAGTAACTAAGTTAATTTAAGCTAAAAAAAATTGTGGTTTTTTGCTTATGGGAATAAATAGAAAAATGAGGACATTCAGTTTCCCTTACTTCTTATGTATGCAGCAGATAAATGTTTGTGATATTCTTTTTAGTTATTCTCATTTATTACATTCCTTTTGATCCAACTGAAAGACAAATTGTGTTTTTCTCCCCTGAATCAACTTTCCCACCTTTTTCTTTGGGAGGGATTTATTAATCATGTCCAGCTATGGTGGTAGTTGACAACAGTGCATTACTCTCCTATGGGGAGCTTTTGTGTTCAACATGTCTTCATTTAGCACCATAAGCATCAATATCCATCTCATCTTGACTGCCAAAAGTATCTACAATCACTTTCTGTTAATGCAATCTGAAGTTCCAAATACGTAGGAAATATATTGAATGATGAAGTGGAATGATTAAAATATTCTGACTCATAGCCCCCATTGAAATGTGAGCTCCTTGAATGAATGAAAAAATATATTTATTTATTAAGTCCTTACTACCCACAAAAATTGGAAAATCAAGACAGTACTTGCTCTCAAGGAGTGCATATCCTAGAAGGGAGAGAGAATACATATAGGAGTTTTGAGCTACCAATCAGATGGAAAGTCTCCCTAGTCCTTAGGATGCAGTAACAAACACAGGGATATTAGATCATTAATGTCATCTCCACTTGTAAAATCATATACTTTATTCTGATGATAAAGCACCTGACAGTGTCAAAGATTTTGGGGGCAGAGATTATCCTGCTTTACATTTTTATCTACAGTGCTTATCACAATGCTTACTATACAGTAAGTATTTAATACATGCTGTTCATTCATATCCATGTCTTTGAGTTGGCTATTCTACAAACTAGGACTTCTCTTCCTCTTCATCTTTGCCTCTTGGAATTCCTACTTTCAAGGTTCATCCTAAGTGCCTCCTCCTATGTGAGGTTTCTTGATCCAAACAGTGTTCAGCACTCTCTTTCCAGGAAAATAATTTGATATCTAATTTTGCATCTACTCACCTGTGTACATATTCTTTTCCCTAAATAAAACAAATTAAATGAGGGCAAAACCAATTTCATTTTTCCCTTTTAATCTCTAATGCCTGGCAGAGTGCCTGTCTCGTATCATGCACTGAAGGTGGGTTAAGCTAACACATGAGATTCTGAACTGAGACCTCACCACAATCAGTCAGTCCTAGCCCAAATTGCAATGTCAGTGACATTTTTCTTTGGTGGCCTCTCTTCCACTTCTGCCAGTGTCAATCCATTTCCCTTCTGTTGGTGCCTGCCCTTTCCATAGAGGGTCTTTAATTGCCCCATGGTTTCCCAGGCCCTCCATTAGAGCACCCTGCCCAGGCTCGTTTTTGTCAAAGACTATCAAAAGTACTTAACATATTCCATCTTTATAAAACCTGGATGGGCTCAGATTTCTCTGGGTTTTAAAGGTTTCTCTATTAACCTGCAATCCTGTACTACCACTGTGACTTTCTCTAACACTCTTGCTATCCTTGTACTTAATCACTTGCTTTTAGAATAATATTCTTTTCAACTTCTTCCTCTCATTCTCCTATTCTTATCTCTTTAGAAGCTAGCATACATTGAATTCCTACTCCAAACCTGCTCACACCTTGTACTGCACCCTCTGAAATTCACATTTCACTATAACCAAACTCCCTTTTATTGTTGACTTTCTTTTTTTTCTTTTAAATTCTTTGCATTTCTTTTTCTTTAATTTCTTTTCATTTAATATCTCTCATTAAGACCTTAGTATTGTGCAGATCACATGGTAGATACTTAATAAATGTTTCTTGATTGATTCATCTGATTTCCCTCTGACAACACTGAATCCTCTCTCAAGGACAGCCTTTAATTTCTTTCACATTCCCAACATACTAGTTGTGGAAAAAGAGTGGGAGTACTCACTGAACCCTACTGTTGCTTCCAGAATTTCACTTTATTTCCTCCTCTCATCATATTTCCTCCTACATAATGAATATTTTTGTCCATTTTGAATAGTAATTGCTACCGCATACAAGACATTCTCCTTTCTTTATCAAATATTTCAGAATATAGCTCACTGTCTTGCTGTCCTCCTCAACTCCTGACCTTATACTTGGAGGTGTTAATATCCACATGAATGCTCTCTGAGATTCTGGTTGTTTGTCCTTCTCAAGAACTCTAATCCCTTGACCCTCCAGTACTTTGTCAAACCATTTATACCTGCTCTGTTTTTGCTTTAATGCCTCTCCAACCTCAACATAATACTTATGTATTTCAATTCTATCCTTTCTTCTTCTGTTGAATCTATTTCCCCTTGGCCTATCACTGTGCTTCTCTTGCCAAACCTCAATTCTTAACTACTTCCACCATTTGCCTCCTCCACTCTGAGATTATCACCACCACCACTACCCTTGTCATATTCTGGACATTATACTTTTCTTTTGATGCATCCTGAGGACATATTGCTCTCTTGGATTCCCTGTCACACTATTACTTAGCCCTTAGTCATTGAATGGATGTTTCCTCAGATAAACTGAGATTTGAGAAAGACCTTAGTTTAGAAAGGCCAAGGCCATGCACTTCATCCTGGACCATTGCCAGCCATCTTGATTTTAGTCTTGCCTCCGGACTTTAGATCAAGAATGATTCTTGAAGACAGAGTGAAGCTATTGACTTTGCACAGCTATGCCTTGCTTAAATCCAGTTTCTATCCATGTCAAGACATTACCCTTATAATGTCATTGTTCCTCTTTGAGAATCAAGGAGGAACAAGCACAAGCTCCTTTCATACTTACAAGTCAATAAATAAAGCTAAAGGTAATCTAATGACCATGTTAACCAGGTGCATTAGAAATTTATTTTATATAACATCAACTGCTCCCTCACTAAAGCAAGGTAGTTCTTTCATTCCTTCACTATGATTTCTTAGCTATTCTAAACCACCACAGATCTATATTCTCTCTCTCTCTGTCTCTCTCTCTCTCTGTCTCTGTCTCTCTCTCTCTGTCTGTCTGTTTCTGTCTCTCTCTGTCTCTCTCATTCTCTCTCTCTGTGTCTCTCTGTCTCTCTCTCTCTCTGTCTCTCTCTGTCTCTGTCTCTCTCTGTCTCTGTCTCTCTCTCTGTCTGTCTGTCTCTGTCTCTGTCTCTCTCTCTGTGTCTTTCTCTCTCTGTCTCTCTCGCTCTTTCTCTCTCTGTCTCTCTCTGTCTCTCTGTGTCTCTGTCTCTCTGTCTCTCTGTGTCTCTGTCTCTCTTTCTCTGTCTCTCTGTCTCTCTCTCTCTGTTTCTCTGTCTCTCTTTCTCTGTCTCTCTCTGTCTCTCTCTCCTAAGTATGTTCCTATTATTTTACTGAGGATACTGAAGCCATTCAATGTGATGTTCTTTTTTTCTTCATACTCTGCATCTCAAAATCCCTTGCCATTATCTTCTACTCTTCCTCCATTCACCTAGTATCTGACAAAAATGAAAAAGTCACCTTTCCCTTTTCTCAGGACTCCTTTCTAAGGTCAACCTGTCTACAGGGTATAATTGATACAATCCTCTCCCATTTTCTACAACAGATTACTTCCTCAATCAACCCCCTCTCTTGAATCTTCAACGTCTTCCTATCAACTAGCATTTTTCTTACTGACAAGCTTTCCAATCCTTTTACAAAATATAACCTTTGCTATATCATACCATTTCCTCAAGCTATCATCCTAGATCTCTACTCCCATGCTTAGCTATATCCTATAAAAAGTTGTCTATAATCACTGCCTCTATCTTATCTCATCTTACTTCTCACCCCTTTGCAACTATAAATATATAAATTTTTAATAAGTCTATATGTATTACAAATTAATTAGAACAGAATAAGGAAAATATTTCAAAAAAGTGTTTTAATATGTGAAAAAGGTATGTTTCTCTCTCTCTCTCTCTCTCTCTCTCTCTCACACACACACACACACACACACACACACACACACACACACACACACACCCTGTGACCTCAAACCTTTTTTGAGCATCATTGCTTTTGGAGATAACAAATACAGGCATCAGAAATATCTTCAATTTGAAAAATGAATGCTTTTGGGATACAGTACATGAATATAGTTTTCCTTGTGCCTTATTCTGAAGCAAACATTGCATCATTGTAGTTAATAACATGTCTATTAATTTCAGTTATATTATAGTCAGAAATATGAAAAAAAAACATGGGCTTCAATCTAGATTTTGTTCTAGAAAATGGGATCCATCAGTTACTAAAAAGGTCGTAAGTGAAAACTCAGATTCCAGTCCCAGAACATGTCCATGTACATACATGTGTATACATGTTCTTATGTACATATGTATATAGATACAGATTTGTATATATATGCAAATATGCTTCTAATTACCTCAATTGCTTAGTATTTTAAGCAAAATATTTTGAATAGATTCAATTATTCTTTATGATGACTGATTTTCAAGCACATTTTATTTTTTTTAACTCATAAGTAGTTAAAATGGGATTTTGTGAAACCAATAAGCGCATCATTAAATGCATCATTCCTTGTTGTTTTTCAATTACTTTCAGTCATGTCTAATTATTTGTTAGATACCCCACATTTGGGATGTCCTTGGCAAAGATACTGGTGTGGTTTACCATGTCTTCCTCCATTTCATTTTACATAGAAGGAAACTGAGCCAAAGGAGTTAAGTGACTTGCCATCCAAGTGACTGGATCACACAGGAAGTATTAGAGGTGAGATTTGAACTCAGGAAGATGAGTCACTCCTTTACTTCCTGTCTCCCCTCTCCCTTTATCCCTTTCCTCTCTCTTTTCACTAGTGTCCACAGTTGTAATTATCATTTAATCTGTATTATTCTCCATATTCAATTCTGCCATTACCAACTTCCTATTGGACATTTCAAACTGGATTTCCCAGAGTCATCTCAAACAGAATACATGCAAAACAAAACTCATTATCCCTTTTCCCCAATCTATCCCTCTTCTATACTCCCCTACTTTTGTCAAGGCTACAAACATCCTTCAAGTCTCTCAGATGCCCCATGACTCCCCAATGTTGCTTCCACCTCATGGTATCTCTATGATTTGACTTTTACTCTATATTCAGTTACTATCTCAATTTTGGTCCCTGTTATCTGCCATTTAGACTATAGAAATGGCTTCCTAAGTCATCTGTCAAGACTCCTACCATTTAAGTCCACCTTCCACTAAACAGCTAATTTTCCTTAAGAACAAACTTGAACATGTCTTCTTTATGCATTCCAGTGGTTCCCTATTTGCTCCAAAAGCAAATATAACTTTGCTTTTCAGTTAAACCCTTTTATAACTTGCTCCCAAACTATCATTCCAGGTTTATTTTATATTACTATCCTTCTGATAATCTATAGTCAAGCAAAACTGGTGTTCTCTCTTTGCCTCATACATAGCAGTGTATTCTCTATCTCTATACCTTTTTACTAGGGTTGTCTCACCTCCCCTCTCCTTCAGAGAATCCCTCATTTCCTCAAATATGAAAGTATATTTTTTTACATTATCTTTGATTAATGCTCTACAATCTTTTGTATCTTCATGAGTTATCTTCATTTTGAAAACAAGGGCATTTTTCTACATATCTATTTACATTTGTGTACACAGTACATATACACATACAATGTTCATATGTGTTCATGTACATGTGTGTGCGTACACACAGATAGGTAATACAGGAGACAGAGCATTGGGTTTAGAATCAGGAAGATTCATCCTCATGAGTTCAAATCCCAAATCAGATCTCAGATGCTTACTAGATATGTGACCCCAGGTAAGTCACTTCACCCTGTTTTCAGTTCCTTATCTGCAAAATGAGCTGAAGAAGGAAATTACAAACCACTCTAGTATGTTTCCCAAAGAATCAGACACAACTAAAATTACTCAACAACAACAACAACAAAATATAGTATAAATGTCTATGTCTCTAGCCTGGCAACATAACATTGTCAATAAACATAACATTCTCAAAAAAAAGGGGGTTGGGGATTTCTGTGTTCTTGATGACTACATTTTCAATCAAAACACTTCCTTACAAAAGAAGAGCATACCAAAGAAAAATTACCACCTCCAAACCAGTAAAGGATTCTCTACTAATGCCAATCTAAACAAAAGCCTTGTCAATCTTTATTTCATTCAGACCGTCTTGCCTATGCCTAGCCTTCAGGTTGACAGTTGTTCTATTTAAGATTCAAATAGGATATGCAGATCTTTTTGATAATAAAAAAATTCATAGTTCATATTCTTTCCACTATTTTATATTCGTGTCAAACAACTGGGCAAACACTGTTTTCTTCTTTTGTTGAAAGGAAAGTTAGCTCATGGAAAGTCTCCCCATTACCATAATGTGTCCTTTGCATCAGCTGTTCCATATGAGACTCATAACTAAAGCTGAATCAATTAAAATAGATAAATCTCTAATAAAGTATAACTCCAAACCAGAATTTCATCACTCATTCCCTGGGGAAGGAGCAAAGATACCTGAGGCCAAATTTACTTAATTGTTCCACGATAAATCCTTGTGTTTAATCACAGGCTGCTTCAAAGGCACTCCCGATAGTTTTAATTAATTAGCTTCATGCCTTTTTCTTTCATGGAATTGAAAATATTCCACATCTCTTATCTTAGCTGGCAAGTTATCCATTTTTTCACTGCAGGATATCATAGAAACAGAGGCCATTCACACTCTGCATCAGAGATGCCAGCAAGTCAGGCTATGTATTAGCAATGCAGCATGAGGGAACCACTCTGAGCCTCCATGTCATTTACCATAGTGCAAGAAAATTAATGCAAAACAATTAAATTGGGCCCAGCAACACATATGAATGTGTCTGAATATCAATGGTTACCTACTGAATATACAGGATTTATATCTTTATATTGCCTCTATTGGGAGCAGTCCATAATACAATGCTGTTTTCTTTCTTTTATTTTCCCCTTCTCAATTCATTTGTAGTCAACAGAAATATCTAAAGGGGATAAAAGGAACACAGGTCAAACATCTGAACAAGTACTTCAGACTCAAAACGTACAGTCTCTGGGTCACAAGGAACAAGGAAGAGGAAATAAGCAGAATAACAAAATCTATATAGAGACTACTGGCTGGATGTATCTCATTTTTCATTAAGTCAGATCTCCCAAAATCATCCCTCTCCCTTCAAAAATACTGTGGAAGATGGGGGCTGGAGGCTAAAACAAGGAGAGGATGCTTCCCCCTGTTAGAAATACTGAATAGAAAAGGATTAGGACCAACACAGCCAAATGTGTCACTGCAAGCACCTGGACTATGTTCTGGTTTGGATTTTCTGGTTTTGAACACAGTAGAGAATGGAAATCTTATCCACACTATTCTCTGCACAGTCATCTTCCCTTTTGCTCCTCCCCCTACTTTAGCGCTGGCTCTCCAAGACTCTATCAACTAGCTGTCATTTGAAAAAGAAAGTGAAGAAGTATCACTAATATATTTTTAACTCATTGAGTCATTTTTCTTTATATTTTTTCTATTCAATATCTCGTACAACACGTTGCATGTAGCAGCTTAATGGGGTCGAGTTCAAAATTCAATTCAATATACTTTACTATACAGCTAAGTACAGTGATTGATGCTGATGATGCAAAGACAAAAAACAAAACAAATACTGCCCTCAAGGAGCTTATATTCCACTGAGATGATATATTTTTTTCTCCTTTTCCCTCTCTATTAGAAATGCATTCTAGGGGCGGCCAGGTAGCACAGCGAGTAAGAGCACCGGCTCCAGTGTTGGGATGACCTGGAGATCGAATCCTGGGCTCAGACACTTACCACCCACCCAGAAACACCTGGCCATACAACCTTGAGCAAGTTACTTAACCCCAATTGCTTAGGGGCGGCCAGGTGGCTCAGCGAGTAAGAGCACCGGCTCCAGTGTTGGGATAACCTGGATCAAATCCGGGCTCAGATACTCAGCACCACACCCAGAAATAACTGGCCATGTAACCTTGAGCAAGTTACTTAACCCCAATTGCTTTTAAAAAAATGTGTTCTGATAAATGATTCTTAACCAATATCTTGGGGAGATCCATAGCTCTCCCACACTTCCAAAGTTCTAAAAGTTAATGATAATGAGATTCCATTAACTATCCTCCATCTTGGTCAAACCCCACAAAACCTTGCAAGGAATTTAATCTAAGATGGGAAAGGCCATTGTGTTCTACTTAAGCTAGGCTAGAGACAGATCCTTTTGCCTACATACCCAAGGCTGTGGATGGTCTGCCTATAAATAATTTCTCTGTCCAAGGGTCACTCTCAGCCCCTCATTAAAATTATAAGTGTATATAATCTGTGAGACCATCACTATGATTGTCTTTGGTCTAAGAGATTCCCAAATGACCATTCTTTTATTAATAATCTGCTAGCCTTATTTCATAAAATGATTAAATTACCCAGAAACTGTCTCTCTAACCTTTTAAGTGTCACAGTATACACATCATGTATATAATGATAAATTCAATGAATGTACAATTTTTAGGAAATGAATGTTAATTTAATTTAGGACTGAAGTTAATACTCTGAGAGTTGCTATTAAAGTTGGCAAATATAACCCAAAGAATGAACTTCTTATGACAGAACTACACTTCTAAGAGGTAGATAATTTGTGCAGGAGCAAATCAATACCCCATACTGCTGAAGATCCTCTATGTTATATAATCTGTGAGAGTTGTTTGGGCCACTGAAACTTCAAGTGATTTGTTCAGTCACACAGCTATTGACTATAAGAGCAAGACTTGAGCCCCAGTCTTACTCCAAAGACGGGCTCTTATTCACTGCATTTTATCCACTGCCTCTCAATTTCCAAAACAGAGACATAGGTTTCTCTTAATGTTTCCATCTCTACACACAATTTTTCTTGACCACCCACCCTTTTCTTGAAAATCTAGCATCTGACAGAAAGATACTACACATGCCACTTCTTAATGTGGAAACTATTTTCAATTTGGGGAATCATAATGACTATTTTTTTTCCTGGCCACTGAGTCACCCTTTAATGGCTTTCTTCCTGGCCCCCTGGGGTACTGAGTGTTAACGCACCTTTCCAAAATCCAATAATTGGGAATGGGGAGGAGACATTGCAGAGGGTAAGAGTAGTTATACACATTCACAAACAGCTTGCAATGGAGGCCATACATACCAAATCAAAAGTATGTAAATGTTCCAACCAGTTAAAATGGCAGTTAAAATGTCAGATATGATCTTAACAAAGGACAATTAAGAAAACTCTTTCATTCCTGAGATGAGAGAAAGAGAAAAGACTGAGCTATCTCATGGAATCCTGCCAACTCCAAGTAATGAATCATTTAAAAGATAAGACAAAACTGAAAAAAAAAGTAGCTTAATTTCTAGGTCTTGGCAACATATCAGGTCTCCCCTTTTCATGGGTTTCTATAACATTAGCAATGCAAATGCTGGAACCACCTTAAACTCTAGATACACCCACTGTCCCTTTCTCTCTGAATGAGAATCACTAGGGAAACAGTATAAAGCACATAGAAAGTGCCTGGGCATTATACCACAGCACAGTACATCTTACTCTGAATTAATTGATAGATATATAAGTTAACCTGTGTCTTTTAATAGAAACTGGGTATTTGAGGCAATATGCTTTGGGTTTTGTTATAATATGGAATTACTCAAGTAATTGTCTCATTTACGTATCTCAACCAAAAATAACCATAACTATCTTATTCTGAAAAGGAAAACCCAGTACTGGTTTAGCCTTTTCAATTATGGATATGAGGAAGCATGTGATTGTGTACAGTAGATTTCTTTTCACACATTCCTACAGTAGTACAACAAATGATTCTTCAGCAGCAGTAAGTTGATTATCAACTCTGGATTCTCTCTCTTCCTGTTTGCTCCTCCCTCCTCTTAAACTGAGTTTATAAGGGTCTTTGGAAGAAAAGTTCTCATTCACAGTTCCTATATTCATTTTGAGTTAATTGCCCCATTTTTTTTAAAAAAAAAGGGGGCTCCAGTAGTTTTCAAAATAATGTCAAATGGATGCTGAGGTTAAAGGAAAGTTTTCTTTAAAAAGCTACTGCTCCCATATATCAGTAATTCTGATACTTATACTTTAGGTCATTTAAGATAGATGTAGATTTGAATCTGGGGTCTGATCAATGTAGCAAAAAAAAAAAAAATAAAACAATAAACAGTATTATGTGGTGAATACTGGAGAATTTAGAATTTTTTTTTTGTCTGGACCCAATTCAGTCCACAATTAGCCTCTCTCCAGTTTACTATATCTTGTTTAGATTAGACCATAACAACATGGGATTAAACGAGGACCTTTTGAAACTCCCTAAAATTGGCCAGTGGTCTCCCAAAGGTAGTCACATTCTGACAATGCTGAAATAGGCATTGTGCCAACATTCATATAAGTAATGCCTGAATGAGAAAGTTGCAAAGGATGACATTTAATGGCAATCTTGATTTGATGAAGGCTTCAGAAGAAAAAAAAACATACTGTCTCTAACAAGACTTAAAGATCATTTTATGCCCATTATGAGGGAAGAATGACTTGGCTGGAAATGCCTGTGATGACTAACACAGTTTCAGGTGGTCTGAAAACATACATTTATGGGGCAACACCTTGTACTTTGGCCCAAAATCCAATGGGAAGAAAAGAAAACCAAAAGGCAAAACTCACTGAAAGAGTTGTAATCCAAATTTAGAACTGACAATGCAGAAAATTATTAAGAATGACAGAAGATCTCTTGGAGGCTCTAATTCTAAGTGCATGCATATAAACAGCTGAATGAGTTACAAGATTTATAGCATGGAAAAGGCTAGAATTTTGCCAACAAAATTTGTAGGCTCTGACTGAAACTTTTCTCTTCAAAATATGACTTTTTGTTAATCAGTACCTTTTTGCATTCCCATGTGTATTTATTTCATAGTCCTGAAGCAGAGACAAGATGTGTGAGTCTCACCCACAATTTATTTATATAAAGAAAAAAGAAACTACTTTCTAGGTGGACAAAATGTGCCAACATGAGAAATCTGCTTCCTTAATCAACTCATTTATTCTTTGAAAATCTCATGATAACCAAGTATCTGAATTGCAACTGCTTAAGTGTTGATATTTCTCAATGTTCCTTGTGGTAAATTATTGTTCTCTCACTGACTCATGTTGGCAGAGAAAGAGAATTGTGATGGTGTCCTGCAACAAAGGATAGATTGTATTATACACCTTTTCTTTATGCTTTGAAAACAAGCTTCTAGTTATAAAGTGCTTGTTATGTGGGAAGTTAAAACTATTAAAACAAAATGGGTTTTCCATTTTCCCTTAAGGCAAACAGTGGCAATAAAAAAGTCATGTATTTTCTAATAAATTCCAGGTCCCAGACAAATAGGAAAATAGAATTTATTTTAAATTCTAAAATACACTCTGTAATGAATTATGACTGAGATTAATAAATTATAGTTCCATGTATTTTCAATTCATAATAGGACTAGTTTTATTTTTTCTTTCTTTATTCAAGTAACTTTTTACCCTCTAATCAAGAAAAATAATTTTATAATCAGGTACTTTTAAGAGCTTTCAAATCTGGAGGTGGGGGAAGCATGGGGCCATGGCAAACCTAACTATGTATCATTCATACAGCACTGAGAACCCCAAGTTTCAAGTATGAATCATGTTCCCATATAAATCCTTTTCCCCAAAAAATTATAGTACTAGAGACCATACAGCTATAATTAAAGATTATAATCTTTCTAGTTCTTATACTATAATTATTTAATATTTTCTGGTTTTATTTTGGGGGGGAAACATTTTACAATAAACCTTTATATGTTAAATCTAAATCAGGAAGGTGAAGATGAATGTAAAGACAGAAGAAAAGACAAGCATGAATTGGTGAAAGATTCAAATTAAATATATAAACATATACATATATATACATATATATATATATATATATATATATATATATTTTTTCTTTTTGGAGGGGGGAAGGCAGGACAATTGAGGTTAAGCTACGTGCCCAAGATCATTTAGTAAGTGTTAAGTGTGTGATGCCGGATTTGAACTCAGGTGCTCCTGACTACAGGGCTTGTGCTCTATTCACTGCACCACATAGCCACCCCTATAATAATTTTAAGGGACTACAATTCTCTTACACTGAAATCCCATTATTTAAGAACCAACCCAAGGAAAATTTCCCTATTTTCATAGGGACCTAGACTGTTTATTCTTTTATAACTTAAATGAACATATATTTTTTCTCTTTATTATCTGCTAACATTAAAAAAGAAAGGAAAAAAATAAAATGTACATGACAAATATGCATAGTCAAGCAAAACAAATCATTTCTTTGGCTATGTCCACAAAAATATGTTTCATTCAATAACTTGAATGTACCACCTCTCTGTCAGGATATGAATTGTCATGCATCATCTTTGGTTCCTTGGCATTAGAGGTGCTCATTGCACTCATTAGAGTTCTTGGGTCTTTCAAAATTATTTGGTAGTAAAAAGTTACTATTGTATTTTTCTTCTTATTTTTTCTAATTCTGCCTTCTTGTGCTTTATCAGTTCATACAAGTTCCTAGGTTTCTATGAAATTATTCCTCATATATTTTCATGGCAATATTATATTCTATTACATTCATAGAAAATAAATTGTGTAGCTATTCCCCAACTGACAAGTTAGTTTACTTTTTTGAACTATATATTCTACTTCAGGTGAAATTTTAAAAAGGAGAAGTTGTGAATATAATTTTGGAAAACTCAACATTGAAAATGATGCTCTCTAAGCACATAAAGAGGGAACCTACATTATATATGAGGGCAATGTAGAAAATGAATGAATGGATATAGGCCAAGATGACAGAGTACAGGTAACAACCAAGCTGAACTCCGGAAACATTCCCCTCCAAACAACTTGAAAATAGCTCAACAAATCAAATTTTGGAGAGGTAAAGTCAACAAAAGGTCAGAGTGAAATATTTTCCTAGACAAGGAGGAGGAGATAATAAAAACCTACAATTATAGCAGGTAAAACTAAGACATGAACTCAGAAAAAGACAACATGAAAATCTCTACAAGCTCAGCCTCAAAGAAAAAAAATGCCATTTGGACCCAAGACCAACAAGAATTCCTAGAAGAAATAAAGAAAGAGATAATAGTGGTAAAGGAAATGTTGGACAAAGCAATGAGAGTGACTCAAGAAAATTATGAACTGAGAAATAACATCTTGGTAAAAGAAGAACAAAAAAGAACTGAAAAAAATAATTCCTTAAAAGGCAGAATTGATAATTCTTTTTAAAAGAGGTACAAAACATCACTGAAGAAAATAATGCCTTTCCCCCTTATTTTTTCTATTCATTAATTTATTTTTAGTTTTCAACATTCACTTCCACAAGATTTTGAGTTCCAAACTTTCTCTCCAACTTTCCCCTCTCCCACCCCAAGATGGTATGCATTCTGATCACCCTATCCCCCAATCTTCCTTCCCTTCTATCCCCTCCAATCTCTTACTCCCTTCCTCTCTATTTTCTTGTAGGGCAAAGTAGATTTCTATACCCCTGGGCCTGTATATCTTATTTTCCAGTTGCATATAAAAACACTTTTTTTTCATTTTTTGATGGGGGAGGGTAGAGCAATTGGGGTTAAGTGACTTGCACAAGGTCAAATGGCTAGTTTTTGTGTTAAGTGTTTGAGGCTAGATTTGAACTCAGGTCCTCATGACTCCAGGGCCAGGGCTCCATTCATTGCTCCACCTAGCCACCCCTTTTATTTATTTTTTAAAACAATTTTTAACATATATTTTTGAAACTTTGAGTTCCACATTCTCTCCCTTCCTCCCTCCCTCCCCACCCCCATTGAGAAAGCAAGCAATTTGACATAGGTTATATATGTGTAGTCATGCAAAACACTTCCATTACAGTCATGTTGTAAAAGACTATATATCCCTCTATCTCATTCCACCACCAATTTTCTCTATTCTCTCATTTGACCCTGTCCCTCCTCAAAAGTGTTTGCTTCTTTCTGATTCCTCTGTCCCCTTATTTGCCCTCCATTTCATCATCCTCCCTTATCCTGTCCCCCCTACTTTCCAGTAGGGTAATATAGATTTTCATACCCAATTGAGTGTTTATATTATTCTCTCCTTACGTCAAATCCAATGAGAGGAAGGTTCACTTATTCCCTCTCTCTTCCCCCCTCTCCCCCTCCATTGTAAAAGCTTTTCTTGCCTCTTTTATGTGAGATAATTTGCCCCCATTCTGCCTCCCCCTTTCTCCTTCTCCCTCTACATTCCTCTCCCCTTAATTTTATTTTTAGATATCATCCCTTCATATTCAACTCACTCTGTTCCCTTTGTCTCTGTCTCTCTACGTATATATGTATGTGTGTATGTGCATGTGTATGTGTATATGTATATGTATATTCCCTCCTACTACCCTACTACTGAGAAAGGTGTCATACATTACAAATAAGAAAATAATTCCTTAAACATTTGACTTGGGAAAGAAGGAGCTAATGAATCCATGAGACATCAAGAAATCATAAAACAAAGTCAAAAGAATGAAAAAAATAGAAGAAAATATGAAAAATTTTAACATATGCCTTTTTAGTCTTCTATTTGCCCTACACATACCTTAATTATACCAACAAGACTCTCTTCCTTTCACTTTGCCATAAGAGCAAAAAAGCAACATGTAGGAAATTGGAATGATCTGAAATAACATGAGATCAAATATTTGTACAACTGCCACTTCATATAGATCCCTATCTGAAAAATTTTACTTAATAATAAATATCAGTGATATAAGAGCAAAGGAGCTAAACTTTATCTTTTGAAATTTGTTATTCAGTATGCTTTTCATGATAAATGGAGATAATCTTTGATGGCATTTCTAGCAATTAAAAATGTACTCAACAATTATTGTTCTAAATTAACAAAAATGCTTCATGAGTTTAGTGAAAATTAGTTAAAGTTATTTGTCAAAGTCCACTGATTCCTAGTATCTGTAATCATGTGGTATGGTATCAACAGAAAAAAGTTAAGGTCGACATACAAAAGAGCCATACAGATGGAGCTCATCATAGAGGTTTTATATTCTTTCCTTTGTAGCTTTTCACGTGACTCTATAAATGGTGAGTCCTCACAAAATCAAGACATTATTTTATAGTTCCTATACATTCCTGGAGCTAGATTTTTCCTACCATTATAGGTGGAAATTTATGATCTGAAATTGACTGATGGAGTGCAACAAGGATTACAATGAAAAATTTAGAGAGATTTCTTTATTGCTTCCAACTTCTGCTATGTTTGAATCAGAACTGAAGGGTTTTTGCTGTTGTTGTTATTGTTTGTTTGTTTTGTTTTTTCTTGTTATGATGAAATAACTCTTCTACTAGACCTTGCACAAGAAGATCCTAGGACTCAGTGAAGTAAAAAAAAAATGATGGATTCCACTTGTTTGTTTCTGTTTCTTCAACTTTCCAGGAAACACCATTTAGCTCTGAGACTCCATATATGGGGTAGGAGAATGGGCAGCTTTTCTAATCTCACACTTCAGTTCCCAAGTGGACATGAGGATACGGTAATAAGCATAAGTAGCAATCAACTAGTCAAACTAAAATCTGAACCCCGGTCTAGTTTCTTCCCTTTAGGTTTCCTTTCCTGAGCAAGCATATTTCCAGAAAATCACGTACAGTCTTGGATGTGACCTTCTGAGATCAAGAGTACTAGAAATCTTTCAGCCTTTGGTTGTAACTGACTGGATAGAAATGGAAGAAGTCCCTACCAAGTACTCCAGTGCTCTTTA
Organism: Petaurus breviceps papuanus; assembly: GCF_028583685.1. NCBI lineage: Eukaryota > Metazoa > Chordata > Mammalia > Diprotodontia > Petauridae > Petaurus > Petaurus breviceps. The sequence continues at coordinate 7,979,452 of NW_027187376.1, read as the reverse complement.
AACAGATGACCGTCATCAAGAGTATGAATCCAAAGCCTTCTCCAGAATTCTAACAAAAGAAATCTCTCACAAGAGTCAAGTTAAAATGTAAGAGGTCTAATTAGTAGTTCCATAAACTGCACCATGGGGCAGGTAGGTGGTTCAGTGGATAGAGTGCCGGTCCTCAAGTCAGAAACACTCATCTTCCTAGGTTCAAATTTGGCCATAGACACTTACTACGTGTGTGACCCTGGGCAAGCCATTTCACTCTGTCTGTCTCAGTTCCCCATCTGTAATATGAGCTGGAGAAGGAAATGGCAAACCACACCAGTATCTTTGCCAAGAAAAGTCCAAAATAGAGTCACAAAGAGGGGGACATGACTGAAAAACTACTGAACAAAGTTGTTCCATATTCAGATGACTTTAAGTATCAACATTGTAGTGGATGATAAAAATGGTTAATGCTGCTAATTATTCATGTAAAAAGGTATATATGCAAATCTTTTCTTTGTTTTTTTTTTTATTTTAGTATACCTTTGGGTATAGGAAATAAATGTGTTTCCTCATTTTCCTCATACAGTGGCTACCTTTCTAACTTACCACATCGGGGAGCCACAACCTATCTCTATGTAAATCTTCAGTGGGATGGCTTAGGGATGCAGTTAAGGAGTCAGAGAGTGAGACAAGGAAGACCACGCCTACTCATAAAAGGCAAAGGAGTTCCTTAGTGGAGAAAGGAATTTGTTTCAGTTCCTTGGGCTCAGCAGTGTATGTTAATTTAATTATTTTAAATTAAATTTTACTTTTTCAACTATTATTTACTTTTTTCCCCTTCTTGTCTTACTCTTCTCCATGGAGGAGATGGGGGAGGGAGGAGGGAAAAGTCTTTGCAACAAGTAAGCATAGTCAAGCAAAACAAATTAGCCACATCTGAAAATATGTCTCATTCTGCATATCAGTCCATCACCTCTCACTGGTTACTGATTTTAGATGACAATGTTACTTTCTGACATGGACCAAAAAAAAAAACAAAAAACAAAAGAGAAACTTGAAACAGCTTAAGTATGGCTCTGCTTTCAGTTCCAGGACCTACTGGTACCCTGACCCTAGGGACTATGATAAACAAAATTAGATAAATTAAGATGGTTAACCAGGTTTTGATTGCAATAAGTTGATTAACACACTGCATGAGTTGAAATCTGATGTGAAATCCAATTTTTTTTGCTACCATTGTTGATGTGTGTGCTATAAAGATTTTTAGATCTTGATACTCAGTAATCAACAAAAAGACCTTTGAACATAATTATTAATTTGAGAAAAAGATTGGAACAATGAACAATTTAGAGAAAACAATGAAGAAATTTAGAATAATCTGAACAATGCTACTGAGTTTTAGTAAAGAAATGATATGCAGACAAAGCTGATTTTACTGAACACTAGATTTTATTTTAAATAGGATTTTGTGTAGTCAGACTTAGCAAATCAGAATCTAATAGACATTTCTTTACCCTTGCTAACTGCTTTTTCCTCAAACCTTTCAAAATCCCCCAATTTACCCAGTATACCCCGCCCCAGTATAATTATATGTATTGAAAATAAACACAATTAAAATATTTTGTGCTGGATGTCAATCTATAAAGTCACTGAGCCAAATGAAATATTAGATTCAGAGACCATGACTAAGAAGAAGGAATAGTGCATGTGATTCAATGTATTAGAACCCTAAGCTAATTCACATGGCAACTACAAGTATTTAGAAAAATGACGATTATTTAGAAATAACCAACTGTGGAGTGATATAGATATACTTCAGAAATTCCAACCATACATTTAGGGAAAGGAGTAGCATTAGTGATATCTTAGTTAGGAGGCAAGATCTCGTATTATTTTTGTTTATTTTTACTTCAGGTGTATAAAGCTCCATCCTCAAAACAACTCTGTGAGATAAGAGTTGTAGACATTATTACATACAATTTTGGTATGAGGAAATAAGCTCAGATTCTTGAAAGGACTTTCCCTTGGTAACACAACTTTTCAGAGACTAACAAAGTCTTTGGTTCATAGGTGGTAATAAATACATACTACCTGAGTCCAGCTGAACTAGATTGAGGATAGAGCCAGGAGACACCAAGTCCAAAGGGTGCTTTTCTTCTATACTGCTGTGTTTCTCAGAATGCAGTGATTAGAAGAGATCAATGGTAAGAGTAAATGGTTCTGGGTAAGGCTTTCAAAACCTTTTTTTTGCCTTAATCTCACCATTAGGTTGCATGCCCAGGACAAGAGCCAGTTTACCATGCAAACTATTTAATTTGTTAAACACAGTCTACAAATTAAAAATGCAAAAGAAGTAATCTTATGAAAAATTACTAGAGTTAAACAGTAGCTACTTTTCACAAATGCTATGTCATGTTTCTATGTATTTCAATAAAATGTAAAAAGCATTCAAAAGCAAGGCTATATTAATACAACCAGATCCTGATTAGTACAAATAATGAATTCTGTGAAGTAGTCACATTATACATAGTTCTCACTGCCTATTTTCATTGAGCCAATTGAAACCAATTTGAGCCAAATTGAACCAATTACCATAATTTACACATTTATAACTTCAAGTAGTGACAATTCAAATACATGTGACTACTTCAGGGGATTCTTTATTCGCATTAATGAGGATCTACTATAGGAACAAATTTTAATCATTTTCAATTATTACAAAGAACTTTCGAAGATGTAAATTAAGGTGACTTACCCTGCGTAAGTCTTACTTAATATTAAACTTCAAAGTCCACAGGTCTAACAGCAAGACATAGGGGAAAGAGTAGTAATGGAAGTAAGTTGGAATACAGACTATATCCTTTATAAACTGCTAGGTAGAGCACTGGGTAGGGAGCTGGATCTGTAGTCAGGAAACCCTGGGTTCAAATCTATCCTCAGGCGGCAGATAGGTGGCAGAGTGAATAAAGCACTGGCCCTGGTGTCAGGAGGACCTGAGTTCAAATTCAGCCTTAGACACAACACAAAACTAGCTGTGTGACCTTGGGCAAGTCTCTTAACCCCAATTGCCCTGCCTTCCCCCTCCAAAAAGCAAAAAAAAAAAAAAAGGCTGGGGGTGGCTAGATGATGCAGTGAATAGAGCAGCGGCCCTGAAGTCAGGAGGACCTGAGTTCAAATTTGGCCTCAGACATGTAACACTTACTAGCCTTGTGACCTCGGGCAAGTTACTTAACCCCAATTGCCCTGCCTTCCCCCCAAAAAATGTTCTATAATTTTTTTTTTAATTTTCATTAGTGTAGTTCGCTGTTATTGTTATTCACCTGCGACTGGATGAGGTTGAACTAGATAGTCTCTTTGGTAACTTTCTATGATGCACTGATAGTAAGAAATAAACATGATGCTTTTTGAAATAAACTGCTTTTTGAAAATTTTCAGATGTTATTTACTTGACTATAATACTGATGATAATAATAATTTTTTCTTACCCTTGTGTTTTAATGTTTACAAAGTGATTTTCACATATCTCTTCTGATCCCATCATAATTATTATATTATATTATTAGTATCCCATTTTACAGATGAGGAATCTGTAAATTGAGAACTTACAGAGATTATGTGACTTGTTCAGTTTCCATAGCTTGCATTTGCAGCAAGATTCAAACTCTGTCTTTCTGTAACCAAGTCTGAGCTCTATCCACCATATCACACTAACTACCTGAGAATTTTAAGTATCTGGTTCGCTGATTATTCTCTTAATGTGGCAGTGAATGGGAGACAGTTATTTTTTGCCAAGTCATTTATTGCCAGTTAAATCTCTTGGTCTATTTTGGTTTCATGTAGTTTAATCACTATTCTTTCTCTGTCCATAATACTGCCTTCTGTGAAGTGCTGTGAATTCAGGCACACCCATGGGACTATGCCCAAAATATATTTTATGGAATAACTCCAGTCTATAACCATCTGTGCTTCACTGGCTGACTCAAACCATAGTACTGAACTTCACAGGTGACAGATAAAGATTATGCAGCAGGAATGGGACACACCATTATTAAAATGTTTAGAGTAATTTCTAAAATCTAAGTCAAAATTCCAAAAGACTCAAGATAAAAAATGTGATCCCACTTTCTGAGAAAAAGAGAGATCTGATAACCTCTGAGTACACATTGAAGCATCCTTGGTTTTTACTTTTATTTTTCAAAACATGGCTAATATGATAATAGAGTTTACATGATCTCACATGTATAATTGATATAATATTGCTTACTTTCTCAGTGAGTGTGAAAGGGACAGGAGGGGAGACAATGTGGAACTCATCTTTTTTAAAGAATACTAAAAATTAATAAATAAATGCTTTTAAAAAAGAAATGCTAAGTCAAGAGAAAGCTTGCTTTTGCATTGAGAAACTAGTTTTGACTATGTGTTGTAAGAAAGGGGAGAGGAAAATTCAACCAAAATAAATGCATATCAAAGTTTGAAAGCCATATTCTTAGATACTTAAGCCCCTAAAAAACATCTTGCATTCCTATAGCACTAATGAAGAGTTTGCTATGACAAAACTGCAAACTACCTAACAACAAAACTCTAAAGCCTAGATTTAGTCTCCTGCCTGCTATATGTGTCTTTACTTTTTTTTAGACACAGATAGACATTGAAGTCTTACCTGTGAAATTTGGGGGAACAGAAAGCTACACCTTCCTATACATTCAAAGTTTAAGATTGTCTGGTGGCGGTGGAAGTCATTGAAATTTGTTTTTAAAACTACTAGGTATATCTATAAATACCTCAAATAACCTTTGTAATTGCCAGCTCTCAGGATCCTCTGTGTGATCCAGGCTACAAAGGAATATTGACTGTTCCTTAATCCCTCACCAAATGACTGGAATGTCTTTAAGGCTAGAATAAACTTGTTCTTAACTTTCCATAGTATTAATAGTTTCAGTATTGCCCTTCTAGTCTCTGTTTCCATTCTTTGAATTCATGACTCAGACAGAGCCTTACCCTGGAACTTCCCTCAGAATCTGGGGCCTTCTTATCCTGGAACATCCCTCTACCATGGTAGCTTTCTTTTCCTATTGAAATAGGCCTATACGTTAGGGATGACCCCCAGGCAAGGCATTTTTCATTCCCCTCATGGTTCTGCTTGAGATTCCTCGGACTCTGACACCAAACCTCTCCACCCACCTACCTTTCCACTCATAGATAGCTAACTGTTTTCATCTCTCAGCTACCTTTTTTGTGTTGTCTTCCACCTTGGAAATATAAACTCATTAAGGGAAGGGACTATCTTTCTTTCCATGCTTAGCACACCTACTGGCACTTAGTAAACTGGATGTTGCCTATATAGTTAAATGCAACAGATACCCCTGACAAGAACATATTAAGACCACATCTGAATTATAATTATAAATAATGAAACAAAAGGGATAAACATCCACTCTCCATTGACAAAGTCAGGCAATGGAGTCTCAGAACTTAGGAGAAGAGAATGGGGAGGGGAAACAAAGTACCAAAGCATTGCTTCTCCTTCATTCCTAACCACTATCTACCAAGAAAAGGAAAACATAACTTCATAATTATTGCATGTTTAAAGAGATCAGTTCCCAGGAATAATTGACACAAGCTTTGAGAAATCAAAACAGGAGTCAATCAAAATGGTTTTAGTATGTAATTAATGTAACACTTTTCCTATATTAATGAATTATTTTTGCCCTTCATATTGCCCATCCCTCTTTTTTAATCTTTTTAACTTTGCTGGGATGGAGAAGCTTACAAAGAGGACTTTTATGGGGCATAGTAGGTGGTGGGTGGTGCCTCATACATACGTGTGTTTGCATATGTGTATATGTGTGTTATGTATGTATATAACAGACATTTATGGAAAATATAAATTAAAGCACCTTCTATTAAAAGAAATATTAAGCAACATTAAATTCATAGTAAAAAACTATATAATGACCAAGTCAAAGCATGATTCAAAACAGTCTCAAATAAACGAACATTTTAAAATGCAGTCTATGAGACCACATCAGTGCTATTTTCCCCAGTGTAAAAATATACCAATGAAAAGAACAAGATAAAAATAGAATTGTTTCAATGCTAAATTATAAGGATTCCAGTACACACTACTCTGCATTTGTCCAGAGACCAAATTCATTCCCTTAATGAATGTTTGCAAGATAAGTTGGACTTATAAAAATAAAAGAACTTCATACAATTTAACTAGATGGTTTGTGATACAGAGTTACCAGCAGAGAGTCTGGAGTCATAAACCCTGTGTACTAATTATGGCTCAGTCACTCTCCAACTTTGAGGCCTTGATGATAAAATTGCTTATTCTTTCTGGGCCTTAATTTCCTAATCTATTAAAGGAGATTAGAGTAGAGGTTTTAGATGCATCCTTTCACTTCAAAACTGTTTGATCCTACCTTAATAAAATAATGAAATGAAATTAGAGCAAAAAAAAAGTCTCAAAATGAAGAAATCCATTTAAACTATGCAAGTTAATACTTTCTCTGCAATTTATCATCTTAAAGAGTAGGAGAGGGTACTTGCCCCAGATCTCAGTCAGTATCATCAGATAAGGAAAATTAACATCTAAATGGTAGCATTTATTTGAAAGAGAATTAGACATCTTGCCAACAACAAAAATGCTAAAATATCATATAAAAAGTCATACTTTAAAAAGTCAGAGATAATTTCCCCATACTATTTTTCATAAATTTCCCAAATCACATAAAATAAACTACCTAATAGCCATATGTTACTCCTTCAATAGGATTTTTGGCTTGATTTCGTATATGTATTTATATCATACTGAACCTCTCACTTTTGTAAACACCCAAATTAAAACACTAAATTTTAGAGGCTATGGTGAAATTAATAATAATAAAAGATTTTCTGTACTTTCAATCATTAAAAAAATGTCAATGGCCTTAAGAATTTTCCCAAGGCATTATCTTCACTTTCTCTCATATTATTGATCTTTGGAATGTTTCCAGTTTGACTTTTCATTCATCATTATGACGTAGCTATTAAGCATCCCTCTGTGACTAATTTTAAAGGTTTGTGAAATTCTTTGAGAATCATTTTTGGCTTTATATCCCCTCTTCTTGTTTATATTTCTAACTGGAAACAAAGGTAATTAGAGACCTCTACTGGAATACAAATTGGTTTCTTTCCCTCCCTGTTACAATCATTTGTGATTTTATGAAGTAACCAAACCTCCTATTTTAGCATATCCTGTGTGTGTGGTACCCTTTAGTCCCTTTTATGGTATATGACTAAGAAATTATATTTTTAATTTCTCTGAAATTTCTAAATCTATTTTCCTAACATCTGGGGCATTGGTGGTCTATTTTCTTCCTTGACAATTAAGAAATATTATCCGGCATATTATATTGTCTTTCTCCCAAAGATTCACATTCAAAATGCCCACTAGGCATTTTTTATTTGTCAGAATTAAGCCTGGAGCAACAATTTCTTTTCTTTTTTTTCCCCTTCTGCCTAGACTTCCTTTACTTTTCATTCTCACTCAAATAGTATTAATCTACTTTTTAAATGAAAAAAATACAAAACTTTCTTTTCTAGCTTACCTTTCCTGAAGGAAAACTCCCCTAAACACCAGCACTATGCAAATTTTCGTCTTTCCTTTAACAATTTTTTTGTTTTGCTATTATATTTTCTTTGAATTTACCTCATAGTCAAAGACATCTGTTTCAACAATCACAAAATGAAGCAAGAATGATCACACAAATATCTGTATGTCACTGCTACATAAAAACTTCCCCCTCAGTTCTTACCTTAAAAGTCATCTCTTTTTCATACTCACAAAAGAGACACAAAAATGGAATTATCTTATGGGTAATACTAAATGTGTAGGTAAGATTGATCAGAGAAACTTTCTAATGGAATTTCCAATTGTTTTTTTTTCACGAATAAAAATATTTTCATAGTACATTGTTATTCGTATAGTCAGTAATTCAGTAAACAATAATTAAGGTCCTACTATGTTTTAGGAACTATGCTGAGTGGTGAGTCTGGGGAAGGTTTGAGGTGGAGAGGGATAAAGACAGAGTCAAAAGAGAGTCTCTCCTCACAATCAGATGTGGGAGACAACACACAGATAAATAACTATGTGCAAACAAGCTACATACAGGATAATTTAGAAATGATCAACAGAAGGATGGTCTTAAATTAGGAGAGACTGGTTGAAGAATATTCCATTTATTTTTCTCACATGAGCAATGGTTTGGAAGGTCCATGTTCAATTTCTTAATAGGAATTTCAATGATGGAATTAAGGTAAATTGATCTATTGATTTCTTAACTTGAAGTTACTATTATTTATAATGTTAATCATCATAATTCTGATAAAACCACTATTAAGTACAAGTAGAAGATCCTTCTTCCTACAACAGTACCATGGGGAGAATGAAAAAAAAGACACATTAGCATAAATGTTCCAAATCTCCACCAAACTTTACTGAAAAATAAGATAGCATCCTTGTCAGATCTGTTCTAACCCTGAATCTCCCTGCCACTAAACAATTTCTAGTTTCTGAATAAAGGGTTTGCCCAGGAAATGTTCATGTAGATTTCAGTGTGGGCAGTGAAATGAAAAGCATTTGCAGCAATGTGCAGAGCATTATTATCATAAAACACCATAAAAATGTCTGTGAGGTTAGCAGGGTTCAAGCTGTGGGAGTTTCTCAAACTTCACTGTGCTTTTGCTTATTGTTTGCAGTTGAATTGTTTTCAGCAGAGAACCCTATAGGAATGTCTAGCCTGTTACTTTAAACTTCAGAAGATTAAAAAAAATGAAATACAATAAAAACTATACATTTATTGTAAGTTTCAACAAGGTACTTTCGTCTTCTTTTAAATGAAGTGAGTGTGTTATGCTAGATTTTGAGAGGCCACTGCAGAAGTTTCAACTGTCATTCACTAATACAGTTCATCTGAGGGCAAACCATATTCCTAAACTCATGCAATCAGTTCACAGCGTTTGTGGAAAGCAACAGTGACATGTCAACCAAGCTCCTTTGTGAGAGACTCCACATAAAACTCCCGTACTTAGTCTGAATCTACATCTCCACGTGCCACTTTACCTCCCTCTCTTTACCCTATTATAAAACAGTATTAGAATAATAACTTCTCTCCCCAGTTTCTAAGTAGGAGATGGCAATAGCAGTTTACTTTCTGGTTTTCCTTTTGTTTTCAAGGTGAAGCTAAAATAGGCAGTAGAGAGAGGGAAGGAGAAAGTGGGAAAGGAAAAATGGTCTGAGCAAGGGAGTTTGTCCTGAGTCATACAGAATTCTTGATGTTTCTGCAAAACTTTGGAGATTAAAAAAAGTGTCTTTAGCAATAGTACCATAAGCTGGTACTATAAGATATCCTTAGAAGTATATAAGGATTGTACATTTGCTTTAAATGGTATCTGATATATAGTCACTCATAGCATTCAATGCTTGAGTGTGGTGATGGGGAAAAGGATGAAAAAATCAGAACTCTGTGGCTGGTTGTGATTCACTACTAAAAGGTTAAACTCAAGATCTGTGCATCAAAAAGAACACTTCATTTGGAGAGTGAGGTATATAGTGAGAGGTGTCCATCTTGTTCTCAGGCTTCCATATTATCCAAAGTCCAGAGCAGCAGTTTGTAAACTTTTTAGTCTCTGAACTCCTATATACTCTTAAAAATGTAGGACCCCAAAGAGCTTTTTCTCTGTGTGGGGGTTAAATCTATCTCAATTTACCACATTAAAAATTACAATGAATTAGCATTACATGGAAATATTTTTGACTATGAAGATGCCCTAAAAAGGTATTAAAAACCCCTATGGGTCCTGAGACAACACTTCAAGGAATATTGACCTTAGGACCTCTGAAACAACAAGTGGTAAGGGTCAAAGGGATGGGAAATGTAACAAAAATATGGTTTGTATGGTACTTAGTGCTATTTTGCCTTCTCTGAAAGAAGAAAATAGGTATATTGTTTTATTTTATTTTCAAAGTATTATTTTGTTCCAGGGAGAAAGATGAAGCTGCTGTTGACAAATGGAGAAAACAGTAAAGTTTTCCATTTTTCAAACAAATATATGGAAAAGATAACTGTATTGCTATTGCCTGTGTTTGCTACAACTTGGAATGAGAAAAGGAAGCAAAAAAACAAAAAACAAAAACATACTTGGATTATGTTCCTTAAAAGCCATTAAATATCTTAGATCCCCCCCATATCTCCTCTTTGATATTTGTGAAAATTCCTCAAAGATAAACTTTTCATATTTCATGTTTATCATGAAGGTATTTCTATGCCTTTTAATATTTTTTTCAGGGAAAGCAGAGTTATGAAGAAAATATAAAATTTGTAGAACATACTATGATAATGTATTAAATGCACTTAAAATATTTATATGTTATTTAGAACACATTATACCATATTGACCTATCATTTATAGTTGGCTAAATATGGAGATTGGAATGTTTTCTATCAAATGTCTCAGGCATCATGCTCTGGATAAGTGCTTAATTATAGAAAAGGTATATCAAAGGTCTTCATGATTAGTAGAAGCACAACAGGTTGCTCAAAGCTATTTTTCCCCTTCTAGATAATCTTCTCTTTTATAGCCAATATATTTCAAGGGTAAGTACTTAGAAACCAGAGATCCATAGACTTGGACCTCCACCTCATCCTGGTCCCTGCACCATTCCTCACAGCTCACACCACAGTCATAAGATTAAAGACTGGGAAGAAAAGATTGGAAAGGGGGAGTGGCTATGTGGCACAGTGAATAAAGCACTGGGCTTGGAGTCAGGAGGACCTGAGTTCAGATACAGCCTCAGACACTTGACACACATACTAGCCATGTGACCTTGGGCAAGTCACTTCACCCCAATTAGCCTGCATCGCCCCTCCCAAAAAAAGAACAAAATTTTTTTAATTTAATTTAGAAAAGTACAAATAAGGAAATGCTCTCTAATTCTATATGAAACTTCTGGTGGTTGAAAAGAGATTGTTATTTTTTAAATAGACCAAATTTATTTTCCATGATTAAAGCATTCTGTGTTTTTAAACATCCTTAGTTATGATGACAAAGTTTTACTGTTCTTAAGCACAACTTTGCTCCAAGACAGAAGCCCAGGTTTTTGTTGTCATAATTTTTTTAACGTCCCAGTGAAGAAACTTTTTTGTCTCTACAGATCAACTTATGCTGTACAACTTATAATCTTACTGCTTCCTTAGAACATAGGTCAGTTAGTTGAATGGTCCCACGTTGCAAGACTAGCATATTTTAGATGTCTAACAAAGATCTTCCTAACTCTAAAGCAGGATCAGCTTTTTCTCTCTTATGCTGTAATATCTCTCAGACTAATTTTAAAGATATTCTTTCAGTGACATCATATAGCTTTTAGCCGTGGATATAAGGAATAACCAAAGAATAATGGAGAGGCAAATGTTGACTTTATGAGTGAGTTCCACTACATTATGAATAAGCACTCATTGAGGAGAAAGAATATAAAGGATGATATAAAATAGATTTTTGAGTGAAACAAAAGATAAGGTAGGAGTCACGATCAACTGATGGATAGGCCAAATGAAATAGAAAACTGGTAACTTCTATGTAAACACAATTTGAGAAAGGTCCTCAGGACCTCTGCAGGTCATGATAATGGTTAGTCATAAACATTACTCACATGGGATGGGCAGAAATTAAATGAGTTGGGCCCTTTATTACTGGAAAGAAATATCACCATTAATAAAATCGCAGATTTATTTTAATATAGTTTCCTTTTTAAATAAAACTGTAAGACATGACGAAAGCTGTTTATAGTCTTGGTTACTAGGGTTCTCAGAAAAATTTAATCTAAGCATTGCTCATGATCAAAAATCCAACATTTCATTTATACTATTTTTTTTATTTTAGAAAATCGGGTTACATGTATATAATTTATATTTATGTCAACTAAAAAAGGAATAGAATCCACTGTTTCAGTGATCATGGGATCACATATAGGAAAGGAACCTCTAAATATTTGGATATAGACTTAGAGACCATCCAGTCTAACCCTTTCATCTTGTATCCTCAAAACTAAGACCTAAAGAAAATGATTTGATCAAGACCACATAAATGTTTGTGGGACAGACAAGGATTTGGACCTCCAAGTTCAGCATACTTTTCATTGCACCATACTAAATGCAAACTATCTATGAGATGTAGGACAAAATATGACTTCTAGGAGCTTACTTTGTAGATGGGGAAACAAGCAATACATAAGTAATAGAGAAGCAGCTGGTGAGAATAACAGACCAAGAGTCTTGAGACCAGGATTCCTTGATCCTGGTTTTGCCACTTATTAGTCATGTGACTTTGGTGGTCACTTTTCCTTGCTAGTACTCACTTTTTCCATTTGTAAAATGAACTAAGACTTCACTGGGTTGCCATAAGGAAAGTGTATATGAAAATATTTTCAAACAGTTGAATACCAAGGAAATGTGAAATATTAGCAGTGGTAGATCAAGTTGAGTGAGGTGATGTCTCTACTACAATTGCATAGTAAAAGAGACTAATAATAAATCCAGAGATACTTTGCATCCCATCCTTGATTAGCTAAGCCATCATAAAAATATTCTTAGGCTAACCAATGGCACCAAAATAACCAATTGAAATCATCACTGGCTAAACCTGACAGACAGACCAGGTGGACTTTGACATTGGTACAACATAGTACGAATATTCTTCTCCTGTAACAAATTTTGATTTCAATGTGCATTCCATTAGAACAAATTTCCTGCATAGTTTAATCCAACTCTTCTGGAAGTGAAAAGAAAAGAACTCTAACATCTTTATTAAACATACATTAAAATATGACTTAAGCTTGAATCTCTGGGTAAAATGTAAAATTGAAGCATACATATGAAATAAAAGTACAGTTTCATTTATTGAGCAGTAATTCAAGGCCTCAAATTGTGGTAAAAAAAAATTGTGTGGTAAACAATTACCTTATTTGCTTGAAGTATAAAAAAGGATTATTCTTTACTGCTTTGGACATTAGTTGGCATTTGTTCTTTAGCTTTAGCTAAAGATGTGTGTAAGTTGGAGACACAAATATTTACAGTAAACATCACAATGCCTTTTTTGGTGTGTATACACATATATAGCACTATATTTGAGAAAGGATATTATGAACATATGCAACTGACAACTATGCCTTGGTTTATGACAATAATTCACCACTCCAGATAACATGGAGACATACTCAGTGATTAGTATCACCAAGCACACTAAAATTGATCAAGAGAGAATTCAGATTGAATCCTACATTTGAATTAGCTAGAAATAATGATTTTCTATACCCATGATACTCTTATTTTTAAGTAGTTGTTTATTTTTTCCTACCTTGGGATATTTTTATTCTACTTTACTACTTGTATACTTGTTTGCATATATACCAGAGTATTTATTACCGATTTTAATATTATTGCTTGTGTAGTACTTTATTATAAAGGAATATTAAAGTTCCCATAATTTTGTTATGCTTACAGTTTATCTAATTTTATTGACTGTCTTAATTAAAATGACTTGGAGTACAATACTAATTGATTTTGTGATAAAATAATTAATAGGAATTAATTCATTTAAAAGTCATTAGCATAAGTAATTTTTCTTCCAGCTGTCAATTTCTGTCTTTTAAAATGCATGTTCTTATCATGTGAGGTAACAGACTATTCGACTTTCCTTGACTGACTAAGCATATAGAACACTCATCGTATTCTCAAAATGAACTCTGACAACATTCTATATTTTGATTACTTTCTCATGTAATAAGAATTAAAAGACATTTTACTATATGCATTTGTATTTAAGGAGATATAATCATATCCTTCCTCTTCTTAAGCCATTCAATAGTTCTTTCTTGGCCTACTAAGTTGCATTCAGACTCCTCAGATTGGAATTTAAAGTCCTACATAATCTGAAACCAGGCTACCTTTCTATACCCATCTTAACCTACCCTGCCTTCTACATACTTGGAATCATAAGAATATATAGCTAAAACTTAAAGAGCTTTCAGAGATCACTTAATCCAAACATTTCATTCTACAAATGAAGAAACTGAGCCCCAGGGAAGTTAAATGCTTTGCCAAGGTCATAAAACTATTAAGCATCAGAGGTGGAATGTCACATCAGATTCAGGGCCTTTTTCATTATTCTATGCTGGAATTAAAGTCTTCCTTTCCCCAAACTATTGATAAATTTCTACCCATCCTTGAAAGACATATACATACATTCTACCTTCTCCTTGAAGTTTTCCTTATTCCCCTTCTCTTAGTTAACACTGACATCGAACTTCCCAGAGAACTACTTGGCACATGCCTTATTACCTTATATATTATTTTCCATTGTAATTTGCTATTTATTTGTCATCCCCCACTCTCCAGTAGACTCAAAGTTCCATGAAGGTATGGACTTTGTCCTATATATCTCCTTCAGTACTTCACACAAAGAAGGTACCTGATATATTTGTTCAATTAAATAGAATATAACTCTTCAGCATGGAAAAAAAGAGACGGAGAAGCAGTAGATCAATGTTTATAACATCATCCACAGAGTCAATACGGTGAACATACATTTTTTTCTATTTCCCAAACATTGTCCAAACCATTGCCTTGGTGTTTCAAAAAAAAATTTTTAGGATAAATTGCACTCTCTTACATAATATTACTAAATATATACATCACATTACCTTCACAGCTCTTACAGGCTGAAATTCTACATAATCAGGTTTAAGAAGAGCTGAGATAGATGAAAGACCCATAAAGGATTATTAAGTGGAAATTAGTGATGTTCAAGGCATGTTTTTGGAATATAATTAGTTATGCTCTCCTACAAAAGGTCCCTTGGTGCCACTTTTAGCAAGAGAATATAAGGCTGGCTAAACCATTGTTTTGACCAAAGGTGTTTGAAGGCTCAAGTAAAACAACAAACAACATAAACAAACCCAGCTTTTTTTGTTATACTTTTATTTTGTTATGTTTTATGAGTGTGTTTGTTGAGAGATGAAGAATGTAAGGGAGAGTAGAATCATGAACCTAGAGCTTTGATCTTGTAATTTCATTATTTATAAAAAAGGTGTTAATGGCACTTCCACTCTCTAACTTACAATATAACAAAAGGAAATGGGATGTTTTTATAATTCATAACAATAATAATTTATCTTAAATAATGCCATTTCATTGACCTGAGAAAGTTCATACAACTGCCAATCTTACAATGTCTTTAAGCATTGGTAGAATCAGAATTATAATACACATCTTTATCAAAGCATGTCAAAAGTTATTTTTACAAAATAACCTTTAAACATTCCAGATGCTTTAACTATATTTAATTCCAATAAGTATAAATGAATACTGAAAGAACTTCAAAAGATTATGAAAAATTAAACAACTGAACATTTTAAAAAATAGATGGAATGATGATCTCCATGGTAAATGAGCATTTTTCACAAAACCAGATTAGTGCTGTTTGACGTTAAACTAATTATTTAGTTGTTAATTCATTTTATAAAAATAGGAGGATTTCATTCCAATTTCTTTTACCCTATACTATATCAATTCCTTTTGTGGTGAAATTTAGCTAATTCTATTGTAAAGCCACTGTTTACTAAAATACTGACAGAAAAGCTATCTATATTTCTGTCATACTATAGATTCTTACATTAGTAGACTTTCAATTGACAATATCTATATCACAATGTGGGATCTATTCACTACACCTATAACCAGAAGACTCTCCTAAACTGTAATCCGACTAAGCAAAATAATATTTTTTAATAAAAAAAGGCCAGCAAAATTAAATTGAGATTAGTCAGCATAAAATATTTTGAGAATTCTGATCAAGTTGGTAATTAAATAAGTACTTCTTTGTAATTTGAGGGTATTTTTTAATTTTAACTTTCATAATGATAATTGTAAAATGCATTTTGCCATGGAGATATCATTTCATTTAGAGAAAGAAGGCCTAGGGTTAATTCCATTCTAATACTGCATCTGGAATCGTGGGCAAGGCACTGAATTTTTAATTGTAAAATTTAATTCTATTCAAATAACATTTCAAAAATATGTACTATAGGAAGGACACTGTAATAGCTTGAGGGGGGAAGGCAAAATGAAAACTCAATATGATGCTATCTTTGTTCACCTGGTATTTATAGTCTAGCAGGGGGTATAGCACAAAAAAACATTAATAGTTATTCCATTTGTGAAGTGTTTCTACTTTGGAGAAATGCTTTATTAAAATACTTTCAATAACTCTGCTTCTAATGCTTGTATTTGAGCTATTTGCTGATAGTGTGGCTAATTGAGCATGCATGATAAAGTATACTGGATTTGGAATCAAAAGAGTTTAAGTATTTTTTCTGGCATTTTTTTTTATCTCTGTGATATTAACCAAGCCATTTTCGCACTCTCCCCACAAGTTCCTATTTTCACATCTGTAAAATGGGAATTGAATATAAATATGATTCAAATTATAAAAGAACAAATAATAATAGCAAGAAGCCATATGATGAGAACTGCTTTGAGTTTGGAAGACCTGGGTTTCTTCCTCTGATACACAACTAGTTGTATGATCATGAACAAATCACTTAAATTCCTATATCCTAGATAACTAACACTATAAATTCAAGACAAGTTGCTTATCTGCATAGACATATGGGCTTACTATCCTGGGAGTTCTCCACACTGTATACATTAAAGAATCAAATGAAAAAATAACACAAAAACACCACAACACCATATGGATAACCTCTATTGTCTATCATCTGATATTATTAACCATGACCAGCACATGAGCGCCTTTTATCACTGCAACTTGAATAAAAAAAAATGACTTCATGAACCCAGTGACAGATACTCAACTAAAGATGAGACTTGTAGAACAGTGATATTGTGGTATGAAAAATGACAGGATTCTTGCCATGTTCAAATTAATGTTCCCAGAGATGAGAAACACTTTTGTGTCAGTGGCTATCACCTTGGCAGATTTCCCAACACAGAATTGGGAGGTATGAATAGACAGGGGATAGGGGTACTGATAGGAGATGACTAGAAAAAGCTTGTCCTGTTCTGGGAAGAGTAAGCAATAATTTTTTCTCTTTGTCATGACTCAACTCAGTGTAAAAGAATGCTTTCCAAAAAAAGGTCAACTCGTAAAAAATATAAAAAATGCATCCCACCTGTCAAAATAAATTTAGAGATATGAAGCAACTTTTTCAATGCAAAAGTTTAAATCAATTTTAAAATCTGTTATCTTTAAGAATAATAAACAAACCAATCTCAAATACTGACAGAGCACAGGTTTGACTTTCCCTCCCAGACAAAACATCAAAAGAAGGTTTTTTTGTTTGTTTGTTTTTAATGCAGCTAATAGTTATCTTTACATTTCTAATTATCACCATATTGTACTCCATATAAACCACACATAGCTTCCATCACTGACTTCACATACGTATTTTCTTTTCCATCTTTTGTTTTGTAATATTTTTAAAGGGCCCATGTTTTGGTATCATTTGTAAATGATTTTAGAAACCTTTACATCCTATGTTGGATTCGATGGGTTTCATAATGGACAGGTTGTTTCTCGGAGAATAGCATTCCACTTTCAGTTGTCATATATCAGTGTCATTTTTATAGAAGGCTAAGGGGGAATTTGTTGTTGTTTCTTCTTAATGTCCAATGAAGTTGAATTTGTAGTTGGAGTAATCCTTAGCTAGAGATGTTATTAGGAGAGTCTTAAACAATTCATTAACACACTAAGTTCTGCCTGTGATGAGCTTAGCGTGAATGAAAAACAAATTAAAAACAAATTCTCTCCACATATGAATATGTATATTTATTGATTAGCTATACATATATACATATGTGTATAATATACACTACATACTTGCATACAGATACATACATGCATAGACATATGTATATATATATGTATATATATATATAGTTATTTAGTTGTTTTTCAGTCATATTCAACTTGGCCTGATCCCATCTGGGGTTTCCTGGCAAAGATAGTGGGGTTTGCTATTTCTTTCCCCAGAAAATTTTTACAGATAAGGAAACTGAGGCAAATAAAGTTAAGTGATTTGCCAGGGTCACAAAACTTTTAAGTATCTGAGGCACAATTTGAACTCCGGTCTTCCTGACTCAACTTCTGGCACTCTATCCACTTTGTGACCTAGCTGCTATGTGTCTATACTTTAGATATATTTTTTCTTAATTGTCCTTTTTTGACCTTACAGATACTAGTTAAGGAAGTTACATTTATGGGTAGAGTAATCCTTAGTTAGAGATGTTATTAGCAAGGTCTTTAAAAGCTCCTTACCTCAGGTAGTTCTGTTTGTGAAAGGCTTAGCTTGAATGACAAATAAGCTAAAAATAAACATACTCTCCCTTCATATATGTGTGCATACATACATATTCATATATAGTTTGTTTATGTATACATATATATTTCATATGAAATTTTTAAAGTTATCCTTTCTGGGGGTGTCTAGGTGGCACAGTGAATAGAGCACCAGCCCTGGAGTCAGGACGACCTGAGTTCAAATCTGACCTCAGACACTTAACACAAAAATTATCCATATGACCTTGGGTAAGTCACTTAATCCCAATTGCTCTACTTTCCTCCCCCCTCCAAAAAAAGCAAAAAAAAAATTATCCTTTCTGCCTTTATAGACACAAGATAACGAGATAAATCCATATGTGATGGCCAGGGGCAATGTACTATGGAAATTTTTTCAAACGTGATCATTCCCAACGAGAGGAATTCTCTGAAACTTTCAGAATACTAAATAGACTGCTTCACTGAAGAAATCAAATCCTCATAAGGCAAAGAACCATGAAATTCTTCCTATTAAAAGAAAGTATTTTAAAAATCATCAATATGAACTTAGGGAATTGAAGATTTAAACTATCTTCTGTCTCACTGTTAAAACAACCTTACTTTGGAGATTGTACATGTAGACTCAGATGTGTTGCTTAGAGATTATTCATAGATGTGGGCAGATAAATATAAATAAACATATTTGAAGAGGATATTACACATATGTTAAAGAAGGAGGAAAAGGAAATATAGCCACATGAAGATAGTGTTTCAAAAGGTACTAAGAAACCTAATTTCCTTTAGAAGGCTGGAAGAAGAGATGAAGAAAGACTCCATGACAACCACTGCAAATAAAGTGAAATCACAAGGCACATGTATGCCTCTGGTCACATTTCAGTTTCCCTGGGCTTCACTGTTTTTTGCCTGTAAAATGAGGGGATAGGACCAGATCATCAATGAGATTCCATTCAGCCATAAAACTAATCATGAGAATTTACTCAGATTTCTCTTTTTCACATGCAAAGGTATCTACTAAAGTACAATTTCTTTCCATTTTTAGTCAAGCAATCTGAAACAGATAAATATAAGCAATTTATTTATTGTTTTTCAAGAAACAAATCCCACTCAAGGATTCACTTCAAATAGTGAATTCCTCAACAAAGAATTAAAAATTAACCAAGTTAAGCCAATATTTAGACTTCCTTAGCCTTAGCTGTTCCTTCCTTAGCCTTCCAAACTGAAGTTTAGAAAGAATAGAAATCAACAAAATCACAGAACAAAAATGATCATTTAAAACACAAAATTCGATATGTAATATTATTTTTCACGAAATTTCACAACATTAGCTAAAGTATATCTGGATGTGTGCATATTTTCTAGAGTGTTTATCAATGTAGTAATATCAATATAACTTTTAAAGTTCTCTCTATCTTGGCTCCAATCTTCCTTCTCACCCTTATTTCACGTCTTCCCTTCACCCACTTTATTTCCAAGACAATCTGACCATTTATCTGTTCTCTAAATATATATGTTTTATGTTATTTATCTGACAATATTAATGCTATCTTCTATTCTTTTTTTTCTTTTTGGATGGAGGAGGATAGGGGAATTGGTATTAAGTGACTTGCCCAAGGTCACATGGCTAGTTTTGTTTTAAGTGTCTTAGGTCAGATTTGAAATTGGGTCCTCCTGACTCCAGGGCCGGTGCTCTATTCACGGTGCCACCTAGCTGCCCCTATTGCTATCTTCTATATCAGAGATTGAATACTGATTCATATTGAGTCAAGATAGTTTTGAATCATTGATTCAATCATTGAAGAAAAGTCTGTTAAAAGTGCTAATTTTATATTTTTCTTGACTTCCCATGTAGAATAGGTGTCATATTGCTTGCCTTCTCACTGGATGGAGGAAAGGATGGATGGAGGAAGGGATAGATGGAAGGAGAGAATCTGGAACGCACATTTTAAAAAGTGTTAAAAATAAAGAGCTTATTTTGACCAGAGACCTAAATTAAGGCACTAGAGGAGATAACCAATTTTAGTCACGACTACTCCTACCTTGATGGAATTTAGAATGTGTAGGGTAAGAAGGCACAAGTATGAATAACCACAATGTAATGATGTGTTAATTTGTCAGTGTAGACACAGACTCCTTTGACACAGATGGCAGCCTTTCACTCGATCTATGAAATCCTGCAGGTGCATCTATTTGGTTATTTCTATGATTCTTTGAGATTTTATGACTTTATATACACGGCCCATTTGCTGTGCACCATGAAGGATATTACAGCTTTTCCCTCAGTGCCTTTGTACAGGTGATTCTTCTCTACAAAGCTCCTCCTCATCTTTGTTCACATGTGGTTCAGGTGTTACCTCCTTCAGTATGCCTTTCCAAACCCCAAGGTGTTTGTATTCTCTCTTTAGCATCCTAAGTCAATACACAGTAATAAGTTTGTGCTTATTCCTTTGTATTGTCTGTGTATGTATGTCAGATATTTCTGTCTAGAAGGAATTTTAGAGATTATCTAAACCATGGGTGGGGAATCTGTGATCCCCAGGGCACAAGTGGCCCTTTAGGTACTCAAGTGGGGCCCTTTGACTAAATCCAAACTTCAGAGAACCAATCCACTTACTAAAAGGATTTGTTCTATGAAGTTTGGATGAAAAGGGCCTTGCTTGAGGACCTAGAAGTTTATCTGTGGCCTCCCACAGGTGGGGAACCTCTTATTAAGGCATTATATATATACATATAATAAAATGTAATAAATATATAATAAAGGAGATATGCATATATGTGTATCACATGTGGCATTGAGGCCCAGGTTCCCCACCTCTACTCTAATCCAACTAACTCATTTTACATTTAAGGGAACTATGGTGCAGATAGCTTAAGAGATTTGTCCAATATATCACAGGAAATAAATTGTATGTCTGAGATTTGAATTTAGGCCCCTGACTCTAAAAATGATTCTCTTATGCCCCATTTCCTATTCATAGTGTATACCACCTGCCCACTTCATAGAGTAAATTGAAGGAAGAAAAAGAATAGGAAGGTAAGGGAGAGAAGCAACACTGGTAACAGCTTTTGTATAGTATCTTAAGATTTTCAAGCTACTTTAGGCATGTTGTCTAATTGTATTCTAAGCCTTTTTTTTCCTGTCTCCAGCACCAATTGCATTGATGTGTACCATGGGTCCCCAAATTTAGGAAAGACTATGAGAATCTGGAATTTATTCAGAAGGAAGCAAACTGAATTTAAGAAGACTGAAACCAGGCTAGAATAGAACTGGTTTTGAATAACAGGGGACACATTCTCTTTCTGCAGGGCTTGTCACGTAGAAAAGGGATTCAAATTAAACTGCTTAGCCCCATTGGGCAGAATCAGGATCAATGGGTAGAAAATGCAAGGAGACAGCTTATCGCTTGAGAAAAGGAAGATAGCTCTAATAAGAGAGTTGTCTTAAAATGAAATGGGCTTCCTCAAGAGACAGGATGTTCTTTGATAATATAGATGCTTAAAGAGAGGGCAGGTTATCACTTGTCAGTAATGTCACAGCAAAGATTCATCTGTTAGATTAGGGGTTGGACAATGATGTCTGAGGTCCCAATTCTGAGCTTCTATGAGCCTGTTATTCTGAAGGACTGAGCCTATAATTGGCTCAGATTTTATCCTTTTGCTCTCTGAGAAGGAGGTTGGGTTAATGGAGAAATGTGGATCTCCTATGTCCCTGTGGAATGCCGCCAGATAAGACTGGCTGATAATTATCTAACAAGGAGCTGAAGAACCTTTGTCTAGGGACAAACATACATCCAAAAAAGCATATTAGGTAAAGAGATTATTGAGGTCCATTTAGTGGGTGATATCAACCAGTCAGAAATCATTTGTTTCAAAAGAAATTTCTGATGAGTATCCACTGATTAAAATAACTCGATAGTTTCAGAGGAAGAAGGAAAGCAATAGTTTGAAACCAAAGTAAAACACTGACTATTCAGTTTACTCCTGTTCAATTTTAAAAAGATCCAATTTTACAAATAAAATATATTTGGGACTAAAATATCCCAGAATCTGAGTTGGAAAAGGACCTGAGAAGTCAGTGACAGCCATATTTGAACAAGAGTCTGCTTTCCTACATACTTGACAGCTGATCATGCAGTCTTTGCATGAAGACGTCTAGATGGCAGAAGTGACTATCTGTCAAGGTACCTGAGCACCAATTGTTAGACACTTTTTACTTGCATCAAATGTAAATCTTTCTCACTGCCTTCCACCTATTACTCCTCACTCGTTCCTAGAAGGTCAAAAAGAACAAGTCTTTCACAAAAAAAAAAATCACATCTTTCAGGACAATTCATGTGTCTCTCTTGAGTCTTGCCTTTTTCAATTAAAAATCTCCTTCAATTTTAATCCACATATAGCATGATCCCTGCCAGCAGATTCCTCTGCACATAAGATCCCTATCTTCTCAATATCCTTCCTCAAAAGTGTAACTTATGAACTATGGAAGAGTATTGTAGTATTATTACTTCTTTTATTGTTAAACATACCTTCTTAAGGCAACTTCACATGACATTTGACATCTTTTGAGGGGGATATAGTATATAACACTTTGAAGTCATTATGCTCTTTCACTTTATTAAGTGACTGATTTTGTTTTGTTTTGTTTTTCCCAAGGAAACTGCTATCTTGCCATACTTTCTTCATTTCGACTTGAAGAAATGATTGCTTAGGGGCAGTTAGGTGGCAGAGTGAATAGAGCACTGGCCCTGGAATCAAGAGGACATGAGTTCAAATCCGCCATCAGACACTTAACACAAAAAACTAACCATGTGACCTTGGGCAAGTCACTTAACTCCAATTGCCCTCCAAAAAAAAAAGAGAGATGATTGCTGAAACCCACAGGAAAACATGTGAATTTTTTTCCTACTAAATTGCATCATATTCAGTCCATTTAGATTTGCTGCACTGCGATATTTTCAAATGATGATTGTTATTCAGTATCTTCCCACTAATAACTATTTTGGGGATCTGGTCTTTCAACCAATTCCAAATCCATGGGAGATTAAGTTAGGGAATATGATCAGGCCCAGATTATGCAGTGTCTTGATTCCTTAACTTGTGTCTATAAGCACTGCAAATATTGAAGCATGAGAATGAAATGATAAAACTCATATTTTGGAAAGAATAACCTGGTTATGGTATGCAGGACTGAGCTGGAAATTTGAAGATGAGACACCAATGAGGAATATAGACATGGTGCTCAGGGTCTACAGAAATAGATATAATAATATTAAAAAAAAACAGAAATTCAATTATATATGGGAAAACCATTTTGAAAGAAGGGTCAGTAATTTTTTTAGAATGTTAGATCCTTGAGAGTAGTGATTATGTCATTCCTTACATTTACATCCCTACCACCCAGCACAGTATCTGATACATGGTGAGTGCTAAATAAATCCTTAGTTGATCAATGGATTGATTAACAATAACTAGCTAAACATGAACCTTAAGAAAAAAATAAAAAATATTTCCAATTGAGAAAGTGGGAAAATGTGGATACCCATGACAGAAATAGAGAAATCAGAGAGTCAGCTTTAGAAATAAAACAATGTTTTGTTTTAGATGCAGAGTTTAAAGTCATTCAAACATTGTGAAATAACCTTTAAAATTCTGAAAATTAAGGAATCGTCATTGGATTGTTTCAGTTTAACATGCTAAACCTCATGAGTATCTTTAATTATCACTACTCTGTGAAAAATCCTAATGACTGAGATGCACATCTTGCCTCCCAGAAATTGCTTAAATCCTACAGAAAACAGATACTTGACTTCTTGGTTCATCAGTGAACAGTGACTAGTAGGTCTTTTATTGTCTTTCTATTTTTAATCTAGGCATAATTTGTCATGAATAAGGCTTTTAGAATCAATGATCCATAATTTTTAGCAGATTTATGGCATTTTTTTCTTCATTCTATTTCGAGGTTTACTGACTCATTCTGGAAGCTGATTAAATATGGTGGTAGGAAGAGTTTAGATGCTGCATCTCAACTAATTTGAAAAAAAATCAAATCAGTTGACAAACCTGTCTCATGGACACAAAGATATAATGAAGCAGCGGGATACAGCAGTGTTTTTGTTTTATTCACTCAGAAGGACTGTTATTTATATAAGAAAAAGTAAAAGATGGAGTTCATGACCAGTGTTACTCAATGATGCAGAGACAGATAGATGGTGGGGGTACTGTGTGATAGTGACAAAACTCCAGAAATGGAGACTACAAGACAAGTAGAAAAAGCAATAATTGTGGGGTTATATTCAGCAAAAAAGTAACTGAGAAGAATTGAAGTAACAACTTTCTCACAGAGATTTGTCTAATCGTTCAACTTAATGTTGATAATACTCAACCCCCACCCTTCCACCCCATGATGGTATCCCAATATGTCAAGGAAATGTGGACATTCCTCTAATTTCATTTAGTACAAAACCATACAAATAATGAATGTGTGGGGTGGCTAGATGGCACAGTGAATAGA
Organism: Petaurus breviceps papuanus; assembly: GCF_028583685.1. NCBI lineage: Eukaryota > Metazoa > Chordata > Mammalia > Diprotodontia > Petauridae > Petaurus > Petaurus breviceps. The sequence continues at coordinate 7,954,575 of NW_027187376.1, read as the reverse complement.
GCACTGGCTCTGAAGTCAGGAGGACCAGAGGTCAAATCCAGCCTCAAACACTTAACACAAAACTAACCATGTGACCTTGGGCAAGTCACTTACCCCAAATTGTCCTACCTTCCCCCCTCCACAAAAAAGCTAAATAATTAAATAAATAAGGTATGTATTGATGAAAAGCCAATTTCCCCATAATTCTCAAAGCATAAATTTCCCAAGTACTTTAGCATTAGATTTTTAAAATGTACCTAAAGCTAAAAGTAATGGGCCTGCAGATGTGTCTCAATACTAAAGATGGGTTGTATTTACAGTTTGTGCTTGTACAATATTGCCACTACTAACGCTAGCATTTCTATAGAATTTTAAGATTCTTGAAAAACAAAGTGGTGTATTAATAAATCAATAAATATTTATTAAATGCCTCCTATGTGCCAGCCACTGGATTAAGAGCCAGAGTTAGTAAAACATGCAAAATATAGCCCTTAACCTCAAGGAATTTACAATCTAATGGGGGAGACAAGATGTTAGCAAAAAACATACAAAGCAAGTTATATACAACATAAATAGGAACAAATAGCAGGAAGGCAATGGAATTCAGAGGGATTATAGGTTTCTAGTTAAATATGGAATTTCTGATGGGACATAAATGAAGTCAGGGAGGTCAATAGGCCAAGCAGAGGAGAGAAAGCATGACTGGCATAGGGAACAGCCAGAGGAAATGCCCAGAGCCAAGGGATGGTGTCCATTATTACTGGAACAGTGGAGAGGTCAATATTACTAGATCAAAGGAAACTTGTCTTGGAGTAAGGTTTAAGAAGACTAGAAAAAGGTGTAGTAGGTAAAGAGCTGGCCTTGAAGCCAAACAAATAGGAATTCAAGTTCTGCTTTTGACATAGATTATCTTGTGTCCTTGGGCAAGCCACTTAAATTCTCAGTGTTTTAGACATTATTCTAAGTCTTTAATTTGTTTTGTTTTGTTTTGCTTTCTGGAGGGGGGAGGGTAGGATAATTGGGGTTAAGTGACTTTCCCAAGTCACTAGTTTTTGTGTGTATGTGTCGTGTCTGAGGCCAGATCCGAACCCAGGTACTCCTGACTCCAGGGCCAGTGCTCTATTCACTGATCCACCTAGCCACCCCTTAAGTCTTTAATTTGTAAAGAACCACATTTGTAGAAGAATTTTCCTAACCTAAAATTTCCCTATATCAAGGAATTCACAGATCCAGGCCTTTTCTCTTCAAGATCATATATTGTTGTTATTCTTATTTAATTATTTAGGAGGAGGAAAATAGGCCTAAAGTTCTTATGACTTTAGTTTAATCATTTCAGTCATGTTCTTCTCCTTGTATTGCCATTCTGGGGTTTTCTTGGCAAGGATACTGGAGGGGTTTGCCATTTCCTTCCCCAGCTCATTTTACAGATGAGAAAATTGAGGCAAAGTGTATTGAGTAACTTGTCCATCGTCACACAGCTATTAAATGTTTGGGATCAAATTTGAACTAGGCTCTTACTGACTGGAGCACAGCACTCTATCCACGGTGCCACCTAGCTGCCCATAAATAACATTTATAGGATGCTTTAAATTTTGTAAAGCACCTTGAACATATTTCCCTACTCAGTTTATTTCCAGAACAACCCTGAAAAGTAGATGCTATTATTCTTATTTTACAGATGATGCAACTGAGGTGAACATTAGTTAAGTGGCTTACCCTGGGTCACACAGTTTAGTAATTACCTGAAGTAGGGTTGAAATCAGGCTGCCTGACTCTAGGCTCAGTGACTATCCACTGGTCCACTTAGCTGTTTTCATAAAATACTTTACCTATAACAACCTCTGAGACAGACAGTATGGAGCATTCCTATTCTGAAAATGAGAAAATCAAGGCCCAAAGACACTAGAGAAAAAGTCAAACAGGAAAAGTTATAGCTAGAACTTGAATCAAGCTGTTCTGATCCTAATACTGGTTTTCTTTTCACTATATAATTCTCCCTCATAAATTATGTATGTTTGACATCTTGTACCTATGTGGGGATGGACAGTTAAATGCGGATAGAGAGCCAGCCCTAGAGACAGGAGGACCTGAGTTCAAATCTGATCTTAGGTGCTTCCTGGCAGTATGGCCCTGGGCAAGTCACTTTTGCCTCGTCTCCTTATTTGTAAAATGAGCTGTAGAAGTAAATGGTAAACCACACCAGAAAGTCAGACATGATTAAAATCCCAGACATGGGATTTTTAGCCAGGGGAATACTCAGAGGGAAAATGGCAGCTGCCTTCAGCTACTAAAAGAGCCTCCATATTAAAGATAGAACAGATTTATTCTTAGACCTGTAATGGTTGAACTAGGAAAAATTGGGTAGAAGATTGGGCTTAATGAATTATAGGAAAAAATCTTCTTAAAACCTGAGGGGTGCAAATATAAAATAGGCCATCTCTGAAAGTAGCAGGCTGTTTTTTCTTCATTAAAAGTATTCAAATAGAGGCTAAATCATATTATGGTTTGGTTTGGACTGGGGACTTGGATCGGGTTGAGGTCCCCTGAAATTCTGATGCAGTTTTGTACATATATATAGGCAATTTAATACATAACTTTGAATAGAGTTCTGGACCTAGAGTCAGGAAGACCTGAGTTCAAATTTACTTACTGGTTATGTTTCCCTGGGCAAGTCACTTAACTTTTTGGAACCTCTATTTCTTCATCTGTAATATGCAGATAATAATAGCACCTAGCTTTCAGTATTGTTGTTGTTGTAAAGTATTATATAAATTGAATTTCCCTATCTTCCTCTCTTTCATTCTCCTCTCTCTCTATTCTTCCTCCCCCAAGAAATTCATTAAAATGTGGTTCTCATATTCTAAGTCAAATCCATTAGAAGTCCCACTGACTTTTCCTTTAACAATTGGGGAATGGGTAATTGTTTACTCTACTACAGCTGAATTCTGGGAATATCTTTTCATTGCTTTTTGTGTCTTTGCCCTGATTATTTAGAGGCTTGTTTGTTTTGCTTCACATGGATACTACTAATTGTTATTTCCCTATTATATGTCTATCTCAGGATGGGGTGGCTATGGAGTTCTTTGTGGTATCCCTACATTAAACTGCCTCCTTGGCAGAAATGGATCCTCTTTTCTACTAAACATGTAAACAATAACTCATGGGCAGCCATCTGAACTAATTGGAAGAGTCACCATAGGAGAAAAAGAGCACCTGGTGCTAAAGAGTATAAAAAGCACTTGTAATTTTCAGTTAAGGGAGGATGGTTTGCCCTGGACCATATCTATGCTTTCATAGTTAAAGCAGTGACAGGAAAGACACAAGTGGTCAAGAGTGACACCAGATCCATAGCAATTGAGTCTGTGACTCTACCCTTCAGACCAGTCATAGCTTGCTCTCACATACACACACACACACACACACACACACACACCTATATGTTCATGTAGATATATAAATAGATATTTATTGTGCATAAGAATGTGCCTGTGTATGTATAAGGTATGTAATATATACGATGTGGATGTTTGTAAATGTATATGCATAAATACTCTGTGTGTGTGTTTGTGTGTGTGTGTGTGTGTGTGTGTGTGTGTGTGTAGACAGACAGAGAAGGTTGTGGGTAGGTTGTACAGTGGATAGCCTTGGGTCAGGAAGATGAGTTTTTCTGAGTTCAATTCTGCCTTAAGACCCCTACAAGCTGTGTGATCCTGGAAAAGTCACTTAACCCTTTTTGCCTTAGTTTCCTCATTTATAAAATGAGCTGGAAAAGAAAATGACAAATCACTCTGTTATCTTTCCCATGAAAACTCCAAATGAGGTCACAAGGGGTTAGACATGACTAAAAAAATGACTGAACAACAAGAAGATATATCTGTCTATCTATATGTATGTATGTATATATTATACACACATACACACACACACCACTTTGCAATTGAGGGGTTTTCCCTACATTATATCATTTGATCCTCACAAGTAGTATGAGTATTATTATTCTGATTTTATAATTATATGATTATGATTATTATTCTGGTTAAATAAAATGGGCTTCATAAAGGATCAAATTATTTAGAACTGGTAGACCTAAGATATCTTTTCTAATCCCAAATACAGATATGGAAAATGGAGCAGAGAAAAGTGAAAGACTTTGCCCAAGATCAGAGAAGTTTTACCCTGTATCCATCTACAACATTCAAATTCATGGCTTCTAACATCAAATCCAGCTGTTTTTTTTCCTCTACCCCATCTTTCACTATATGATGTTATCAATTTAACTGACAGCCAACGTCAATTAATCAATAAGAGACTAACTCTAGACTACTGAAACTCTATTTATACGCCCTTAAAGAGCTCACTGCTAAAACCAGGTATGAAAGAAGAGAGAAGCAATAATGGCATCACCATTCTCTTTGGTCACTTGTTAAATGATTTCCAACTGAATAATTCATTGAATATCTAGTGAAACTGAATTGAATATCTAGTGAAATATCCAAAGTACTATCTTCATGGTCTCATTTACAATGGTGCAATAAAGTTATTGCAATGCTCAGTTTTAGAAAGCTTAAGCCTTGAATATTGTGGGGAAATCCACACCAGCCCCCCAATTTCTGAAAGTGCAGTTTCATTAATTATAATTAGAAGTGAGTAGAATTTTTTTAAATGGTCTTTGTATTACTGTCACTTATTATAGTATCTTGGCCTTACTAGGAACATAAAAAAATGTCATTTGCTTGAGTTGGATATTATATAAATGAATAACAGAAACTAGCATTGGGATAAATAAAAGAATCTCTCTTTTCCTGGCAAGTCCACTGATGTTGTGTTATAAGAGATCTTTCCTATGAAAGATTTTGGTTAGTGCTTTTAGTCTGATGTCTAATGGCTTCAAGTGGTAAGCCCTTAGGAAATTGTTCTTAGTACAAAATTGATGGGATTTCTGGTTTCTTGGGATTTTGAGTTTAATTTATCCAGAGGTGAAAAAAATTAAGAATCTTTAAAAGGTATATAATGACCAAATATACAGGTTTCTAAAGTAAAGGAAAACCTGGTCCCAGTTAGACTTACATTTCTTTCTATAAAATACAGCAGTCCTTTAATGAATAGTCTAAAATTATCACCTAGTCAAGGAACTTCATAGTATATAAAGTGAATATATGGTGGAGAAACATCCTTTGGAACTTAAACTTTTGTCATGTTTAGAATCTTATAAATTTCCCAAGTCCCACTACCATTCTTCATTCTAAAAAAAATGCCTAAATTTTTTTGAAATTTGACATACAATGAAGGTTTATCTATATTATTAAAATAAGCATATAAATACATTATATTTTCCTCTCCCATGAAGCTAAAAAAATCATATTTCTATTTATAAATTCCTAAATCTAACATTAGGATTTATAAAAAAAGTCATGAAAATATTAAATAACCTACAGCTCTATCCCACAATTATATTTCCAGCTAGGGTATACCCTGCAGCCATAGAATGCTGCTAGATCAGCAGCAGAGAATTTCTCATGTGTTGTAAATATCTTCTGGCATCACATATCTAAATACCTTTTTAGTTTTTGATTCTTCTGCATTTTACTCCTTTGAAAACTTTAATTTGATACTGCAGAAGTACAAAAAGATCAACCTAGCATTTCAAAATAGATATTCCCAGGTACTCAAATAAATACTTAGATGGCTTTGTTGCTTCTTGGCAGGTGACTTTTATCTTATGTGTCAAAAGTGGAGATGTACAAGGTCTTCAGGGCACCTAGGTGGCACAATGGATAGAGCACTGAGCTTGGAATCACAAAGACTTATCTTCCTGATTTCAGATCTGGCCTAAGATACTTTCTAGCTGTGTGACCTTGGGCAAGTCACTTAACCCCCTTTGCCTCAGTTTCCTCATCTGTAAAATGAGCTGCCGAAGGAAATGATAAGCCACTCCAGTGTCTTTTCTAGGGAAACCCCAAATGGAGTTATGAAGAGTCAGACATTACTGAAATGACTGAAAAACAAGAAAACAAACTCTTCAATTTTTAGGTGGTCAGCACATGTGACTTCTGAATCACTGCCAAAATATTTTTTTATTACAAAGAAAGAACCTAATAATTTTTTTTCAGACATTCATTGATCAATCTCTGCAAACCATAGATAACAGGTGTGGCAAGGCAAGAGATTTTTGAAGGTTTTTCGGGGTTTTTTTGGAAGTGAGATTTCTTCTAGTTTGCAAAAGAAACTATTTGATTTCGGGGTGGCCAGGTGGTGCAGTGAGTAAGAGCGCCAGCGCCGGTCCCAGTTGGGAAACCTGGGATTAGTTCCGGCCTCAGATACTTGGCTCCCACACAAAAAGTACCTGGCTTTGTAACCTTGAGCAAGTTACTTAACCCCAACTGCTTTAAAAAAAAAAAAGAAACTATTTGGTTTCTACCAGAAGGATCTTAGCACCATACTCTACTATATTTATTGACCTTAAATTTCTTCATTCCCTTTAAAATAACTCTCACCACATATACTTTTTTCAAATACAAATTTATCTACAATTAAATAAAAGTAGATAAGTTATTTTATCAGTATTTCTTATCATAGACAGAAATTCACTTTACTTTTATATTTACAACTGACATGGATTTACTGCCGGAGAAAATAAATCATATACTGATCACTGACCACAATTTTTTCAATTAGTAGTCCATATAGTCTTCATAAAAGTTACTATTAACAATTTAATTTACTCCATACATCTCTTATGATGAACATGTGATAGTTTAAATACAAAAATTCAAGTTTTTTTTTCTAGATTAGATAAGCATCCATGTTAACAGAAGAATCTAAAATGGAAATTGTGCTAAGAACTGCTGAATAGAAAAGTGAAGTTTTTTTCCTCTATTCTGATGTCTTAGAAAGACAAACATTTTACCCTCTATTTTTAATCTATGTGATGAGATAGCTCTCCTGGAAGAGGAAGGAAAGAAGCATACATTAGGAAATGTAGGTGATAGAAAAATAAATTATATCCATTAAATTTTTATTTAAAAAAACATAAGTGGACTTTACTTTTCTACAGAAGATAAAAAAAAAACAGAAGGGCCTAGTGTGGTGTGTGTAGTCAGCTCAAATGGGCTCAAAGGCCAGATTTTCAGTGTTTGTGCATCTCAGAAATCAGCAAGCACTACATATCAGAGATTGAATTATTGTTTTGTTGATTGTCTAGAGTTAAGAGAGTAATGGGGGGAAATTAAATAATGCAGAATAAACTTATGTGATTAGTGTGTATGTGTGTATGTATATGTGTATACATACACTATTTATTTGTTTGGTCAGTTATTTATTTATTTTTCTCCCAGAGCTGATTGTTCAACTTTTATCAGGACAGCCTGGGCCTAGTGGCATTCCACCATCCTATCAAAGACAATGGAAATCTTTGCATACGTATGATTGAAACAGTTCAAAATATGATCTCTGAAAGACTTGGAGGCCTCCTTTGTTTTGGACCAGCTATTGTTGGCTGCAGTCAAGGGATTCAATTATAATAATATTGTGTTGGATAATAGCTATTCAGATTCATAGGTAGGTTTATGGGAGGCTCTTACACTGGGTCAGCTATTTAATAAATGTTTTGCATTATTTCCAATGTACCATAATATTTGAAAAAAGAGAAGAGAATGGTAGAGGAAGGAGGCAGAAAAAGGTCTATTAATGTTCAGGGTCCAAGGCTACTTAGACTTTTAAGAAAAACAGACATTCTTTTCATTTAATTCTATCTATAGAGCTCCCCAGTAGAAAGTGCTTTTAAGGGAATTTTGTTAGGCTAGCAACACCTTCTAAAATTAGAAGTGTTGGACTCTATATGCCTTACATCTACATTAAACACTCCTAAATTCTAAAGCCCCCTTTAAATTCTCCTTGAGAACTTTAACCCAAGATTATTTAAAAGGTCAAAAACAGTGAGAGAATTACTTTTTACTTTCCACAATCCCACTTGTATTTTTAGATATAACCATCACATGATCAATCAATAAGTGTTTATAAACTGTTTATTATTTGCTAAGTAATGGGACAGATTATACAGATACAAAGATAGCAATGAAATTGCTCTTGAAGAGCTTGTATTCTATGGAGAAGTTGATATAGGATGATATATGACCATAGATTTTGAGTTGGAAATCACCTAAGAGACTATGTAGTTCAACTTTCTAATTTTATGGATGAATGAACTGAAATCCAAAGAGGTTAAGGGACTTGCCCAAGGTCACACAAGTAGTAAATGGCAAAACACAGAGGATTTGAACCCAGGTCCTCTCATACCCACCAAATGCAGCACATTTCCTACTGTGCTCTGCTGTTTAACATATAAAAATACATACAGAATTAATTATTTTAAAACCAACAATGCCTTTTATAAACCGGTAGACAGCCACATGTCAACAATCTTTCAAAGACTTGGTCAACTGCCTCTAAAAGGCACCAGTGTTGATCCACGCAAACCCAAACAAGCCTTTTTGTCCCACAAATAAACTAAAACCAGATTGAAAGGACTGGGAGCAATTTTCTATGGAAAGATTGATGATCAGGTGAAATCAATTGTTTTTCATAGCAGAAGTCTGAATGAAAGGGAAACACATTACACCGTTCACAAGTTCTGTGCATTGCAATGAAAAATCCAAAAGCTATTTGCAGGGACAATGGAAAAAGTGGAACCAGTTGGGCAGACGAATCTAATCATAAGAATTTTCTTAGCCATTACTATTGGTCAATGCACTGCTCAAGGATACATTCTTATCGCCAACAGCAATGTGTTGTACCTATTTGTATATATTTGCCTGAGATGGGAGGTAGCATTAGTAAACAATGAATTCATTTTCTCCTACTGTTCATGGAAGGTTAACATAAATGCAGTGGCAAGGCACAGAAGGACACTAAAATTGTGGCATTACTTGAAGAGGGAATAATATTGACTTGAAATATCTAAGGAGTTGGATTACAAATTCCTGGCTGTATAACTGAAAGTTTAAGAAGGCCACTAGAAATTTGTGGAACCAGGAAAGGTATCGTGTACAAATTCATACTAGAACTGAATCTTGAAGGAAGGGATTCTATAATGTTGAGGTGAGAAGATCCTTCTAAGCAATTGTAAAGGCAAGGCATGGAGAGAAGGGATTGGGTTTAACTTGTTAATCACTATTATTCTTAGCTGGTTTTTATCTCCCTTTTCCATTTTTGTTGTTCAGTTGTTTTCAGTTGTGTTTAGCTCTTTGTGACCCCATTTGGAGTTTTATTGGCAAAGATATTGCAGCAGTTTGCCATTTTTATCCCCAGCTAATTTTACAGATGAGGAAACCAAGGCAAACAGAGGTAAGTGACTTCCCCACAATGTCACACAGGTAAGTGTCTGAGATGAGATTTGAACTGAGGAAGATCAATCTTACGGAATCCAGATCTAGCATTCTATCCACTGCACCACCCACCTGCCCCCTCAACTTTTTCATAGCCTGTATTAAAATTAAAATCATAAAGTTAAATTTATTATCCAAACCAACAATGTGAATCATTGGCGCCGACATTAAAATTAATAGATCATTCACTAGATTAGCATAAGATCAAATCTCAATCCCCATAGTAGGCAAATTTGACATAGAAATGTGCAAGAGCATTGATTTAGAAAAGAACTGAGTAACATACCAGGTAGGGTAAGAGTTACACACTCCTTTCACTCATCATACATAGCACACCCATTTTATCCTATACTGCTTTGCTCTCTCTTTCTATTTTCCATACCTGGTCTTTCTTCCCTCCTCTTCTCTGCTTAGCTGTGTCACTGTTGATTTTCAAGGCTTAGTTAAACATGTCCACTAGTCTTCTCCAACTCAAGAAGGTGATCAGTGAGCTCTCCTTTCACTGAATTTCTATAACACTAACAGAATTTTTTCAAATCTCTTTGCTATTACTAGCATATTTTTTCACTCATTTCATAGATGGTCATCCAGTCTCCTCAGGAAGAATTTAAGCTCCTTCTGGGCCAGGTCTATGTCTTATAACTTGTATATATGCAATTGTGCCTATAAATTAAGTGCAAAAAGAAAATGCTAAAAAAATACCAATTGATTTCATTGGCTTTTCCTGTTACTTCTGGGGCTGGCAAAAAGTGAAACCAGCTGGGCAAAAATCAGTCTAATCATAAGAGTTTTCTTAGCCTCAGACCAAGATGTCCTATCAGTCAATTCACTCCTCAAGTAGATACATTCATGTCCCTAACAGCAATGTGAAGCTCCCGGAATCTGCAAGAAGGAGCTCTTCCAGAGATTTAAAAATAAATCACCTTTCCCGTGGTATTATCTGAATACAGATGCTAGATCCCCAATTAGCTCTTACTAATACAGGTTCCCTTGCAATTTGTTGCCAGCAACAAAGCTAGTTATGTGGATTGACAGCTGGGAGAATTAGCAAGACAATTAGCTGATTGTAAATTGACTCTATTGTGTTTGTCTTGAATGTGCTACCTTCTCTATAGGTTTGTCTGACTTGAATTCAAATTTCCTTGTCCAAAGTCTGGTATAATCACCCAGCCCAGACTTGGAATTACCCTTAAAATTATGCAAACTCCTATTTCATTCAATAAATGAATTGATTAGTTAATTTTTAGTGACTTAATGGGGTAATTCAAGTGCATTTTCTATACAACGCTACACTTACATTGTGATTACATAATATTTTCAGAAATTATTTATGGTTGTGTATTAAAGACTGATTAAAAACACTTGTTAAATTCAAAATATATTCTATGTATAGTTATAGTCTTCCTTCCCTTTGGGTACGATCACAATCTAAAGACCCTTAGGCACACTGAAAATGCTTTGAAGACTTCAAAAGAAGGTTCATCCTAAAACAAGATTATTTAACATTTTGTTTATTGTTGGGACATGTTATGTCCATTTAACTATATTATCCATTTTTCTCCTTTTTAATTAAAATAGCATGAAGGACACTAACCTGGTTAAAATTAGTTATTGCTGGATACATGAAGGCTATTACCAGATAGCCATACAGATATATATAGGGTTGATCTGAAACCACTTGGTTCTCACACTTTCATTAGTTATTATTCAGGGCGCATTCTCTGCTAGATATTTTCTCCAGCGTTAGCTAATAGTTGTCCCAGGCTTTTTGATTTTTGTTTTGTTTTGTTTTTGTTTGTTTTTATGGCTGACTGATAACTGAGTTACTTCCCCCCCCCTACTTTGTTTATCTCATTTTCCTCTTCTGTTAAAATGGAAATAAGATACACACACTTGCCAGAATATTGTGAAAACCAAGTGAAATATTATTTGTGAATTACTTTGCAAACTTTAAAGTACTATAAATGCTACCTACTTTTTTAAGATGGATCCTACAATGGATAATTTTATACTGATTTTAAAAGTATTTAATGATGTTTTTAAAAAAACATAATTCTTACCTTCCAATAATCAACTCTCCAAAAAAAAATGTTCCCTCCCCTTCAAACAAAAGAGGTAGTTTTCGTAAAGCAAATCTGGGCTTTGGCTAAGTCTGTCAAAATATGCCTCATTCAAGACCCATTGTCCCTTCACCTTTCTACCAAAAATGGGAGATGTCTATTTAATTATTGGTTTTCTGTAGTCAGTATTCACACTAGAAATTTTTTAACAAGTCTAAAAAATCATGGTGTTTGATGAAGGAAAGGGGAACAATACTCCTTTTTTTTTTTTCACTGAAGCACTCGATAAATGCATGGATGAATGAATGAATTTGTCTTCCTAATATACTTACAAGAAAGGGCAGTTAGGCAATGAATACATTCCTTAGAGCATCTCATAATATTGTTCTTTTCATGCGGCTACATATTTCAAAATGAGTGACATAGTCTAAAGACTGTGCAGATTGACACTTGGAAAAATTGGAGAGTGGCATATTTAGTACCATCTACAATATTGAAAATTTAATACATATTCCAAACAGCTTCCAACTTGTCGAAGAATTTGGATAGCATCATTATTTCTGGAGGGAAAATTGGAAAACTGGAAGCATACAAGTGATTACACTGATCCCTAGAGTAAATTCTGTGTAGTCAGATAGTCCAGCACACATAAAGCAAGCAGCTGCAACCACTTACTTGAGGGACAAGATTCGTGCTTGACATGACATTTGGCTTGCCCCTTGTGAAAAGGCCTGGTTTGATTAGTTATGTACTGACCAGGGCCATCTTTAGAGGATTTATAAGCAAACCTTTATCAAAACCAGATTTAAGGGAAGGTATTTTGCTTTCTTAAAGGATAATTAACTACAAAAATGCTTAATATTAATAACAATATTAGTAATGGTGTTAATAATACACATATATCTTTTATGATAATATTATTAGTATTTCCCTTAGGACATAAAAATAATCATGATAACTGTGAGGTTTAATTAAGTTAATTTCTAAAAATTGAGGAAAGTCTTCTGTACCCATAGAATTATAAAATTATAAAATGATATTTTTATTTGGCATCTCAGAGTCATCAAGTTAAAACCAAAGGGAGCGCATGGAGGGAAAAGATAATTGATTCTTTCATTAATGATTTATGTATATAGAAACCATTTATTAACAATTTAAAAGAAATAATATCTAATAGTATTTACAAGGTAGAGGGAATTTCTATTCAATGTCCAAATGTACAATTCCAACTGAATGATGTTAATGGCATGGACCAATAAGAAGGATTTCAGTAAAGCTAAAGATTGGCACAAACTAAGGTTTGTAAAAATTGCTAAAGATAACAAAAAAAAATGTTTTGTTTTAATATAGGGGGAGGGGAAGTGAACAGATAAGAAAGCCATCCCTGCTACCTGAAGTGATGGAACCACTGAAAGTTGTCCTGTTTGGAGTTTCAAACTCATAGAGTCCTCTAATTATCTAAGTGGCCTCAGACCGTTTTCCATATGCTATCCTCCCCTAGCATCTTGCCAGCTCCTGGGCTGTTATTTCCATTCTTGCCCCCATTTTAAATCAAATCAATACTATAATTGCTTCTGTAAAGGGCATGAAGAAATAGACAAGTGTTCCCAGCTGCCCTCAATGAATTAAAGTCACTAAACTCAGATGAGTTCATGGGTCTTGTATCATCATGAACTCATGAGTCATAGGGGACATTAGCAATTATCTGGTCCAGTCTCTACATTTTTACAGCTGACAAAATTATAGTGTTGGGAGAATATGGGACTTTCCTAAGGTTCCACAGGTACAAAGTAGCAGAGTCAGGTTATCTGGCACCAAATTCTGTGAGTTGTCTTCCCTCTCCTCCTCTTCTCTCACTACTCGCTCCCTGCCCCTATCTATGGGGCAAAGACTACTGAAAGAATCACTTGCATGTATTTGTTCAGTCATAGCCTTTGCTCTTCAGACTCAAGTTCAGGCAAGCTGCTAGCAGATTGCAGGTGCAAACAAATATTGTAATTTTGAAGAATAAAGAGAGATAGAGTAGATTCCACCAACTACAGCTATTAATCTGAAAATATTGTGTTCAGTTTTTACACTAGATGTCTGGAAAGACATTGGCAAGCTGAAGAATGTTCAGAGGAAGTTAACCAGCATGGTTAGAGAATTCAATATCGTGTCACATGATGACTCTGAAGACACCAAATTTAAGCAGGAAGTGATCTCTGTGTTCATGCATTGAAGAATTTCCATTACAGAAGAGTTATCTAAGTTATTCTGCATGACGACCAAATTAGGGTCTATGGGCAAAAGTTACATGGATGCATATTTTGGGTCAATGTAAGGAGAAAATTCTATTAGTCAATAAAAGGGCTGCCCCTAATGCAATAAGTCTTCAAGAAGGACATAGATGATTGCATGCCAGGGATATTATAGAGGGCATTGACATTTCAAACAAGGAATGAAATACATGATCTCTGAGGTCAGCTCAGACTCTTAAATATTATGAAGATGTAATTACCCAATGCTTGTTATTCAAAATTTTACTTGCAACACATACTACTTATATGTATATAGATGAGTACATTTTCTCCAGTCAATTTTCCCTTCTTCATAATGTTAATGAAAAATTTATGGATGAGAGACTATAATATTAATGTTTATACCAACTAATAGAAATGGCCAGAATAATGAGATTGTTGAATTAGCCACAAAGAGGAAATATAGAAAACAGCAAAGAAAAAAATAACACTTTGAGGTTTTATTCTCATCCCACACTTTTCAGCTTCCTTTTATGTATTGTCTTCCTCATAGAATATAAGTTCCTTGAGGACAGATGCTGTCTCTCTTTCTTGTATTTGTTTTCCCAGTACCTTGCCTGCCATTTACTCAGTCATTAATAAATGCTTGGGGAATTGATACTCACTTTTTTTTTTTTGCTTTTTAGAGGGCAATTGGGGTTAAGTGACTTGCCCAAGGTCACATGGCTAGTTTTTGTGTTAAGTGTCTGAGACCAGATTTGAACTCAGGTCCTCCTGACTCCAGGGACGGTGCTCTATTCACTGAACCACCTAGCTGCCCCTTCACTTTCTGATGAAAAGATTCATTATACATCCAAGGCCACTAAATGTAATCATGAAGTCAGACTAAGAATGCAGAATTGCAGAATTATTGGGCAAAAATTTGTAACTTCCAATTATAATTGTTCTTATACCAAAGAAATAATGGATTGCTAATATTCTTCTCATTTATAAGAAAGAACTACAAGCACTTATATTTTAGGATATCTAATGGACTATACAGACTGACACTTGGGATAATTAGAGGAACTATTCTGACCATGTTGGTGATGCAGTTAATCAAGAACTGGGCCTGTAGTCAGAAAGACATGAATACAAATTCAACCTCAGACACTTGCTAGCTTTATAACCTTAGACAAATCACTTAATCTCTGCCTCCCTCAGTTTACTCATCTGTAAAATGAGGACCATAATCGCACCTATCTCTGAGGGTTGTTGTAAGGATCAGATCAAGTAGCATTTGTAAAATGCTAGTGCCTCCTAGGTTATTCAAATTCTACCCATCATTGTTGTTGTTATTATTGTTATTATTTTTGTCGTTCTTATTACATTATCTTTAAGTAAAAAATCATGGTCTATCTGGACTTAAGACACTGGATGTAACTTGGTACTATACATCAATGTCACTGATACTGGAGGAAAAAAAGGAAATAAAGAAAAAGTGTCCCAAAAGTCGTAGAGCAGTTTTAAGCTTTAAAAAAAAATAGCCTTTTATTATTATTATACATAAGAATATGTGTGTATGTATAGTCTATCATGTAGATATAATAAAGAAATGCAAATTAGCTAATTAAAGGGCAATTGAGGGGAGGGATACCAACAAGGACCAGTAAAGATCTCATGTAGAAGGTAGTGTTTGAATTGTGTCTTGAAAGTGAAATTGGAGTTTGGGAGGGAGTGAAATCCAGGCCCGGCACGGGGGGAAACAGTGCATAGAATGAAGAAAGAGGCTTATCAAAGAGGGTAAGGCATGGTCAGATTTGTGTTTAAGGAAAACCACTTTGGCACCTCTGTATAGGATAGACTGAAGCATGGAAAGATAAGGCAGGGAGACCCTTAGGAGAACTTTGCTGTAAACTAGGCAGGCGGTGATGAGGCCCTAAACCAATGGTATACTTCAAAAAGTGGCAGAAAGAGCAAAGTTAAGAGAAATTCAGGCATAATGGAGTCCTAGTGGATTATTAGAGGCAAGTAAAACTATAAGGACATATCATTAATCTTTCTGAGGTTGAAGATGACCTCCATGATAAGCTATTTCACCTTCGTAGGACTCAATTTACTTACCTGTAAATTGCAAAAGTTGGAATAGAAGATTTCTGAGCTCTGAATCTATGATCCCATGATTCTAATTTGGCCAGAGCATAGAATGTGTAGAAAAGTAATATCTTTTCAATTCAGGATCATAGACTTTGACACCAACTTTGCTTAGAATAATTAGATGGCTAGGCCATGAGTCTCATGCACTATTATACTATATTAGAAGCAAAAGCAGCTTGTAAGGGAAAGGTGAGTATTGAAGACTGAGACTTCATTGTAAAGTTAGCAGTGGAATAAGAGAAAATGTAGTGTTTAGTAGGCATACCAATAGTATCTAGAAAGGCCTAGAAACCAAGTTTAAAAAAATCAAGAAACATAGCAAAATAACAACCATATTTCAAAATATTTTAAGGTTTACAGAGTCCTATACAAATATTATTTCATTTGATTTTTATACCAAACCTGGGATGTTGTTCCTTTTATTATCCATGTTTTATAGACAATAACACTGAGGCTGACATAGGTTAAATGACTTGCCCAGATTCATGTAGCTAGTAAGTGTCTGAAACTCATTTGAACTCTGGTCTTCCTGACTCCAAGTTCAATGCCATGTCATCCATTCTACCACATGGCTGCCTCTAGCAGAAGATCATGAAGCACAGGATCAAAAGAAATATCCAGAAACCCAACAGAGGAACCCAAAGGGAACACAAGTCCCCATCAAAGAGTCTATAAAGCACACAATTAGGATACTTAATAAGGAGAACTGAAATCCAAGAAATCAAGAAAATGTATCCAAATGGGGTCAGAGATTCAGATATGCAAATCTGTGTAACAAGAGTAGGAATCTAACTAAAGAATCTGGTTAGCAGGTACAAGATACCAGCAGCAAGAAAGGGGTTTAATGCCAAAAACACTGCTAATGATTATAAGTGACATTTATATGGCATTTTACCATTTATGCTGGAAGTCCATATTGTGCCAAGGGCAAAATTTTCTTTAGAGTATGAAAAATCCTTAGATTACAAGAAGAGGGAGAAAGCACCTTAGTGGGAGATGGAAAATTCAGAGAGCATAGGAAAATGTCTGCGATCTAGGTACATAATTCTTAAGTCAGCTACTTTGATCACATCATTATACATTCATTCTTTTAATGACAACTTTTCAATCAAAAGTTTGTGTATTTCTGAGCTCTCCCATTATAAAAATAGTTCAGCAACCCACAGAAGATTTGGTTTGCAATCACAAAGTGGGATTCCTGGGGGGGAAAAAAACTGCCTTCCCCTCCCCCCCACTACTAATACTAGCATATACTTGTGCAACTCCTTCCTAACAAAGAGCTTGAGAATCTTCACAAATATATTAAATAGAAAGTATAAGATATTTATATCTCTTGTTTACAGATATAAACATGGACATGTTAAGTGATAAAGTAAGTAGATAGAGGACTGGACCTGTAGTCAAGAAGACTTGAATCCTAATCCTGCCTTAGTTACTAACTGTATACTTTGGGCAAGTCATAGACCCTTTTAGCCTCAGTTTCCTCATCTATAAAATTAGGATAATTGTTTCTGTTATTTGGCCTTTTTTTGAAAAGGACCACATCTTAAGTGATGTTCTGACTTTCACATTAATTAGATTTAAATGACGCAGAGTTGTGCAAAGTCCTCAGCCTCACTGGTTCTTCACAAGTCACTGAAGTACAATGGCAAGGCAAAAGTCAAGAAAGTTGGTGATGGCCTGGGATCCAGTGGATGAACTTCTCATCTTTGATGTCTGACCAAGCTCTAAGGGCTCTACAATGACTGTTTCTGCCACCTTCATGACTTTCATTGGAACAAATGGTGTTTATAGTGCTTTTCCAATATATAATTTGAGGATTGTTACCTACCTCTCTCAATTTAAAGATTCAGTGTGGTGTAGTTCAATATGGAGCTAAAAGTCCTAGCTTTAAATACTGTCTAGCTAAGTGACAAAGGACAAGTGGCAATATACCTGAGCTTCAGTTATGTCATCTGGAAAATAGGAGAAAAATCCATTATGTACCTTCCTCATGAGAACATTTTGAGGAAAATGCATTATAAATTTTAAAACATCATATAAATATAAATTATTTTTATTATATCCTTTTCATGATACACACTTTTGGGGGAGGTGACTAATGATGACTGTGCTTTCATGCATGATAAAGTACAAATGAAGATGTAAGGTAGAAAAAAAAAACCTTTTCAAATAGAAATAGATTCAGTAATAACAAAGGGCACCCAGCAAATGAATAAGCAAATTTGCTTTTATATAAATGTTCTTCTTTTTTTAAGTTTTCTCTCATATAAAAGCTCATTTTTTGAAACTGGATTTTTTTTTAAATCCCCTACAAGCAAACTATAATGCCAACAAAATGTTTAAAAGCTTGGAAATGGCACTTCATAGCAAAGCACTGTTTATATCCCAGCCATTCCTGCCACACTGATTCTAAAGACCTTTGGTGTTAATGTAAGACATTTTAAAACCATTAATATAGTGGCAACCATGAGTGCTGCTACAATTCAGAATTCTGACTACAGTTCTATTGTAAACACCATTTCTCACCTGGTTGGGACTCAGTGAGGAAAAAAAAAATCACTCAAAAGTGAAACTTGTCATGCAAATTCACATCCAAGGAGTCATGATTTAAGAAGTGAAATAAAATAAAGCCAATCATCCCAACTTGCATTCTATTAGCAATGGCAACAACATAATCCTCTACTGAAATAGAGCAGGAAAGCATGAAAAATATATTTTATATGTAACAGTCACCAGAGACATCCTGAATGATTCGAGAGACTTAGAATTTAATTATGAATAATGAGATTTGAGCATGTGTTTGGTCATATTTACTTTCCTACACCTCTACCCACAAAGAAATTCATAGGTCCCACGTAAATATATATTTTAGTTATTTCAAAAATAAAATGCTACCCTCTCAATTCTACCTCTATAACAGTTTTTTCCATTCCCACCCATGCCCCATTGCTACCATCTGATCACTGGATCTCTTTACTACTTGAAATAGCCTCCTCATGCACGTTCCCAGCTCCATTTGATCCCCATTATAATTTTATTTTTTTATTTTATTTTTTGCTCTTTGGAGGTCATTTGGGGTTAAGTGACTTGCCCAAAGTCACATGGCTAGTAAGTATGTCAGTGTCTGAGGCTGGATTTGAACTCAGGTCCTCCTGATTCTATGACCAGTGCTCTATTCACTGCACCACCTAGCCACCGCCCCCCTATTCTAATATATATTTCATATCAATGTCAGAAAAATTTGTACGGATCTGTTCACATTATCGCTCTGCTTAAAAATCTTCTATAGCTGTCCTAGTCTAGCCCTCTCAATTTACAGACGAGTAGCTGAGGCCCATAGAGACTAAAAAATACTTTGTCTAAAGTAGTTTGAATTTGTCTAAAATAGTTAATAGCAGATTTGGAATTTAGACTCTGGTTCTCCAACTCCAAATCTGCCACTCTTCTCATTAGAGCTTACAGATTTCTTATTTATTCTCCACCCAGTAATTAATTTATGCCTTACTTGTTACCTAAACTCACATTGTTACCTATATTTGGAAGTTCCTCTGCTTTTTCTTGAAATGTTTAATCTTATCCTTGAAGACTTTTGGGGAAACACCTCTTTCTTTCTCTCTCTCTCTCTCTCTCTCTCTCTCTCTCTCTCTCTCCTCCCCCCCCAAAAAAATTAAAATGCATTACAAGAGGGTCCTAAAAATCACTTCTCAAAGCCATGCATGAGTCATATAAGCAGCTCAATGACTGGGGAATTATGAAAAGATGTAATAGCTGAAAATTTTCAGAAGAGGGACAGAAAAGGCAAACACTAGAAGAAGAAAAAATGAGAATGGTGGAAGGGTGATATGCCAATTTAGGCCCTGTACCTTCCAGCTAGGAGATGCAAAACACTGAGCTTCTCAATTCCTTGGCCAACCACAACAGTCTCAAGAAGTTCCTCTCTCTTATTCCAGGTAATGACACACTCCAAGCCATTTGGGTCACCCTGAAGTGCCTGAGACCTCCCCTGTCCATACAAGGAAGGAGGTGTCTTCAAGTCCACCCAGAATGTAATTTAGGAATCAGTGTTTTTGGTAGATCTCAGTTCCTGAGCAACATATATTTCCCTTTCTGATGGGCATATATAGATACTCTCCTAATCATAGATAATGCATGCAGGTGACCACTCTCACTTTAGTTGAGAAGCCCAGATGTCTCATTGAACAGAACAGTTTTCTCCCTCTCCCAGAGCAGATTATGCATATAGCAATAAATTGTATGTTTACAAGGACAAAACTCAGGTTGATGAATTACTGACTCTATTGTGGTCTCAAAACACTTCACACTTTTTAAAGTGTCTAGATATACATCACCTTGTGAGTTTATGTAAGCCTATTTTAAAGATTGAGAAAATAGGCATGGAATGTTACAAGAACATGGCAACAAAATAAATCATCAAAAGAAATTAGAGTAGATCTGATTTGCCAATATTCAGACCCTCTATCTCAAATATATCAGTTTCTGTTGAATCAGAAATATTCAATGAAATGTATGTCTTTTCCTTTAATCTTAAGGTCTTTAATGTGGGATCCATGGAATGCTATCCACAAGGGGTAAATGGATAGGTTTCTAGGGATTGGTAAATTGGATGTGGTAAATGCATCCATATTTTAATTAGCTTAAACTGAAATTTAGAATTTCCTTCAATTATTTAAAGCACTCTTTTAAGATGGGGTTCATAGGCTTTCCCAGAACACCAAAGATGTCTGTGTTATAAAACAGGTAGTAGACCCTTGCTTTTATAAATGTTAGCAATTTCAACTGTTATATTTAAGGCCTGATACTTGAAATTATTTTCATTTCAAAAATGTGAATTGAGCTTTATGCTTTGTCAAATATATTAAAATCTGGATGTGACCAATTAGAAAGTAACTAATCCAAACTTATTCAGTTTACAAGTTAATGTGTCCCAATAAGAAAACGTATACCAAGGGAAGCAATAAGGGTTGAAAGAGTAAGTTAATCTTTCTGCTCAGCACACTGGAGGGATGGCAGAGATATGTTTGACTTTGAAAATTCCCATATTTGGCAGAAATCCTGATTTCATTTAAAGTTTACTTATAGACATGGATCTGTTATCTCATACCACATGAGCTTTTACTTATTTATATAATACAATGTATTACCATTGAAAATGAAGATAATTTAGAAGTCAGACTTTCCATTCCTTCCTTAGAAGGAAAACTCTCTAAAGACTAACAGATAAATGTTTTAAGAGAGCATGTTCTTTCCTCTGATTCAAATATTGACAGAATTAAACATAACTCCTTAACCTGACTAATCTTGATTGTTTTACAAAATAATTTGGAATCACGATGTTTTAACATTATTTTGATATTTGCTTATTAACAAGTCAAATTTTTCTAGGATATTTTTGAATTCTACTCAAGTAATTGAAAAAATCTTAAGCATAAGTCATCCAGTCAGCATAAATATGGGAGTAATTAGGGAACCTCTCCCCCCCATCTGCTAGCCTCCAGAACCTCTCATAAAAATGGGACAGATCTATAGAATGATATTTTATACTGTCTCCCAATTTAAGGTAAAAATGGGTACATGATTTAGACATAAAGGGTAAAACTATAAGCACATTAGGAGAGCAAGGAATAGTTTGCCTGTCAGATCTATGGAGAAGGGGAAAATTTATGACCAAACAAGAGATACAACACATTTATGAAATGCAAAAAGAATAGTTTTGATTCCATTAAATTAAAAGGATTTTACACAAACAAAGCACATGCAATCAATGTTAGAAGAGAAGCAGAAAGTTGGACAACAATATTTATAGTCAGTATCTGACTAAAGGTCTCATTTCTACAATATATAGAGAACTTAGTCAAATCTACAAAAAGACAAGTCATTTCTGATTGATAAATGGTCAATTTTCAAATGAATAAGTTAAGGCTATTTAGAGCAATATGAAAAAAATTCTCTAAATAACTATTGATTAGAGAAATGCAAATCAAAACAACTCTGAGGTACCACATCACACCTACCAAGATTAGTTAACATGACAAAATAGGAAAATGATAAATGTTGGAGAAAATGTGGCAAAATTGGAACATTGTCCATGCAGTTGTGAACTGATCCAGTCATTCTATAGAAAAATTTGGAACTGTGCCCAAAGGGCTAGAAAACTATACATACCCTTTGATCTATCAATACCACTACTAGGTCTGTATCCCAAAGTGATAATAAAAAACAGAAAAGGACACACATATACAAAAATATTTATAGCCGCTCTTTATGTGGTGGTGAAGAATTGGAAATTAAGGGGATGCCCATCAACTGGGGAATGACTGAACAAGTTGTGGTATATGAAAGTAATGGAATACTATTGTTCCATAAGAAATGGTGAGCTGGCAGACTTCAGAAAAACCTGGAAAGACTTGCATGAAGTTAACAGAACCAGGAGAACACTGTACATGGTAACAACATCGTACAATGCCTGACTTTGTTAAAATTAGCTCTTCTCAGCAATACAATGTTTCAAGACAATTACAAAAGATACATGATGAAAAGTGTTATCCACATTCAGGGAAAGAACTATGGAGTCTGAATGCTGATCAAAGCATACTACTTTTTCTTTTTTTATGTTTTTTTTTCCTATCTCATGGTTTTTCCCTTTTGTTCTGATTTTTCTTTCACAACATAACTAATGTGTAAATATGTTTAATATGATTGTACATGTGCAGCCTCTATCAGATTGCATGCTGTTTTGGGGAGGGGGAAGTGGATGGAGAGGAAAAAATTTGGAACTCAAAATCTTATGAAAGAAAATACTGAAAACTAAAAATAAGTTAATATTTTTAAATGGACCAGATATACAATGTGTAAATATGATGATGATGATGACGGTGATGATGATGATGACGATGACATCTATGGTTATTCTTTTTCTTAATTGATTTAGTTTTAGTTTACAACGTTCAGTTCCACAAGCTTTTAAGTTCCAAATTTTCTCCCCCTCCTGTGTTCCCCCCTAATCCCCCATAGTGGCATGTAATCCATTATAGGTTCTACAAATATCTTTACATTCAACATTAGTCAAATTGTAAAGAAGAATTATAACCGATGGAATGAACGAAGAGAAAGAAGAAACAAAACAAAACAGAAAAGAGAAAGAACAAGTAACTAATTTCCATCTGCATCCATCTCCATAATTCTTTCTCCCTCTCCATTATGGCTCTTTTGGGGTTGTCTTATAGCCTTGCACTGCTGAGAGGAGCCCAGTCTATCAAAGTCCGTCATCACAGATAAAATGTGCCTGTAATGGTGTAGAATGTTCTGCTGGTTCTGCTCCCCTCACTCAGCATCAGCTAATATAAGTCTCTCCAGGTTATTGTGAAGTCCATCTGCTCCTCGTTTCTTATAGCACAACAGTATTCCATTACATTCATATGTATATATATATATATATATATATATATATATACACATATGTGGTTATTCTTCTCAATTTCATCTTGCCAACAAAAGTGCAGTCTGATTCATAATGAAACCAGCCCAGAATTAGAGAACTGAATGGCAAAAGAGTTTTAAAGATCATCTAATCTTCATTTTGAGTAAATTGAGGCCCATAATAGGGAAATAATGTTTCCAAGATCACGTAGGTAATAAATACTACACATAAAATTTGAACCCAATTCTTATGACTTCCTACCCATCAGTTTTATTGCTATACCAGTGTTAGTTTTTTATCATTTCCTTGTGGGTAGAGGAGAGAAATTTTAGAGAAAAATAAATGTACCTAGTCCATTTTATTTTTACATTTTCTTATCACTTTACTTTGTAAACATCTGGTTTTAGATTAATTAAGTATTCATAGAATCTTCCTTTCAAACTAACCACTGTGAAACACTGAGCCAATAAAATCCAAAATTGATCTTCTATTGAATATTCAAACATAAAGTTAGGTGTAAGTAGAATGATAATTATAATGGTAATTACATCATGATATGTTTTTTGGTGTACAAAACACCTTTCTTTGCAAAAACTCAGAGAGCTTTTGAATGTAAGAACTACTATTCCCACTTCCAGGTGAGGAAAGAGAGGTCATGGAGACTGTTACTTGCTCATGGTCGCACAACCTAGTAGGAAAAGTAGTATTCATTGTGAGATCTGATTCTAACTAGGTTCAGAGATCTTTCTACTACATGATATTTTCTTTATAACCTTATAACTATGCAGAATATATTTTCAATAAAAAAATTAAGAAACACAGTAAATTCACTTTGCCTCACTATCATTCCTGCACTTTTTAATGAACTCAATCATTATGGTGATCATTGGCTTTAAGACCAGAAGTGGTAGTCAGCTGTCATTGTTTGCTCAGTCACATGAACCTCAGAGATATCCATGTATAGCTGTATGTACAGAAAAGCACTGCATAACTCATTCATAAATGTAAAGGAAGAGAAACAGAAGTCTAAAAAATTCCATAAATGTTATGAGAGAAGAAAAGTTACATTGCACATGAAAACCTAATGAACTTAGAGCTGGGAGTTAAAATAGAAACGTCAACATTTCTACCTGATTCAAAAGAATTGGGTACTTACATTTTCTTTAGGAAACAATGTGATACAGGAAGAAAAGCATGGAACGCAGAATTAGGAGCCTGAGTTTTGGTCTTAGCTTTGCCACTAATTAAATGTGTGATCTTGAACAGATCATTTCCCTGTGCTGGGTCAAAACTCCCACTTCTATGAAGAGTGGGGAGTTAGATAAGATGAGCACTGAAGTCCCCAGAAGAAAGAGAAATAGAAAGCAGACGGGTACCAGTAGAAAGAGGAAGAAGGAGTAAAAGAGGTAAAGAAGAGGAAAGAAGAGGTAGGTAAAGAGAAAAACACAAAATTGACCCCAAGAATCCCAAGTGTCATATGCATGTACTGACATTTTTTTTTCAGGGAATAGTCATTTAACTAAGATGCTATCCAGCTCTAAATACTATGACTGGCCCTTTTTTGGAGGATCAAAGATGTATCTTGAAGATATTCGCATATAGGACAGTGATAGCAGCATTGGAATGAGAGGGAAAAGAACCAGGTTGGAACCTTAACTCTGTTGTTTACTGCCATTGCATTTTGAGAAAATCACTTCACCTATCACAGCTCCATCTAAAATGAGGGCACTAAGTGATCAGAATATTTCAAAGTTCTCTTCTACTTCTCATAGGATGTGATTGGGTTATTTGGTAGCAAGAGTAACTGACTTTCAATCCTATGACTTATAATTTGCCATCCCACTTGCCTGACCATGAGGCAGAATTTTGAGGGGGCGTTCACCATCTTACTCTTCCTGTCACCTGTATGACCTTAATCAAGTTACTTAACCATTAATTTCCTCATCAGTAAAATAAGGGAATTGGACTAGGCTTCTATGGTTCCTTCCAGCTATGGATTAATGATCCCCTTACCAGGGACTTAGAGAGGTACCATCTTTTATCCAACTGTAGAACTAACAGTGATAATAATAGCTTATGTTTAGGTAGATGTTGGCATTTTATAAAGCTCAAATATCATATCCTTATCTTATGGTTACAGTAAAAGAAATGCTATAGGTATTATGCTTCAGGTTTACCAATAGATTCAGAACTTGGGATTTATCACTTTGAGGAATGTCCATCTTGGAAACTACTTTTACCAATTATCATTGAAACCTGTTTACAATTCACTTGAAAGATGCCTGAGACACACAGTTAGGTGACTTTTCCAGGGTCATTCAGGTAAGCAAATATCAGAGGCATGATTTGAACCTGGGTCTTCCTAACTCTATCACTAAACCCCATTGTTTCTCCTCTTCAATCTGTTATGAGTTAAACAGGCTTCTGTGGCTCAGGAACTTTGGGATCTTGAGGCTCAGAAAATAAGCTTTAAAAATAACATGCTTTATTTTGTAGAAAAACATATTCTATACTCCAAAGAAATCATATATATATATATATATATATATATATATATATATATGTATATATATATATATATTAACAGAACCTGTAATAAATGGGCACAGTATATGATCACACTACTCTTCTATTTGATAACTTTCCATGGCTCCCAGTACTTCCAAGATCAAATTGAAAACTGCCCTGCTTAGCTTTTAAAGCCCTTCATAAACTGGTCTTTTCCTAACTTTCTAGTCTTCTTGTATTTCACTGTCCTCTATGCCAGTCAGTGTCCTCCTTCCTATTCCTTACACAAGGAGTTCCATTTCCCAACTGAGAATGTATAAAACTGTCTGTCCTCCATGACTGGAATGTGCTTGCTCTGTCTCTCTCTCTCTTCCTCTCCCTCTCCTTCTCTCCCCCCCTCCCCGCCCCATACTCTCTCCATATCTACCTCCTAGCTTCTAAGATTTCATTCATGTCTCAGCTAAAGTTCATCTTCTCTAAGAAGCCTTTTGTAGTCCTTAATCTTACACTACCCCCATTTTATCCCATATGTATCTTGTTTGTACATAGTTGTTTGCATGTTATCTTCCCCAAAGACTATGAGCCATTTGAGAACATGAACTCTTTTCAATTAGTTAGTTTTTGTTTTTTTTGCCTTTGTTTATATCCCCAGTACTTAGCACGATGCCTGACACATAGCATGCACTTATTAAATTCTAGTTCCCTGTGTCTGGTAAAAGGAAGGTGACAGTCCTGTTATACTGCGCCATAGACAGACCACAAGTATAAAAAGTAATTCTGTAAATACATTCTGGTTGCTACATTCCAAGAAGGATTTTCATAAAATGAAACATGCCCAGAGAAAAGCTATCAGGATGGTGAATCACCTGGAAAACACACTATATACTGATGGGCTGAAGAAATTAAGAATGTACAGGAAAGAATCAAGAACCCTTGGACATACATAAAATACTGAGTTCCAATATTTGCAGGGCTGTGATATGAAAGAGGGAAAGAAACAAGTATTAATGAAGCACCTACTATGTGAATATTTTTTAAATGTTATTTCTACTTTAGGGAATGGACTTGTATTTCTTGGCCCTGGGAGGTGAGTGGAATGGAGAAATGTAACTAGTAGTAGTCAGTAAAAGTTGCTCAGAAAAAGAGATATTTTTAAACTCGATATAAAGACAAACTTCCCAACAATTAAAACTATCCCAAAGTGGATACAAATTGCTTCAGGAAGTAGTGGGCTCTCTACCATTGGAGCTCATCAAATAAAGGACTACCAGGTGATTATTTGTAGGGTATATTGTAGATGCTTTTTCAGGTATTGGTCTACATTAGAAGACCTAAAAGGTCCCTTATTAATTGTGAGATTCAATGATTCTAAGAATTCAGAACAATGTATAAGAGGAGCAGAGAGGAAGATGTTGTATTATAATAAGAATATTTTTATGCCAGAAGGGAGTTTATCATATTGGGGGAAAAAAGAAAAGAAATAATGTGCCTTTAAAGGGAATTTTAGATAGAAAGGCCTATGGGGGCCATCTCTAGGGGTGGGGAACCTGTGTCCTTAAGGCTACATGTGGACCTGTCTCAGTCAAAAGGTCACACCCAAGGACCTGGAAGGCCACATGTGGCCTCAAGGCTGGAGGTTCCCCACCCCTGGGACTCTAGTCTAACACTCTTACTTGGCAGTTGACAGTATTAAGGTCCAGAAAAATTAAATTATTTCATTTGTGTTTATGCACTGTTTGCATACTGGAGAGTCAATATGGTCTCACCTTAATACTAGGCTGTTAGGAATAATTCTGTAGAGAAAATAAGATACAAAATCCCTACAATCACTAAACAGTTCTTTCATTTTGACAATTGTTTGTGTGTGTTTTTAAACTTCCAGTTTTTCAATTTATATACCCCCTACTTATTTTTCATCAAGTTCCCATCAGGGACCCCCTTGGATAATCAGATGGAAACAGGTTCAGCATAGGAAAGATTCGATAACCAGTGGGAAGCAGACCCAAATCCATAATAACCAATGAAAAGCAGACTCGAATCAAGGTAAATCAACAAAAAATCATAAAGAAATGGGAGACAATTAAAGATAATCACTGATAATCACAGTGAAACAAGTTCACATCAAAGAATGGGAAGAAATGCTCCAATCTGAGAGAGATTCCCATCGAGTACCCTGAGATTCCATTAAAATTATGAAAAGTAATCCTGCATGATTCCTATTAAAAACATTTCCAAATATAAAACATTAATTCTTAGGATGATCAATTTTGTTCTATAATTCAAATGGAAATTTTTATGGGTTTTCTTTTGATTTCTAGAATTTAAAAACCATGAGAAAATCATTCAGTGGAAATAGGTGTTATAATTTGCATTTCCATCTAACACGACTTACATATACCTATAAAACAACCTCTCTCTAAAACATGGGAACTGGAGTTAGGAATGTAGTATATCTGTTATGATAGGGATGTCTTCTTGACTTGGGTTTTCCTTCTCCCTTTTTTCCTTATGAATACAGTTATTTCTTGGAATACAAGATATGACTTCCTCTAGTATCCTACATAGGGGAAATCCCAAAACTTAATGTATTACTCTGTAAGCCATTTAATCTCTTTGAGCCTCAGTTTCCTCAACTATAAAATGGGAATAAGATTAGTACTACCCACCTCACAACTTTAGCATGAGGAAAGCATTTTTTTTAATTCAGAAGCTATATAAATGTGATTTTAGCAGTAGTATTTGTATACAATAGATGTTAACCTGAAAAACTGGACAGATTTTGTGTGATTGAATAAAATTTTAAATGTATTAGGGATCTGTTTGTTTGAAAAATGCTATTAAAATTTTAAAGCAAAAGATTTATTTTTGTAACTAGATAAGCATCCACAATTTACCTCTTAGATCAATTTTTGTATTCGTAATGAGTTTTCTCATGGTGGGGGTATATCTGCCTTGCCCCTAATCTGGCCCTTTAACTAAAATACCGTAGGCCTCTGATTCTTCCTCTTTGTTCTCTTTTATTTCCCATGATGCAAATCTAATTCAGTTGACACCATATGCTTTGGTTAAATAGATTGCATCCCTTCTACTTTTTTCCAGCCCCATACTGATATAAAGGTCTCAGAGAAAATTAGCATTCCAGCTATAGAGGACTTCTGTTTATAGTTTTTTTGTAAAACAAACACAGGGAGTCTTTTTAAAATCTATGATAGCAATCATGTTGTCTTTATCTTTCATAGTTCATCAATCAAAGAAGACAACCATATGGGCATTTAGTGTTGTATTTAGCTTAAACCCAAGCAAGGTTTAAATTTGACAAGGGGATTTATCACTAAAGAATAAGACTGAAATGCCCTATGCAGGTAGTAAAAACCACTGTAGATATTGCTAAACAAAGGAAAAGTTTTAAGTGAGGCTTTGAGTGTAGGGTTATCTCTTCTGCTCATGAAAAGCCACTGAGGTAAGAAGGAAATATGATAAGTATTTTTATAGAGCACCTACTTTATGCCAGACAGTATATTAAGTGCCTTTTTTTTTTTTTTGCTTTTTTGGAGGGAGGAAGGTAGGGCAATTTGGATTAAGTAACTTGCCCGGGGTCACATGGCTAGTTTTGTGTTAAGTGTCTGAGGCCTAATTTGAACTCAGGTCCTCCTGACTCCAGGGCCAGTGCTCTATTCACTGAACAACCTAGCCACCCCACACTAAGTACTTTTTGCAAACATCATTTCTTTTGGTTCTCAATCCTACATATAACAACCCTATGTGTGTGTGTGTGCATGTGCGTGTGTGTGTGTGTGTGTGTGTATAACAACCCTAGAAGAAAGGTACTTCCCTATTTAATCATCCCAGTTGTAGAAATTGAGGTAGTGATTAGGTGATTTGCCCAGAGTCATCCTGAGGCTATACTTAATTGCAGGCCTAGTAGTCTAAACACCACCCACCCCACTAACAGCTTCTGGATTTTACTTTTCACTGTTATGACAAAAATAAGAAGTGTAAGAAAAGGAGACGAGGCGTTTATCAATAGATTTTACTCATCTAAACTCTTTTCACTAAGCCCTGTTTACCTCAGTTGTCTCATCTGAAAAATAAGCTGCAGATGAAATGGCAAACCATTCCAATATTTTTGCCAAGAAAATCCCAAATGGGGTCATTAAGAGATGGAAGGAAATGATTGAAAAATGAATAACAACAACAAAATACAATTTTACCTTGCAAAGAATTTTGAAACACACACACAGTCATTCACATACACATATTTTATAGGACTGTGTTTCTTGTGTGTACATATATTTACAGGTAAAAACAGAAAGGATTTATATGATTTCATCAGTTTGGAGAACTTGTGTGGAAGCTTTTCCCAGCAGGAGCCATAGCATATCTCAACTCATCTATGACTTAATAGATGAGTCCTCTGGGATTGCCTGAGGCATGCTGAGTTTAGGTGACTTGCCTAGATTCACACTAGTAAGTGTCTGAGGACAGATTTGAACTTAGAAGATTTTTGTCTCCATCATATCAAAGTGTCTCTGGTATGTATCTTGCATGAAAGTTCTACTCCAGTGCTCCAATGTTTGATTTTAGGATTACAGGTATATAGCTGACACTGGCTTCTGGAAGGCTATGTTGGGAGGCTAGTATCTTTATTAAACAAGGAAGTGAGCCTTTGAGTGTCGGCCTAGAAATTGCATTTGTCTAGTGATCAGATAGATAAAAATTCTACAACAGCAGGTTAACCACTTGATAATGATCTCTACCCATTTTGAGGCAGGCATTATATGTAATAGGAATTATTTGTGTTTTCATAATGACAGCAGAAGAAAAATAAAAAGACAGGGCTAAGAAACACATGATAAGACACACAGTTACAAATATTAATTAGGGGTAGAAGCACAAACTTGGTGTGGGCTCCCGCTCCAATCACTTCCAATACATGTAAAAAAAATGACTCTAAACAAACTTTAGGGCTACAGAACCCACAAAGTTACAGAGAGAAACAAATCATCCACTGAAGTAAGCCCGGCAGGTGGACAGAAAGGGTCTATCCCACCAAGCTGGGAGCAGAGCACAGTCCACCCCCAGGGTGGCCCTGAGCAGCAGATAGTAGAGCAGAATTTAGGAGAGTGAATCATCAGTAGCTATGGTGGTTTCCAGATTTCTCAACCCATAAACACCAAAGACAAAAGGACAGTGTGGAACTCTGCTGGAAGAGGGGGCACTGAAAAGCATGGTTTGGCTCCTGCCCCCAAGGGCAAGGAGCTGCCAGAGCTGCAGCAGCCATGCAGCTACTGACACATGGCTGCTTCCAAAGCTCCTGGCCTGCAGATCATAGGGGGACCAAGCAACTATTTAGAGGGTGATCACTATTGCTTTGACCTGCCTGCATCTGGATTGCAGTCTTAGGTGGTGGTCCTGGGGTGTGTGACCAGTGGGCCAGAGCTTGGGGAAAGTGGGGGGCTATAGAAAGGGACCCCTCCACATAGCTCAGGCAGCTGGAAAACCCCAGCAATTTGGGACATAGCTCTCTCCATTCTGGAAGTAGAGTTCTACCATAGCAAAAGGCTCAAAAGTCAAGCAATTGGCTGGCAATATGAGCAAGCAACAGAAGCAGAAACAGACCATAGAATCCTTTTGGGGGGGACAAAAAGTATCAGGGCATGGAGCAGGAGGAACACAGTGAAGTCAGAGCTCCTGCATCAAAAGCCTCCAAAAAAAAAATGAACTGCTTATAGGCCATGGAGGAGCTCTAGAAGGATTTTGAAAATCAAGTAAGAGAAATGGTGGAAAAATTGGGAAGAGAAATGAGAATGATGCAAGAAAATCATGAAAAGCAAGTCAACAGCCTGGGGAAGGAGACGCAAAAATACACTGAAGAAAATAACACCTTAAAAAATAGACTAACTCAAATGGCAAAAGAGGCCCAAAAAGCCAGTGAAGAGAAAAATGCCTTAAAAAGACAAATTTGCCAGAGGGAAAAGGAATTTCAAATATTCACAGAGGAGAATAACTCCTTCAAAATTAAATTGGAAGCTAATAACTTTCTGAGAAATCAAGATACTATAAAACAGATCCAAACAAATGAGAAAATAGAAGGCAATGTGAAATATCTCACTGGAAAAACCACTGACCTGGAAAATAGATCCAGGAGAGATCCTTTAAAAATTATTAGAGTGCCTAAAAGCCATGATCAAAAAAGAGCCTAGACACCATATTTCAAGAAATTCTCAAGCAAAATTGCCCTGATATTCTAGAACCAGAGGACAAAACAAAAATTGAAAGAATTCACTTTAAAAAGAACCCCAAAAGAAAACTCCTAGGAATATTATAGCCAAATTCCAGCATTCCCAGGTCAAGGAGAAAATACTTCAAGTAGTAAGGAAGAAACAATTTGAGTATTGTGGAAGCACAATCAGTATAACACAAGACCTAGCAGCTTCTACATTAAGGGATCGAAGGGTTTGGAATATGATATTCCAGAGATCAAAGGAGCTAGAACTAAAACAAGAATCACCTACCCAGCAAAACTCAGTATAATGCTATAGGCAGCAATATGGTCATTCAATTTTCAATCAATTTCAAATCAAGGATTTTCAAGCATTCTTGATGAAAAAATCAGAGCTGAACAGAAAATTTGACTTTCAACTACAAGAAGATGAGCATGAGAAGGTAAACAGGAAAAAGAAATCATAAGGAACTTATTAAAGTTGAACTATTTACATTCCTACATGGAAAAATGATAATTGTAACTCATAAGACTTTTCTCAGTATGAGGACAGTTGAAAGTAATATGTATGTATGTATGTATGTATGCATACATGTATGTATATGTAGGAAGGTGTATGTGAATATAAATATATATGTGGGTATGGGCATATATATGTCATGTATACACAGAGAGAGGGCACAGGATGAGTTGAATATTAAGGGATGATATCTAAAAAAACAAAATTAAGAGGTGAGAGGGGAACTTATTGGGAGAAGGAGAAAGAGAGAGATAGAATAGGGTAAATTATCTCATATAAAAGAGGCAAGAGAAAACTGTTACAAAGGAGGGGAAGAGCAGGAAGGTGAAAGGGAATGGGACAACCTGATTCTCATTGAAATTTGGCTTAAGGAGGGAATAAAATACCCACTCAATTGTGTATCTTACCCTACAGGAAAATAGGGGGGTAGGGGATAAGAGAGTGGATAATAGAAAGTATGGCAAATTAGGAGAGGGAAGTTAGAATCAAACATTTTTTTTTCAAATGGATAGGGTCAAAGAAGAAAATAGAATAAGTTAGTGGCGGGATAGGATAGAGGGAAATATAGTCTTTCACAATATATCCACTACGGAAGTGTTTTGCTTAGCTACACATGTACAACCTATATTGAATTGCTCATCTTCCCAGTGGGGGTAGGTGAGGAGGGAAGAAGGGAAAAAAAATCTGGAACTCAAAATTTTAAAAACAAATGTTTAAAATTTTATTCTTTACATGTAACTGGGAAATAAGATATATAGGTACTGGGGTATAGAAAACCATCTTGCCCTACTAGAAAGTTAGATGGGTGATGGAAGAGGATATAAGAGAGAACAGATTGGGGAAGGGTTATTCAGTAGGCTTGCTATTTTGGAGTGGGGTAGGGGAAGGAAAGAGAGAAAAAAATTGTAACAAAATCTTGTGGAAATGAATGATGAAAACTAAAAATTAATTAAGTAATTATTTTTTTAAATATATTAATTAGGCCACTGGGGTACTCAAAACAAGATCCTTGTCTAAATATACATATGTTATTGTTCCAAATGATGTCTATATTATAATTTATTATTATCTACAATATAATAATGTTATCTATATTATATTATTATTTATTATATTTATCTATATTATATAGAATATAGATATTATAAATTATAATCATGTCTATATTATCATTCTCACATTCAGTCAAAATAAGAAAGTTACAAAGAAGTAACCACTAAAGAGGATAATATATGTCTGCTCCTCAGAGAAGTGAATAAAGGAAGGACATGGAAAATGTGTGACATTATTTCATGGGACAATTGGTCATTCTCTCTTATATTAATCTTGACTGAGAACAAACAAGTCGACTGCCATCAAATAGTAACAGTTTATGCACCAATATCTGTTGCAAAAAATGAAGTAGATAAATTGTATTATGAACTTGATGGGATCCTTCAAGTCAATTCATAATATTCTGTGATATTTCAAGGTAAAAGAGGGCAGAGGAAAAAAGAGACCAAAACAGTCAGGAAGGGAAGAGGCTAAAAGCCCCTCAGAAGCCTCATACCCTCATTACTGTAAATATTTTCTTCCAGTTTAGGATTAGAATATAGTGGAAATGCCAAGTGACAAACAAAATAAATAAAAAATGAAACTGAACCTGGTAAGTAGATATCCCAGTAAGGAGACTTCCTCTGTGTATGTACAGCTGCTGCTATCCTATGACTGACAGTTAGAGAATTGACTGGGTTGTTGATGTTACGTTGCCTTGTCAGGGATACTCAGCCCGAATATATCAAGAACCTTACTCTTTCCAACTCTGAAGGCAACTCTTTACCTATTCTACTCTATTGCCTCTCAGATCACATCTGATGGACAGGAAACTACAGGCCATAGTTACAGGTTCATGTCAACATCATCTCATTCTATATAATCAGGTTATTGGTTAGGGTAAACATTAAAACAAATATTAAAAGAGGAGACAAAAGGATAAAGATGAGGCAATAGCACTGGATGTAGTAGCAACATTTAAATACAAGTCACTGAAACAAACTATAGATGCTGGAAAGATGTAAATAAGGCTATGGACTAATGATTTCCATTTATTATACAATCATTATAAATGTCACCTCTATGAATAGCCCTGAAGAAACCAGGCACCATATTAATCAACAAACATTTGCTCTCTTTGCCAAGAAGAAAAAATATGGCAGCCAAGGGCAATACCACTATACATTCGAATTCCCATACAAAACCCTACAAAGAAAAGTGAAAGAATATGAGAAACAACTCCTCCAAAATAGTGAAAAACAATAGGGGGAAAGTAAGCCTGCAGAAACTTTGGCATGTGATCCACATAATCCCAACTATCCATAGGGTAAATGCAGATTCAATTTGTAAGTGAGATAATAAATAGCAGAGAAAACAGAAATTTTGCACATGATTCTGTTTTCAACATTAATCATAGTAGAATTAGTTCCATTAGATTTTAATACCTTATTATTCAATTGCTATATAAAGGAGTGGAAACAGTATTGAAACAAAAGAAAATGAGAAGAGCTGCTTAACCTAACCTTTTTTTTTTTTTTTGCAGAAGAAATCCATGCAAGAGATTAAATTAAAAATAAAAACACGCAGGGAACAATTTTCCATATATTTCAAAGACAGAAAAAATTTAGAACAATTAAAAAGATAAAAATTGTTGTAACAAAAAGATAACTGAGAAGATAATTAACTCATGTTTATTCTTACGGAAAACATTTATGAGAACAGTTTATGAATATATTGAGGTATTTTTGTCCAAAATATGAGAAGTCATTTTCTGCAATATACCACATAATTATAATCACACAACTTATTGAGATAGAAGAGTACAAGATCACAATAAGATTATGTTTTTTATAAAATTCCTTGTATCAATTAACACCTTTTAAAAAATGATATTTTCTATGGTAAGATCATACAATATTCCTTGATACATTTCATCTTAAAGATCACTTTCTTGAATGGTCCTATATTTATTAATATCATGAAAATAATAAGGAAGGGAGGAGGTGTACTCCAAAGATGTTCAACACTTTTATTCAATGTGTCTTGAACAAAGTTCTAACAAAAGAGGTAACCATCAGAAGCACGTCTTTAGATAGTATTGCACCAGTTAGCTTGAGTACAGTAACACTCCAGACCCTATTCAATTAGATCTATAATTATTCAAAAAATCCCAACAGGAAAAACCAAGTGGATGAAAAATGCCTCCTGTGAGAATATAGAGAGAGTACCAAGTTAGTCCTTCAGTATACATCATGCAGATAAGCATTATTGATGAGATATAATCTAAACCCAGAAACAAATAGGAAGATTCACTTGTATCTAACTTTGGAAATTTGGATAACAATTTCAGTGAATCGAATATAGTGCCTGTTGTCACAGCATATCTTTGAACATTAATATTGTTCCAGTGATATAATACCACTGGTAAGTCATGGAACACAACTCTCATAAAATAATCAGAATGACATGTGACTTAAAGGGCAACATGCAATAAGTATAAGCAGGCTACAATATATTACCAGTGTTAATTCTTGTACAAGATTGGTTGAAAAAAATAACATCTTGAAAGACATGAATGGCCAGGAAAGGAGGTAGCCTGATAACACAAGAAAAGCAAGGGATAACAGATGGTGTTTATTAAAAGAAAGAAGAATATCTTTCAGGCAATGAATAGCTCCTCTATATGATATTTATGTAAAGATGTAGAGAATAATAATATAGAATCGGAAAGCGTGAATGAACTATGATGGGGAGTGGAGGGACACTCATAGTAATGAGATCAGAAATTCAGTGAAAAATCAAGAGTTGTATACATGCATATATATATATATATATACATACATACAACATGATTAACTGAAAATAGATAATACCATTGAAAAATTTTTAGTTTGGTTTCTTAACTTAAAAGCAATAAATAAAATAAAGTTGGTTACTCTAAAATATATATAAAAAGCAAATAAAAATTATTACATGGGCATCTTTGAAAGAAAATGGTGTCAAAATAGGAAAAGCATAACTATTTAGCAATGTCTTTATGAGTGCATCAATGATAGTTTACTGGGGAGAAAGAGAATGTGTAACCCCCTCCCCCCCAAAAAAAACCTGCTTTCAGAAAATTTCTTATGGCTAGATTTTTGTGTTAAGTGTCTAAGACCAGATTTGAACTCAGGTCCTTCCTACTCCAGGGCTGATGCTCTATCCACTGC
The DNA here is from genome assembly GCF_028583685.1 of Petaurus breviceps papuanus. Taxonomy (NCBI): domain Eukaryota; kingdom Metazoa; phylum Chordata; class Mammalia; order Diprotodontia; family Petauridae; genus Petaurus; species Petaurus breviceps. Next base: position 7,917,844 of record NW_027187376.1, on the reverse strand, counting down.
ACCACCTAGTTGCCCCTCTCCTCCTCCT
>NW_027187376.1:7914490-7917416 GCF_028583685.1 Petaurus breviceps papuanus | reverse complement strand
TCTCTCTCTCTCTCTCTCTCTCTCTCTCTCTCTCTCTCTCCCTCTCTGTCTCTCTGAATAAGCACATTCTATTTACTTGAAAAGACTGTAATAAGATTCTGGATTACAGGCAGCAATCTAAGGAAACTCTTCCAATAGTCCTTTTCAAGCAACTTCAAACTAACTTCGCAAATGAAATTTTGAAATAGCAGAGACAACAAAAGGTCAGAGTGAAACCCTTTTGACATTGCAGTGGGGACAGCCTGAAGCACATTTGGCTATAGCATGAACAAGACAAAAAGGTAGCTGTAACAACAACAGTAGCAGCTTTGGGAGCAGGTTTCTTTGTCCAGAGCTGGTAAAGGGGTAAATAACTTGTTATTAAAAAAAAAATATATATATATGTGTATATATATATATATATATATATATATATATATATATATATATTATGGAGTACCCTTTGCTGGTACTGGGTGTAGCTGGCACTGATTGACAACCCTATTGCCCAAAACCAGTTCTGGGTCCCAATACAGAGGGGCTATCCCTCCTCCTTTTTTTATGAAAAGTAGTAGATTTTTGACTCCTACATGTGACTGCTGAATGATATTGAGTTTATAGTCCACTGAAGTGCAAGAATGCATTTTATTTTCTTCTATGTTACATAAATTGGAAAGTCAGCATGTAAAGTCATTAGGACAGTATTAGTAATGCAGAGAAGCAGAGTGGCAATAGAAAAAAGGTACATGAACCTAGGGTTAGAATACTATCTCTGACATTTACTAGCTGTCGTTAACCCTTGCCAAATCATGAAATATCTCCAGCCCTCAGTATCCTTGTTAGTAAATTGATAATAAGGATAACCATAATACATACCTCGCAGAGGTAAATGAGGCTGGTGCTTCAGACAGTTAATGAATTAAGATGATCAAATGAGATAAAGTCCTTTATACCCTTATAGCACTGTATCCATACCAGCTATATTAATAAGTGTTCTCACTTTTAGGGATTAGGTCACAGAATTTATGTGATATCTCTATTCATATGTTCCATTAAATTACTATATTTTATTGAACATCTATTATGAGGCCCATCTTCTATGTGTTGTGCATGGTTGGGGGACAAAGTCATATAAATCACAGATATCCTAGAATGATCTCTAAGGTTCCCTCCAGTCTTTAATATATATGATCCTACCTATGAAGGAAGATGTTATCTGAATCCAGAGGAAGAATTGATAAATAGAAATATGAATAGGATTATTTTACATACACACATGGATATGCATGTGTCTGCATGTGTCTGTGTATATTTGCATGCCTAATGGTAGTCATTTTGGGAGGGGGAACTGAGTGAACAAAAAAAAAGTTACATGACAACTATATTACACATTTAAAAGGAATAGCAAGTTGTACATAACAGATCTGTGATTTCATGTACAATCATCTTTTTTTAATTCTATTATGTAATGGAAATATATGTGCTATTTCAAAAATTAAAATTTTTAAAAGTTAAATCTATATATACATATATGTATATGATCCAAAAAATTTTTTTTAATTAACAAAAATCTATTTGGGGACACTTTAAATACATAATGAATATACATATACACATATATACTCATATGCATATATAATATATAAATTTATGTGTATATACACATATGATATTTTATATAATATATAAATATATGTATGAACCTATTCAGTCGTGTCCAACTCTTAATTGAGAGTCTTTTGGACAGTAGGAAATCACATCACATAGAAATATACATATATTTATATTGCATATAATATATGTAAATATGCATTTCACTACAGATACTATATTTTAAAAATATGTCATGATCTATGTATGTATATGAGCAGAGCAGGGAAAATGTGCATAGATATGGCCTTAAATTGTGCCTGAAACCTATTTTTGCCTGACCTTTATTCTAAGAATGATTTTCCATGTTTAAATAAATTTAAATATTTAAGAATACTATATCAATCTATCAAACTAGCTATCTAGCTACATTTATACATATACACATTATACAAATGGATGTTCACATGTACTTAATTATATCTGTATATACATACACAGATATACATATATGGAAATTTAAACATATTTTTAAAAAACACAGCTTTCTGCAAACAAAAACAGAGGATGAGCTAGATTTGACCCTAAGGTTATAGCTTTGCCAATCCTTGCTTTCAAATGGTAAATTAATTAGCATTTATTAAAAACCTATCATGTGCCAGAAACTGTGCTAGAGAGTGAAAGTCAAGGGTTCTGACTCTTTTTCATTAAAGAGAAAAAAAATTCATAAACAAAAAAATCTTAAATTTTTAAAAAATTAGCTGAATTTCTGATAAATATTTTGAAGTATTTCTTGGCAGACAGCCAAACAATGAAAAACAGTCTTTTAACAGCTCCTCATTTACCTAAAATAATAAATAAAAGAAGCAACACAGTGGAAGAAAATTGTGCATTACTGAAACAATGGCCAGAGCACTCCTGATATTAGCAGATGGTTGTTCTCACATTACTCCTATCCCTGGATATTTGTTCTACAAAATCATTTTACTTCCTCACTGTAAATTATTTCTTCTTTATCTTTATCTACTTTACTCTATTTCCTGATTATTGCCTGCCCCTGTTAATAAAGGCTTATATTTGAAAGAAGTAAGATTTTATCATCATTAGGTTTTGTTTTTGTTTTTTTCTTTCTTCCCTTCCTTCTTTCTTTCTTCCCTTACTCTTTCTTTTTTCTTTCTTTCTTCCTTTCCTTCTTCCTTTTCTTTCTTTCTTTTGTTTTCTTCCTTTTCTTCTTTCTTTCTTTTTCTTCCATTTCTTTCTTTCTTTGCTTCTTCATTTCCTTCATCTTTCCTTCCTTCCTTCCCTCCCTTTTTCTTTCTTTCTTTCTTTCTTTCTTTCTTTCTTTCTTTCTTTCTTT
>NW_027187376.1:7830062-7914480 GCF_028583685.1 Petaurus breviceps papuanus | reverse complement strand
CTTTCTTTCTTTCTTTCTTTCTTTCTTTCTTTCTTTCTTTCTTTCTTCCTTCCTTCCTTCCTTCCTTCCTTCCTTCCTTCCTTTCTTTCTTTCTTTCTTTCTTTCTTTCTTTCTTTCTTTCTTTCTTTCTTTCTTTCTTTCTTTCTTTCTTTCTTTCTTCTTTTTTGCTTATGGAATTCCCTCTTCCTAGTCAAACTTCATTTTAGATAACAAAGCATCCCCTGACAAAAATAATACTACTGACAATGCAGAAAATTTCCTAGAAAAGAAGAATATCACCCCTGGAGTTAAGGTGTGAGAAGGAGGTCAGAGGTAACATGACAAGCATCTGGATGCAATCCACACATGGAATATTTTTAAAGGTGTCATTTTTATGAAAAAAAAGAAACAGAGCTGGACTAGCCCCAATGGACAGCTGTGAAGGTAAAGATAAAAGAGGAAGACTTAGAAACAGACAGTGAGAAACAATGGCAAAGGATAAAAAGCCATAAAGCAAGATGGTTATCCAAACAAGCAAGCACTTATTATGCTTCTGCAGTCAACATGTAATATTAGGGTCTAGAGATGTAAAGAATGTGAAAAGCTCCTGTTTTCAAGAATTTTACATTTTATTTGTGGATTAATGATATGCAACTATACACATAAAGAAATACATACATGTATGTGTATATGCATATTCATATATGTATATATTGTGTGCATAAAGAAAGAGACAGAGAGAGAATGAAGAGGGGGAGAGAGACAAAAAGAGAGGGAAGGAGAGAAAGAGAGGAGGGAGGGAGAGAGACAATGAGAATGATTTCTTAAGCAGTTGCATAATTCAAATTTTCACCTATCATTTCCATTGCCATAGAACCAATTACCACATTTTACATATAAGTACAGCTTCAAATAGTTCATATGTAAATAAAGCTACCACTTCTTGAACTTAATTATTTTCAAAAATCAAGATCTAACTTAACATTACCAAAGAAGGTGATCAGAAAAGGCTTCCCAGGGGAGATGGTGCCAGAAGGGAGGCCTGAAAAAAAGGTAAGAATTTTAAGACCTGGATGAGAGAAATATGTTCCAGAGGGCACACCTATAAAAATGTTCTGAGGTGGCATGTGGAATGTCTAGTACTAGGCATCATTCAGGAAAGTCTGGGATAAAGGCGTAGGAATTGAGATACCAAAACCAAAAATTGGACACCTGTTGAATCTATCTTGATAAGCCTAATTCTGCAGGTAGATTCACTGCAGTAAACAATCCTTGAAGAGTTCATTGTGATTCATGAGGCCATATAATGGCTTTTAATGTAGGGCCCATCAGCATATTCATGTCATCTAATAGCTAGTTTAATTGAGAGATGACCATATATCATGTGGTTAGAAATAAACATCTTTCTATAATTCTATTACTATCTCTTTTCCAAAGAAATACCAATTTGAAAAACAGAAGAAGGCAATCTAAGTTGTTGTTTTTTCTTTTTTTTTTAACCACACTGAAAGTGACCCACTGGAAACACATCTTTCACAATCCTGACAGCTGGTCAAAGGCTTTCTGGGTAGATAAAATTGCAACTATTTTTCAAAAACCAATTCTCTGGTTAAAAAAAAAAAACATTTTTCCTAAAAGTAGCCCTAAAATATCCCCTTTAAATGAGAATAAGCTATTGGAAGAGTGAACTGTCAAAATATTAATATATCTTTTCCACTGTTTTTGTTCTTACTATATTTGGTAATACCAATTAATTAAATCTAGTTCATTCATTGTGTCTTTCAGAATTACATTATTCTGGTGAAAGATAGCCAAGAAAGTTTCTGTTTAAAGTCCCTCTAAAATTAACTATTTCTGTCTAGCAGTTACTAAATTACACTTTACCTCTTTGATCTGGTTAAGATAAAATACTTTATTAAATTTTCAAAGTGAATAAAATTATATTAGTAAATAATTTTCATAAGAGGAAGTATGGGTACATTGCATAGAGAGGATGCCTTGGAGTCCGAATTACAGGGGTTTGAGTCTACCTGATAACACAAAATAGCACTGTTGGACTATAAATAAATCACTTAACCTAACAAACTCCATAGGAAATGATAGTAAACTAGCTAATTTGCATTGTTGGAAAAAAATGTCCATACCAAGATTTTTGTACATGGAAGATATCACAGATTGGGAACCCACAATAAAGTACTTCCATTAAAGCTATTAAATAGGGGTGACTAGGTGGAGCAGGGAATAGAGCACAGGGCCTGGAGTCAGGAGGACCTGAGTTCAAATCCAGCCTCAGACACTTAACACAAAAAACTAGCCATGTGACTATGGGCAAGTCACAAAAAAGCAAAAAAAAAAAAAAAGCTATTAAATATATGTTTGTACATCACCTTGTGTGTAGCACTAGAGGAGACACTAAAGATGTATATTGTGTATGTAAATAATTGCATTGAAAAAAAATTGAAACGGAGTATTTTGGGGACACATTTACATGTAGATATAGATATACCTATATACACAAGAGAAAATAAACTTTATATTACATTGTGTATTTTTAAATTAATTGACACCAAGCAAAATTGTGTAGGAGGAAAATTTGACTAAAGATTTCTTGCTGAACTTCACTCTTTCAGTGATCTTCCCTTTCCCTCATATTTAATATACCTGGTGTCCTTAAGTAAACCCATTCAGAAGAAGAAAATAATTTATTTGGACTACTATGTAATTGACTAAGATGATCTATTAACTTTTCATGAGGCATTTGTATTTTAACAATGTGAAACTTATGAAAATTGGTCAATTGTAGAAACCCATTCCCTAGAATGCAGATATGCCAATGCTAATAAAACTGGACATTGGGCATTCTTCCCCGGACTTTTATTATATCATCAAAAGTAGAGTTAAGTTTTCTATGTCCCTGTCTCTCATTCCTTACTCTTTACTAGGCAATTGAGAAAATGTACTCATTTCATTGGTCCTAGCAATACTACCATCTTCCTCTATGAGTAATAAGGAAGTCTCCAATTACTTCCAGTCAGATCTTTGTCTAAAATTCTTTCTAAGTTTGAGTCCTGAACCAGAGCATGAAACAGCATATGATCCCACATCCAGAAACCACCTTATTGTATCCTGCCCCTGTCTGGCAGTAAGGTCTCCATGAGGATTGCACACCAAGATCATTTCCTATTGACATCTGTTCTCCATCCCTTGGGAGTAGTAATAAAGTTTTGTAAACCATTTTTTGGGTGGTTTGGTCACTCCTCATTTCGATTCTGCTTCATTACAAACAGTAGATGGGGATCTTCTACTTAAAATAATGGACTTATAAATGAAGAATTTGAGGCTTCGACAATTAGGGGCATATTTCTGAGGTGAGGGGAGCTTTGCAAGGATTCCCTAAAATGATAGCATATAAGTGACCTCCAGCACTTGAACTGAAGTCTAGCAATGGGTGACACTGGGATATTATCAGCATATGTTCTTGAAATTTCAAAAAAATATATATTATTTTCTTTTCATCAGTTTATAAAATTAATTTTTAGAAAAGATGGAAAAATGAGTGAATGTACAAACAAATTTTATAACATGCCTACAATATGTCAGATATTATGCTAGGCCCTATTCAGAAAAGACAACATGCATAAGGTAGTGTTGGTAGCCAGGGAGGATTGTTTGGGTCCAGGAAATCATTGGGTATGATTAAGTTATGGGGCATTACATTATCATAATTTTTTCTTTATGGTATATTTTCTATAGTCTGCTACATATATTAGTTTGATTTCCTGAAAGAAAGAATGCAGAACTGATTTGGATTCATTTATTATTTCTCAAAATTTTGAATAATTCACTTCAATATATTTCATCCTTAAATTTTGCCAACCGATCTTTCAAAGCGTCAAAAATACACACACACACACACACACACAAATAAACCTTTAACTGGAATAAGTAAATGATAGTGTATAAGATAAATCATATTGCATCATTGCAGAATATTAAAAGATTACATCATCTGACATACCAGTTTTGCAGCTGAGGAAAAGGAGAGCTAGCATATTAAAGAGACTTGGAACAGGTCACATATATAAGAAGTAACAGGACCACAAGCACATGTCTCTTGACTATTGAACCATATGCTTCTTCCATTATTGTATACTATGACACAGCCTGTCTTGCTATAGCCAATGTGTCATTTATGTGTCATTATTCCCACTGGATCTGACTAGACCCTCAGATATATGACATCTTGATGGACCATTCACTGCCACTAGAACTAGCTGTTCTTGGCAGCTGAGATGTTTTCACACCTCAGAAATTGACAAATTCTATGAATCAGGGCTTTCTTTATGAGCCAAAAATGGTTTTAAAATTGTTAAACAAGGTCTAAAAATTATTCTTAGACCACCAGGTCTATGGTCCTCAAGTCATAGTTTGCCAGCCTCTCTCTACACTTAAGAAAGTTACAGAGAAAATATTAACAATTTAAATTCAACATAAAAGTGTTGTGAATAGGTGTTTTTTTTCTTTTCCTTTTGAAGTACCAATGTTATACATTTCTCAGAACATATCTCGAAATATGTCTCACAAGATTTTTTATGACAAAAATAGAGACACAACCCATCAATTATTCACTGAGTCCTTATTGTGTGCCCAACTCTGTAATGAACAAACTGGCAACCCTAAGATTAATAGTAGATGGTAAGAGTGTCTCTTCCTTTCCATTGAAATTGCCTATTCATGTCCTATCAGATCTTATAAGGTGTTACTATTACTGTAAGCTGCATGGTTCCAAACATCCAGATGAAATGTGTAACATCTGGATTTTTCTAAATAGCTACATATTTTGGCATTTTGGACATGAGCTATCTGAAAGTTTGCCTAGAAGTTGTAATCTTGGCACTGAAGTTCAAATATATAGACTTATGTTAGTGCACATTATGAGAGACTACATTAAATCATGTAGCATAGAATCTAGCAGTTTCTTCTTCAGAGGGTTGTTGAGAGGGAAATAGTTTATAGTCTCTAAAGCTCTCTGTAAGTGTGAGCTATCCTCCTCATGATTATGTTAAGACATGAGGCATCCATCCGAAGCAATCATAGATTAGGATGGAAACTCTCCATCCATTTCTAGTCTACGTGCTACTATTTACATGTGAGCAAACAGAAAACAAAAGCAAGGGCAAAGAACTGGAGGTCTTGCTATATTCCAAAGTGCTATTTAAGAATGAATTAGGAAAATCTGATGAGTGTTTGATATTCAAAAAGTGAACTTGAAATCCAGACACAGATTCAAATTGGAAAGCGTGAAATTTTTGAACATGTTATTTCACACATAGCATTGATGTGTATCTTCTCAAATAAAACTAAAGGATAATGAGTCATGGATGGCTTTTTGGTAAGTGAAATCTTTTTGTAGTAATGTGCTAATTGCAAGTGACACTGTAGATTTGTGTGTTTATCCTGTGGTGCCATGTTGTGGGAATGGTGCAAAAGTGAGAAATACTGAAAAATATCAAATGCATGTGTCAAGTTAATTTTGTACTCCCTCTGTCTCAGGCTGATTAGCAAAGATTAAATTCCTCATAAATCAGCTCATATTTAAAAGCAATGTGTAAGTACATATTTCTGATTGTGAGCAAACCAAATTCAAGCTATTTATGCAATGTATTCATGTATAAATAAAATTCCTTCAAACCACTTAGGCTGGAAGTTGTAAGAAAAGTGATAATGTACAACAGAGGAAAGCAATGCTTCTATTTAACTGTGGCTGGTATCATTGCTCTAATATTTCATTGTAAATTTTTAAACTTTCATACATATATTCATTGTAACTCTAAGAAATTATCTTAGAGGAATATTTTAATAGGACAACAACAGATCAACGTCTCAGAACTGCAAAAAATGTTCATAGTTTTGTAGTTAGGTGTTCAAATCAACATAATCAATAGAAATGGGAAAGAAATAGAAAGATTTAATAAAGAATATAACAGAACAAACATTGAGAGATGGAAAAGCATCCTTCAAGTTATCTGACAATAAGATTAATATTCTCCACCATCTTTTTTTACAATTGAAGTAAATCAGGCTAAAGCAGGTAAACTGCCACAAAAGTATAAAGGCCATAGAAGTAGTAAGAGGAAAAGGCAGATTTTGAAACTAGATCTCTCAGATTTAATCCCACATCTTCTCCACTGGACCTCATAATGAAGCTTAGGGTGAAATTTTAATTATCTCACTGATTATTTAATGAGAAACCAAAATAAAGCCAATATATTACTGAGAAACTAAGATATTACCCACACAATTAAAGCATATGTAATATGTGATATCAGAACTTCCAAACAGAAAGTAATTCGAGGCATATGAAATGTTATGGAAAAATATGCTCAGAGGTCTACAGAAAATATAATACATAACACACACACACACGCACACATTATCAAAAGCCATTCTTCAATAAATAAGTCGTCCAAAGTCTTCAAGAAGCAGTTTTCTAAACGTTTTAAAATTTATCAAACACATGAAAAAATGCTCAAAAATAACTAAAAATAAGAGAAGTGCAAGAGAAAGCAATCACTTGGCAAAGATGAAAAAAAGCAAAAATAGTAAAAAAAAAAAAAAGATGTAAAAATGAGTATGTTAATACATTTCTGGTAGAGCTGTGGATCTGTTCAATCCTCTTGGAAACTGATTTGGAATTATGCAAATAATGTGACTAAATGTCGAAGCTAGAAAACACCCATATACATCACCATACTTGTGTCAGCTCTTTTTGAGGTTACAAATAAATGGAGATAAAGTAAATGCCCTTCCACTGGGGAATGACTTAACAAATTGTGGTGCATGAATATTACTGTGCTTTAAGAAATGTATATGATAAATACAGGGAGGCAAAGGGCAGGTAAGCAGCGTCAATGACACAGTAACTACAACAATATAAATGGAAAGAACCCGCTACCATAATCAATCAAAAGTAAATAGATAATAGAGACAGCTGGTAGTACAATGGACAAAGCACCTGGCCTTCCACAAGGAGATATGAGATCAAATCTAACCTTAGACACTCATTGGTATAACTCTGAACAAGTTCATCTGCTTGCCTCAGTTGTAAAATGGGGATAATAATAGCATCTACTTTCCATGCTTTTTGTTAACCTCAAGTGAAATCATAATTATAAAAACAAAATGGTGCTTATATAAATGCTTATTTTCTACCTTTATACCATAATTAAAAACCAAGTTACTGCCCCAAAGATGAGATATGACAAGATACTCCTCAGGTCCACCCTTTGCAAAGGTGGTAGGTCCAGAGGTGTGGTATGCTGCATATATTTTCAAAGGTCTTTGCTGTATTGGTCAGGCTTTCTGAAGTATTCTTTTTTTTCCTTTTTCTTTTAAAAATATTCTTTGCCATATGGGCTAGCTATATGGGAGAGGAAAGGGAAGGAATAATAGAAGAAAATTTTAAATGGAAAAATAAAATTTCAAGAAAATGTGTCTGTGTGTGTGTTTAAAGTAACCCTAAGAAATTTACTCTAATGAAGTACTGCTGTAGGGACACCTAAAGAATGATCCTGAGGAGTTATGACTCTGTTTCTATATAGTAAACTGAAAGCACTTTATAATTGAGAATTTTGGAGGGGGGGTGGTGGAATTGGTGCCCATTAAGTTAAATAAATGATCATTTTAAAGATTTGACTGAAATGAACAATGACATTAGGGAACTAATTTTTAACCCCAAATTTGATTCTTATTTGCTATTTCACTCTGAAAAGGCAGTTTTATTATGTTTGTGATATCAATTTCCTTCTTAATGAAGAGAATGTCAGTCTCGCAGGATCTAAATGAAAATTGAGCATTTATCTAATAATTTTTATTATTAAATCATATTGTATCACAGATAGCAAAGAGGTTCAAAGCAACTTTGAAATGTGATGAAATATCAATATTTCATATTAACAAACCTAGTTAGAATATTTCTCAAGAGCCTTGAACTCAAATAAATTTTAAGTACAAGTTTGGTTTGTGGAACTTTGAGACTCAAATCTGAACATTAAGAAATTACTTAGGTATCAGGAGAGTGTGGTACATTAAACCTGTGACAACAACAAATTTAAAATAAACTAGATCATTATGAATTAAGTAATAAGGTCCTCTGATCAAATGCTGAACAAGATATAAATCTATGAATAACTGATGATTATCACCAACATTCTAATATAATGATTGGTTACCTATTATGGTAAATAAAAACACACTTAACCACTTTGAATCTAATTAAATAATGTTTTTTTTTTAAAAAGGACATTCTTAATTGTATGACCTCTCTGACTTCATAATAAGAACATATTTATTTTTTAATTGATTTAAATGGGAAGCATATATGCATGGAAAACAGTAACTACTCTGATCTGAAGTTCATATGATTTTGACTGGTTTTATAAGTAATAGGAAGAATTACAAGCATAGCAAAACAACAATTTGTATCAGGTTAGTCTCTTTCTTCTTGCTTCTTCTTTCTCCCCTAGAGATACTTTGCTGCAGTAAATTTTAATTATGAATTTTTCCTACCTTCACCTACATTTGTCACCTTTTTTTTCCATTTACTACTTTAGGACAGCTCATGCTTTTCTCCTAGAGAGGATATGAGTAGAGAAATAAATATCTAATGAATAAATAAAGGGGAATTAATATGAGATTATGGCTTCACTAACTGACATTTTTATAAAAGTATTCTCTAATTATTTTCTTATTCCACAAGGAGTAGCATGCCTGACTTTTCTCTCAGTAATATAAAAGGAAACTACTCTTTAAAGGTATTGATGGATGGTGCAAGCCAGAATAAAAGACATTAGTACATTTATTTCCTAATCCACTATGAAAGTTATATTTCAAAGTAAAATGTGTGTATGTACATGTATGTGTGTGTGATTTTTACAAGGAAATGGACACTGAATATGGCTAGAGAAAAAGAAAAAGAAAAAATTTTCCTGTGAGTAGGACAATTTATAAATCAAAATATATGCAGCCATTCTCCTGGCATAATTTTCAAATTTCACAAAAAGCAAAATATCAATTGCCTATGAAGATATCACCTAAATGTCATGGATATTTTGTCCCTTACCTTTTAATAAAATTGGAAAGTATATAATGATGCAAAAAGTGGCAAAAGAGATTGTTTTTAATATATTTCATTATCAAAATTATATTCAGATTGGGCAGAGAAAAAAAAGTAGAAGGGCTATTTTACTTCAACCAGGTGAATTTTTTTCCCTTCTCAATATTCTATTTTCTGCTTCAGATACTCTAATCTAAACCCATGAAAATTAGGTCACAATTTGTTTTTAATCTTTCCACTGGGAAGCATCTATCTTGGTATTTGGATAGATCTAAGAATAGTTCTACAAAAGTGCTAAATCTTAAGAGTTTAGCATAAACATAATTAGCCTAATTCTCTTTTTTTCCAAAAGGACAACTTTTTAAAAGAAATTTGTCTACTATTTTGTTCTTTATTTCTTCCTTTACTGAATCTTCACTTTATACCAGTCCAGATGGAAGCAAAGAATGCCACTAAGACATTTTCTGTATTTATACCACTGAATTACCATTTAGGTATAATAAGTATAGTTGAATAGATGGGGAAATGCCACCTATCTCTAGCAGAATATATGCCAGCAATTACACAGTCAAGGTTTCTCCTGCACTTGTTCCTAACTTTTTTTTAATGAGTTCATTGAAGAACAGACAATATGCCTATGTATGAATTAGTTCCAGTAAATAGAAAAGTTAATATTGCAAATGACAGAATTATGATGCAAAAAGTCCATTGGAGTCAATGCATCAAAGCTAGAGAGATGAAATGTAATAGGGATAAGTATAAAGTCCTACTACTTGGGCTAAGTAAAAGTTCAAACACAGCTTTTGTGTAGATAAAACAAGACAGTGATTTTTGTGAAGATCTTTGTGGGATGCAAGTTCAATTTCAGTCAACAGTATAATATGGAAGCAAAGACATAATAGTTAATGTAATTATAGGCAGCTTTAACAGAATGTGGTGGCTGGCTCACAGAAAAATGGGGTCCTTTTGTCTTCTTCACTGGTTAGATCATATATCAAACATTGTGTGTGGTTCTGGACGTCACAGACTATGAAAAATAAGTTGTACCACATGTAGAGGAGAATTACTACTTCAAAACAAGGCAAAACAGTTGGAGGAACTGTGGGTGTTCATTTTAGGGTAAAAAAGTCTACTTCATGAAAAAGGAAATGTTTGAGATGAAAACATCAAAAACTACCTTTAAATATTTGAAGGGCATAAGGTAGAAGAAGGTAGGTTGAATTTGTGCTTGTCCCAACAAAGCAGAACTAGGATCATGGAGTGGGTGGAGGAAGTTATAGAGAGGTGATTATTAGCTCCTTATAAGAGTCTAACAATTAGTCATCCAAAAGGACCTTGTGTGCCCCACCTCTGAAAATCTTCAGGTATTGGCTGGATGACCTATTTTGTGTGCTTTGGAGGATACTCGTGTATTGCTAAAGGTTAGATTATTTGACCCAGAAGGTCCTGAGATTCTGGATATAATCAAAGTTCAGCCAGAAAGGAAGGGATTCTGAGCTCCAAGCTGAGCAAGCAAGCTTATCCCAAGAGAACTATAGCTAGGTCAGAGCCAAAGTTTTCTTTCAGGTTGTTGAGATAAGAGAGACACTGTGGCTCTGGAGTCTCATTACATGGAACTTTTAACACTAATTTTAAATCTGGGCAACTGGGATTATTATTGGAGTCAACAATTTGCTGAAGCCTATGTATGGCACAGATCCATGCTCTCCCATCACTTCAGGTATCCAACTGAATTTCTAACAGCAAAAATAATTTGTCATGAGTCTAGTGTTTTCTAGGATATATTGTGAATTATATATAAATGAATTTTTAAACAGTTTAGCAAAAATCATAAAACATCAGCAATGATATCTATCCTACTCATGTCCCAATGTTGTGTTGAGGATCATCTAAGGTAAAAGATGAGAAAGCACATTGTAAACAATAAAATACTATGCAAATTTATTATTTTGACAAAATATTGAGAAATCAATCAAATATTTATCTGGTGCCTTCCATGCACATGAACTATGCTAAACCTAGGACACACACACACACACACAAACAAACAAACAACACACACATAAACACACACACACACTGGAAAGTCCCTGTACACAAGGCAAGTTGTCAATGGCTGAAATCTTACTCTGAAGTGATCTTGGTACATCAGGCAAGAAATGACACTTTTCTAACACTAGTCAAATATGACCAAGCCCCTCTGGTTTTCCCTTGACTTCTCTAAAGGTGTGATCCAGAATAAATCTAGGAAAAATGACTATGAATGTCCTCTCTTTACTGACTAGCATAGGTATCCCAAGGTTTGCCAACACTGAGCAAGAAAGAAATCAAACAGTGAAGACAAAAGAGGTTTAAAAAAATTATTTGTCTAAATTTGTCTGCTGGAAACCTTACTTTTTATTCCATTTTGTGCTAATTCTCAAAACCATTACTTGATACCCATGTATCCTTTTTGTACTTTTTCCCCCCTCATTAGGGAGAGAAAAATATTCTCTGGCAAGTTCTTTATTTTTTTTCTGATCATGGAAGTAAGTATAATATTTGACCTCTGTCTGTTTTAAGAAGTCTTGATGTCAAAATGATGAATTGAGCTGGTACCCAGCATATCTATTTGACATGTCCTGTGTTGCTTCTCCATGATCTAGTGGGACACAGGTAAGCTAAGAATAATGAACATATGAATGAATGTGCTCAAGGAAAGTTTACGTGGACTCTGCCATTCTAATCAGTACTTAAATTCACAACTTTGGCATCATCTTTATGCTCTCTCACACACCACATATCTAAACAGCTGCCAAATTTTATCCTTTTTGTCTTACCATCTCTTATAAATTTCACTACCCTATTTCAGGCCCTCATCATCTGCTATCTAAATCACTGAAGTACCTTCATAATTAGGCTCCCTGCCTCACATCCATACTCCACAAATGATCCCCCCCCCAAATCCAGGCCTGGTCATGTACACAATTAACTTCTAGAGGCTTCCTAGTACATATGTATTTAATTTTTTTACTACATGGCCCCAACTTATCTTTCAAACTTTATTATACATTATTTCCCTTTAAACACCCTACTGTTAAGTCCAATGAGACTGGAATATTGGCTATTCCTTATACACAACATTCAATTTCCCATCTCTACACATTTACACTTGCAATCTTCATATATGCCATGGACAGTCTCTTAGAATCCTTGTTTTCTTTAATGATAGCTGAAGTGCTAAGTTTTAGATCAACTATTCTAATTCCCAAAGTTACCAGTGCCTCCCTGGCAAAATCACTTTGGATCTGTTTTATATAGACCTATATATGTGCATAAAGGCTTCCCCACTTGAAGGTAAAACCGTAATGGCATGACCGTTTCACTTTCCTTGTATCTCTAGTGCTTAGTACAATAATTCACACATGGTAAGAACTTATGGAGAAGGAAATGAAAACCGCTCTAGGACCTTTGCCAAGAAAACCCCAAATGGGGACATGAAGAATTGGGCATGACTGAAAAATGAATTAACAACAATAACTACTTAATAAATACTCATTGACTGAATGTCTAAATGTGGGCCGTGCTAGGTTTCCTCATGTGTTTCATTTTTTATTTAGTACATTTAAATTATTCTATGTAATAAGAACATTATTCTAAATGCTACATTGTGTGATTAGTGTTAAATTCTGAAAGAGTAGAATAATCCCCCTCCTTTCTCTTTTCTCTATGGATTGGATCTACAAATATTTCCATCAGTGAATGGCCAGGAGAAAGGAGAGAAGATACTTTTCAAAAGAGTTTCTGTATTTGTATTCATTGTTAAAAAGTGTATGTGTGTATCCAAAGTTTAAAAGTCTGTAAAAGACTTGATTGGGGAGAGACACTAATGCCAATTCAAGTCTGATGCCTCCCTGTTATTTATTAATGTATCTCCTATCCATAGCACATTTTTATAGGTGTGCTTGCAGTGTATACCTCTTTTAATTATAAAGAAAAGTTTCATCTACAATGCTGAATAGAGCCAGTCATCATTCTTATTCTTTCAGGTGTGCCAGCAACTTATTACTAACTCCTGACATTTGTAGTTCAGGACCCATTCTGAAAGGTCAACAAAGACTGCTTTATATTACCACATTGCCTCATATGTTTTTCCTGCCCAACACCCCACAATATTAAAAAAGAAAGGAGATGGGGAGAAGATTCTGGGAAGATGGCAGAGTACATCAGAAAAATTTTACCTCTTCAAATTTCCTTAACACACACACACACACACACACACACACACACACACACACACACAAAAAGGACAGAACTTTGCCTCAATGGGAACTTAGAGCATTGGCAATAAACAAAAGTCAAAGTAAAGCAATTATTCTCCTAAAACAACTTGAGAAGACCCCCAGGAAAGAGCTGACCTCCAGGTGCAGAGATTTGACCTGAGTGAGATTCAAACACCTCCAGGCCAACTCTGATGAATCAACAAAGAACAAGCCCTCAGGGCAGATGGGGTTGGGAGGCAGCCTTAGGAACTTTCCTCAGGAAGACTGTGTATGGGGGGGGGGGGGGGGGGGGGGGGGGGGGGGGGGGGATATGAGGAGGGGTGTCTGACCGCTCAGTACAAGAAGATTGAAGGACCTTCCACTATTGAGGGTCAACAAGTACAGCTGCACTGACAGACATGTTGGGGCTGGGCTGCCTCTGCGGGAGAGAAGGAAATAGTACACACCTGGTGAGTGCAGTAGCAGAGAGGTGGGGACCCTGCAGGATGTGGGCACTTGCCCAGGAGAGCAGAGTCCCCTGCTTCCAGTTGCAGGGCAAAGAAGACAGCAGTAGTTTGCAGCCATTGGAGGGACTGCAGGGAGTAAGATCATATGTGGGACAGCATGTCTGGGGCCCTAAGAGTAAGAAGGACCTGAGGCTTGGAGCATCATTACCCATACCTTGGGACTAGAACTTGATTACACTAATTAGCTATAAACAAGCAAGACAATGAATGAATGAAGGAACTAAAGAGTGAACAAACAAAGGAACAAACAATCAAAGGAGAAAGACAGTTACTATGGAGATAGACAAGATCTAGGTCCATATTCAGAGAAAGATAATGAAGCTAAAAAAAAAAGAAAACTTCTTTTTCAATAAAAAGTGTCAAATTGTCCAAAGCACAAACACATTGTTCAAAGAAGAACCTAAAGGAACTTTAAAAATTAAATAAGATCAAGGAAAAAAGCTGAATAAAAATAAGAACAATTGGGGCAGCTAGGTGGCCTGGAATCCAGAGG
Source organism: Petaurus breviceps papuanus (assembly GCF_028583685.1). NCBI lineage: Eukaryota > Metazoa > Chordata > Mammalia > Diprotodontia > Petauridae > Petaurus > Petaurus breviceps. The sequence goes on along the minus strand of NW_027187376.1, from coordinate 7,900,125 downwards.
ACCTGAGTTCAAATCCGGTCTCAGATACTTAACACTTACTAGCCATGTGACCCTGGGCAAGTCACTTAAACCCCAATTGCACTCCAAAAAGCAAAAAAATAAAAAATAAGAACAATCCAAGAAAATTATGAAAAGAAAGTCAACCAACTTGAAAGAGAGAATCAAAAACTTAAGGAAGAAAATAATTCCTTGAAAAGTAGAACTGGGCAAGGAGAAGCTAATGACATACTAAGACACCAAGAAATAATAAAACAAAATCAAAAGAATGACAAAATAGGAGAGAATGTGAAGCTTCTTATCAGAAGCAAAAAAACAATCTGGAGGACAGATTGAGGAGAAATAATGTAATGTAGTAAGTCTACCTGAAAAGTACTATTGATACCATTTTATATAAATATCAAAAGAATATTGATACCATATTATAAGAAATTATGAAGGACAATTTCTCTGAAGTTCTAGAACAAGAAGGCAAAGCAGAAATGGAAAAAATCTGGATAACATCATATATTTCTTCATTTCTCTATTATATGTGTTTACATTCTAGATGGCTTCTTGGTTCACCACAGGGAAGAGATCACAGGAGGAAAACTTATAGGAATATCATAGCCAAGTTTCAAAGTTCCCAGTTTAAGGAGAAAATATTGGAAACAACAAGGAAAAAAAAACAATTTAAATAGCATGGAACTACACTAAGGATCACACACAACCTAGGAGCAACTACCGAAGGGCTGAAGGTTTTGGAAAATGATATTTCATAGAGCAAAAGAGCTGGTGTTACACCAAGGGTGACTCATACAGGAAAGGTAAATATAATCCTGGAAGAAAAAAAAATGGATATTTAATCAATCAAAAAGCTTTCAGGTATTTGTAAAAAAAAAAAAACAGTAGAGTATTTGTGTGTATATGTACCTGTTTACAGATATGTGTGTATAAACATACATGTGTGTATATGGAATTTCCTACAACCTTAAAGAACATTTTATTAAATAATGTTTAACATTATACAGTAAACTGTGTTTATATGAGTTGACTTGTTGAATTGTTTTTTTTCTTTCATAAAATCAAATTGCATAAGTAGAAATTCCCGTGAATTCAGAAACATTATTTTTGCTATATCTTAAGTAGACACAAATTTATATAACCAGCTCCCTGAAAAGTGAGGGTGTGGGTTCATTTTTTTAAATGTCTTTATTCCTTCAAGAGGAAATAAGATATATTGTAAAGAAAACAAGATTGGGGTTATTATTTTGAGACATGGGTTCTAGAGCATTTCTACACTACTTCAGAGTAAAATGTGGCTTTTGATAAATAACATCATTTCTCTGTACCCCTTATTCTCTGTTCAGTGAAATGTGGGGGCAAAACTATGACATGTAGGGACCCTCTCAGCTTTAAAATAAAATGACTTTCATCTCTTTTTCCAAAACAAGAACAGGGGGAAATTAAATAACAGTATTTTACATTTAAAAAATCATTAAAGAAAACTTTTTAGAGCCAAAGAAAATAGAATGAACATAAGATAGCAAAACTTTCCTAAATATATGGTGGTAATGCAAATTTTACTTATAGAGAAAAGTTTTCACATTTTTTTTCCTCAATGAAGTTCAACTCACATTATAAACATCTTGCTTCCATTCTGATTATTATAAAATAGATATGTATATTTTGTTTTAATGTGCCTGTGAAAAACATGTAATATCATTGCATGAACAGAAACACTGAATTTTGGATTTTTCTGGATAACATCATCTACTTCATTAATCTAGTATATATGTTATTGCATTCTAGATGGCTTCTTAGTTCCCCAAGGCAAACCAATCCAACTTTTTTTTTTTTTGTGAAAGTATTTATCTATATATTTGTAGCCTAATACCCCAATAAGGAAGATAAAAGCAGCTGAAGGGATAAGTTAAGAAAATATAGCCTGGATACTTAGGCCAGCTAGGTGGCCCAGTAGATAGAGACTAGTGGGCCTGATTGGAGAAGGAAATGACAAACCATTCTAGTATCTTTGCAAAGAAAACCCCAAATGGGGTCCAGAAGAAACAGACATGACTGAAATGACTCCACAACAACAATAAAGCATGGATAATTGAAGTCCAGAGGTATAATCTTCTTTATGTTCCCCAGAAAATGAATTTTAAAAAATAAGGCACCTATCATTCCAAACATTTGTTTGATGGGAACCACTCCCACTAATAATGCAGTATAGAACATGTGATTTGACTTAATAGTGACATTTAAGGTAAGATGATTATCAAGGGTTCTTTCTTTTTTGTTTGTTTTGTTTTTGCAGTGTCCAATCAAGTATTCAAGGTCCTCCACAGTGTTTGTTTTTTCTCACCCTAACTTTCACCATTCTCCTCCACAGATCACATCTGTTGCTCTAGTCAGACCTTCTGCTTTCTATTTTTCACCCCTTCACTTATATAACTCCTCAATTTCCCTTTTTCTCTATCTATATTAATTTGATCCATCCTTTAAAAAGTAGTGCAGGGGCAGGTGGGTAGTGTATTGGCTAGAATATCAGCACTGAGTGAGGAGGCCCTGACTTCAAATCCATCCTCAAACGCTTGACACTTACTTAGCTGTGTGATCCTGATCACTTACCACCTATTGCCATGAAAAAATGGATGAAGAAAATTAAATAAAATGCAGCATAAATCCTTCCTCCTCTGTGAAACATTACCAGACCATAATATATTTTATTTATATCCCCTTCTGTGTTCCTGCTAAATTTGTCTGTGTCCCTGTTAAATCCAGCAGGTAGGTTGCAATCACCTAGTTACCCCAAATTATGTTTTCCCATCATTTAGTCTAGTAGTTAATAGTATTCATGGCAATATAGTTAGACGTCCATGACACTGAAAAATTTATAAACAAGTATGAGGGGTTTTGTTGTCGTTGCTTTTGTTTTTAAAGCAAATGAAGGTAATCCACCAGTGATGAAATCACTGGGTACCCTGACCAAAGATAACTTGGGGAAAAAACTGTTCAAGAATGTTTCTGATAATTAGCCCAAGGTCGTTAAAAAATCAGAAATAATTTCAAAACTGATCTAATTCAAAGTTGATGAAAAAAATCACATCAGTACAGATCATAGAACATGAATATTTTAACGTTCAGCAGCACCTCAAATTGAAATAGCCGTTTTATTTTGCAAGACAAGTGGCAGAAAAATAATAAATTATGAAAAAGGACGCTGAGAAATAACAGTATCAATATAGAACACCTTTTCCTCTAGCAAATGCTCAAAGACATATCGTGAGTGTCAAAGGCATGTCCTTCAATATTTAACTTCTTCACTCTTTGTTCCCCATCTCAAGTTGAACAATACGTTAATTACCCGATGAAGCCTTCTAATTACTCTAACAGCTCCACTCTTACTTATAATTACTGCATCAACACTTTCTTTTTCATATGCTTCAATCTATACCTATTACATTGTCATGATGAAGACACATTAACATTATAATACTGTATAATTAGCTGATGAGCAATTAAATTATTCCAGTGCTCTAGTTCCCCTTTGCCAAGAGGTTGGCTTCCAAGCTCTATTATCTTTCCTTTCTCTCCAGTTTGCTTTAAAGGTCCTTTTTTTCCCCAAAAAACAAAGAGCCTCATAAGCTTTATTCAAAGCATTTTGATTTCAAATGCATAAAGAATGCTCACTTAAGTTTGTGATGGGTAGTGAAATGGGTTGGTATTTTAAACAAATTTAAAAGTATGTTCCTTCCTCCTTTAAGTTAAAAAGTGATTTGAAAATCTTTGAAACACTGGAATGTAACAGGGCAGGCCTTTTAAAATTGCTTCCTTTTAATAGCTTTAACATCTTGTTGTTTATACAGATGTTGTTGCTGTTTAGTCATTTTAGTTGTGTCCAACTCTTTATGACTAAGCTTGGGGCAGCTAGGTGACACAGTGAATAGAGCACTGACCCTGAAGTCAGGAGGACCTGAGTTCAAATCCAGCCTCAGACACTTAACACAAAAACTAGCCATGTGAAATTGGGCAAGTCACTTAACCCCAATTGCCCTCCAAAAAAAAAGGCAAAAAGAAAAAAATGACTAACCTGATTGGGATTTGGGGGGGGGGGGGGCGGGGCAAAGATACTGGAGTACATTTCCTTCTCTGGCTTATTTTATGGATGAGGTAAAAGAGGCAAACAAGGTTAAGTGACTTGCCCAGGGTCACACAGCTACTTAGTGTCTGCCTTCAAACTTGAACTCAGGTATTTCTGACTCCAGGCCTGGTGCTCTATTCATAGCAACACCTTGATGTCCTTATACAGACAGAGACAATGAAAATTATTTCACATTCATCACACAAATATTTTTATTAAAACCATAACACATTTTATTGTTCCACAACCCACTGAAAAATAAAGCTTGAAAAAAAGATTAGTGCATTAAAAGCTTTTCATTACATTTTCCAAATTCATAAGAAGTCAGACATACAGGTGTTATTCTATGACATCATTCTACCATAGCAAAAACAAAAAGGGAGTCTTTAATTCATTGAATTTTCCAAATATGTGCATCTCTTTGACTTGACAGGAGTCGGGCCTTCAGTGTTTTTGTTCTTGTTGTCTCTGTGGTGTTTTGAACCTCTCTGTGAGATAACATATGCTTTTCCTGTTTAAAGAGATAGTTTTGCCTCATGATGAGTCTAAAGTAATTGGAATACAGATGGCACCAGAATGCTTGACTCCTGTGGAGTGTTGCAATAACTTTTCTGCATCTATATAAACACTAGTAGGATAATTTTTCAGTCAATAATTTATGAGTGAACTAAATCATCTTCAGATAATTGTTCCCAAAGAATACTATGAGCTATTAGGGGTAGAGAGGGTAGTAGGACTTGTTTTATAAGGAAGACCCATTTAAATAAATTGACTCATAATTTCAGCTTTATCTAGCTATGAGGCAATGCAAGATCTTTCATGAAAATATGTACAGAGTATTTATATATAGAGTCTTTAAAAGAAAGTACTTCATTATAAACTTTGTGTGTATACATTATAAATATATCTATCTGCCTCTGTACTTGTACCTTCATATCTATTTCTAGTTCTACCAAAAAGTCTACCTTTAGGTTTTCTCTCTGATATATACTGTCTTGTGATCCTGAACAAGTCATTCCCTTCTTCTGAAACTGTCTTTCTATATGCTTTCCAGTCCCTTTCAAACAATGGCAAGTGAATTCTGGTCACCCTAACTCTGCCACTGATCTCACACCTGGACCCTGAGCTCTTAGGTATCATTGTTGTTCAGCTATTTTAGTTTTATTTAACCCTTCACGACCCCATTTGGGGATATCTTGGCAAAGATACTGGAGAGGCTCATAATTTTCTTCTCCATCTCATTTAACAGATGAAAAAACTGAGGCAAGCACTGTTAAGTGACTTGCCCAGGGTCACACATTTTTTCTGAGACCAGATTTGAGCTTAGGAAGATGAGTCTTCCTGACTCCACACTCAGCACTCCTGTCACTACACCGCCTACTCTCCAATATTTAGGTACTGCATTCATAGAATGAGGAAGACTAAATGGTAAGGTTAGCAACAACAACCACTTCCCAGGGTTGTATTAAAGGAGATATTATCTGTAAAATGCTTATCATACTGTCTGGAATATAGGAGGGATTGTATAAATGTTAGCTTCTATTATTAATATTAATAATCATTGTTGATGAGTAATAATAATTATTATATGACCTCTGAGATACCTCTCGGTTGTAAAGTTCTCATCATCATAACTAGTTTTTCAAAACACAGAATTCCCTCTGTACAGAGATATCATATCAATGGTTACCTGCGAAAGAAGACCACATTACATAGTCTGCCTGTTTTGGTCTGAAAAATTAAACTTTTTCTGAGAGAAAAGACTTTGGTGTCAGAGAATCAAGGTTCAATTCCAGTTTCTGTCATGTACTAGTTGTATGACCTTGAGTAACTCAACTAATCTCTCTGAGTCTCAGTTTACTCTTTCGTAAAACATAGAAGATGGACTAGAAACTCTATCTAAAGTTATTTCCTGCTTGAAAATTCTTTAAAACATCATGCCACAGCATGGTTCTTTTAAGGAGATTCTTAGTTCTTAAAAGTTTGTGTGAGGGGAGAGAGAAGACGGGAAAGGTCTAGAAATGCTATATTTGAATAAATTAATTTAATATACTTCAATTAATTGTAAAACATGTCTTACACTATGGAGGATGGGGTAGGGGAAACTAAAAATACATAAGACTTGGTTTCTATTCTCAAGAAGTTTGTAATCAAATAAGAGAGATCTCATTTGTGACTAGATAATGAAAATGGAAAGTGGAACCTCATTGGCTCCAGGGAGTAGTGAATGAATGGATTATACTTAGTGTTGTGGGAGACAGAAAAAAACAGAAAAATCCCTACCCTCGGGGAGTTTCTATTCTAATGAGGGGGGAAGACTTCATATAAAGGGGGCTAACTTGGAGGAGACAGAGATTTTTATACCAGTAATGGTTTGGAAATGACTGGGCAGTGACATGAAGGCAGGTACTAGGAATAAGTCCAAATTTAACTTATTAGAGTCCACCATCTCTGGGGTAGGGACCAGGTGGATTTGGTATGAGGTAGTTGAAGATGTTGGTCAGAGAGCAGGGGGCTGGATTTGGAAAGTGAAGAAATGAAATGGAGGCTAGGTTCTGGGGAAAGGTGACAGCTAAGAGCTCGGGAAGCTATGTGGGGCAGTGGAGATAACATCGGATCTAAAGTCAGGAAGATTCCTCTTTCCTAGTTCAAATCTGGTCTCAGACACTTACTAGCAGTGTGATCCTGGGCATGTCACTTAATCCTATTTGCCTCCGTTTTCTCATCTGTCAAATGAACTAAAGAAGGAAATGGCAAGCCACGCTAGAATCTTTGCCAAAAAAAACAAATAAGAACAAAAACAAGAAAATTGGGTCATGAAGATTCTGACAAAACTGAATGACAGTCTAAATACTAGAGATGAAGTGGAGTGCCAAAGTTCAAAGAGTTAGTGAAAGAATTGAAACTAAAATCCAAAATTCCCATTCATATATTCTTTCATGGTGTAGTACCAAGAGTTAGGAAGACAAGAATTAAAATATGATTACAGACACTATAAGACAAAGGGAAAATCTCTTACCTATCTCTCACTTTCCTCTTCTATAAAATAGAGATAAATACCTCTCAGATTTGTTGTGGAGGTCAAATGAGATATTTGCACATCTATATCTATATAAATGATAGCTAATATTATCTTTATTATTTTGCTTATTCATGAGTCCTGCTTTCCAAAACACCACTAAAATTCTGTTGATAAAAATCAACATTTAAATCATGTTTCAAAATGTACCAACAAAGCATTTTTTCTCACAAGAACTCTGTTGAGAGCATAGCACAGATGTGACTTTCCTAATTTGACAAATGAGGTAACTGTATGCTATCAGAGCTTACATGAGTTTCCTGTGGTCATACAGTTCATAAATATTAAAACAAGAATCTGAACACAGGTCTCTTGACTCTAAGTCCAAGCTTTCATTCTGTTACACCACAGTAACTCCTATGCTGCATCTTCCAAGTGCCAGATGTTTTCCCATGGAGTTTTGAGAAAATACTCAGAGAAGAATCAGTATCAGGATCCAAAAGTTATCACCTTTCACTGCACAGCAATAGCTTCCTTATAAGGCTATCGGACACTGGGCACTCACAGCGTTGCTAACCATGAAACTACTATGTACAATGAACTGTCCTAGGTTCTGGTGATAGGCAGACCCTACCCAATCTATGTATATAAGAAACAATTATTCTGCATCTTCCCTAGACTCTACTTCAAACATAAACATCCCTTAGTCAAAATTTACCCAAACTCCGAAATTATTTACCCCCCAAATACCAAAAATGCTGGAGATTAAAGGAAGAAAGAAGCATGTGTTATTGTAGAATTATGGTCCCAGAAGTGGATTTGGAGTGTGAATAAAGTGGTTTGGAAGCCTGGTTCTGAAACAAGCTATATGATTTTGGACAAGCCATATCAATGGTTTTGATCTTAGTTTAATTTATAAAAGAAAGAGAATGAAACATTTTTATTTCTATGTAATATTCATAATTGTGTTATGTGTACAAAGATGTCTTCTTTTCCCTACTAGAATCAAAGTGTTTCCTTTTAGTTCTTAAATAGCTACCAGAAGTTAAGAGTCATACATGTTTCATTTTGGATGCTTAAAAGTAAAAATACAATTTCCCTATGATACAAATGTTAATAGAATTCTCTTATAATAAACTAATGTGAAAATTGCTCCAGGTTCTACCTGTTGGCATATGACATATAGTGGTCTAAGTAAAATAATGGACAATTTGGTATTCAACCAAAGAATAAATTAAATGATACTTCCTTTCTTTTTGAATGATATGGCCATAAAGTAGCAAATAATGGCCTTTTCCCTGTCAAGTCAAATTAGCTTTTTTCTATAGAATTTATTTTGTTTTTCAGGTTTATGTAAAACTGACCTGATTCAAAGCAAATGCAAAAATGTATTTCATAAGAATCATTTCCATAATTGTGTTCATAATTTATATTTACTTGAAAATTTAAATAAGAAACAGGGACAAGAGAAATATAACATTACGCATACTTGGTGTATGATATTTATATAATATAGCAATAGAAATAATGAAGAATCAATTAAAATCTATACCCACTTCATTAGTGGCATCCTGGCAATATTGCTTTTAAGTGTTTGTTTTTTCCTAATTAAAATTCTATTATGCAAGCTGGTCAGTTTTCCCCAATATGTATCTGTTCACCATTTTCATCATTGTCTAACAGATATATTAATTAATCTTCTAAAAAATAGTTTTTTACTTCAATGAATGTTGCTTCTGCTACACATTCATGCAAATCACTTAAAATATTCAGGAAATGAATACTGATTTCACCATTTAAAATTATTGAGAGAATAGCTAATATGGCAATACTGCATTCTAATGCAAAATTACATTGAGCTCAACATAATCCCAGTAAGAGGGGCTACTGATTCAATTTTCTAAGTCTCATAAGATGAATTAAAATCATTTTGGCCAGCAGTGTTCCTATTTGAAGCATTGGAATGAGGGAGTGTTTGCATTTTTATAGTATTATTAGAGTGACTAATGTCCTAACTAATAAGAAAAGTAGTCATCTTTGAAGAAATGTTCCTTAATTCATGATTATGTGATAAAGTAAGAAGTTATTTCTAAAGTATCATTTTCATCTGTTCGTCAATTGAAGTACCACTTGTTAACATCCTTTGTTACCCCCACTTCCTCATACCCACTTCACAAAGACAAAGCTCTTCGAAAGTCTAGAGCTTTTAGTAAACGAATAAACATCACCACTATCATTCTATCTTAATGAATTGTGCCAAATTGCTCATTAAATGATCAAAAGTAAGTCTTCATCGAAAAGCTTATATGGCTTTCAAAATAGCAAAGTCTCTAGAAGAGATCGGAAAACAAATTGAGAACAAAAACATGGAGGAGATCTTCAGTTATTTGGAAGAATATTAAAGCCACAGACAAGGTCATTTAATCAAATAACTACTAAATGGTGGCTTCCCAAAGAAATGGAAACTGAATAAACTGCAACTATTTAAAAAGAAACCATGTTTGAAAAGCTTCCTACCATCAGTAAGTGAGATCTCTGACTCCCACCATAGCCTGGCAAATGAGTATAATCATTCCAGTATATTTGGTCAGAAAGGATTTAGCATATGTGGCATTATTCCTAGAATTTTGTGATACAAGTCAAATTGTACTCATCTATTAACTAATTTTAAAAACTGAGTAAATAATAAGGAAATCTCTTAGTAGTATTATTTTTTGTATACTGAGAAAACACTAAGAGAGAATGGAAATGGAAGACTCGCTTTTTCCAGAGAAAAGCAGAGTAAATGGGAAACTCCCAGTATATGCTAAATAGGATATTCTTGGAATGAAAGCATCAATAGTTTTAAGTTGCAGTATTCTCAGACAGGATATTTTGGATGAATTTACAGCATGTAACAATTCATTAAATAAGATTCATGAGGCTCATGGGTGCTCATAGCACTGCTAGGTATCATATTGACTACTTATGCTATACTTTTTACTAAATTATTCTCTCCAGATAAATAGTCTGCTGAATAATTTATATGCTTTGCAAATCTTAATGCATAATATAAATTTGAGCTACTATCATAATTATTTTTGGACATTTTTTTCAGATTTCCATGTTGGTTTAGTATAATAGAATATCATTAATGCACTGCTGTATTTTTCTCCCTCTATTTTTTCTCTCAAGGGCCACCTATACAAATAATATTTTCATATTTATAAAATACATGTAATATCATTATGTATAGGTGTGTGTGTATGTATATAATTGATTGATCTCTAGCCTATTTAAGAATGTACACTTGATATAGACACATTTATGGGGAGCCCAATGGTTATTTCTTCAGAATATGTGGATGGCAAATTAGATGTTAAATTGATTAAAATAAACTATACAAATTCTAAATTGAAAGGAGGTCTTCACAGTTTGTGAGGTTCTCCAAACACCTTGTTTTTTAGGCAACGTTGTGCTAAGTCCAGTGGGTTCTGGGACACTAGAGAGCCTCAATAAGAGGTTGAAATACAACAATATAGTAAACATAAAATAGATGGAGTATGTGTAGTTCCAGATAACATGTAAATGGATGGACAGTTTTCTGAAATCATTCATGAATTATCTCATACTACACTTTTTAGATAAAATGGTGAGAAGCAATTCCACTAGACAATTCACAACCAGTTAGGTGACTAGACTCCAAGGGCAGTTAGTTGTTAATAGCTCAAATTAAAAATGGCCAGATGTCTTTAATATGGTATCCAAAGATATGTGCTTGACCCTGATCTGTTTTAACAAATTTATCAATGAATTGGACAAAGGTGAGACAATATGCTTATCTATTTTTTGATAAAATAATAATGAGGAGAAAGAAGATAACACATTTATATTGTACTTTAAGATTTGCAAATATTATATCTTTTGATCCTTATAACAATCTTGGGAGGTAAGTACCATTATTATTCCCATTTTACAGGTAAGACAACTAAGACGGATAGCAATTTAGTGACTTGTTCAGGGTACCAAAGCTAAGAAGCATATGAGGGTATGTTCAAACTCAGGTCTTCCTAACTTTATGCTCAGAGATCTAAGTGCTCTAATCACCACTCCTCTTCTTTAACTCTGAAATTTTAAGAGAGATAACTAATACCAGATGACAGTGAGGATTCAAAAAGTGTCTTAATAGGGTAGAGAATTAGATGGATCTCCAATGAAATTCAATAGGGAGAATAGTCTTTCATTTAGGTACAAAAAAATAAAATCAAAACAAACAAACAACAACAAAATCCTTCACAAGTGTAAGATGGGGCTTAAGGTAAAGTAGAAGTTTTCCCAAGAAGGGGGTGTTTAGTGTCCCAGTTTCCATTTCAGACAGGAGAGTGACATGGAAGTCAAAAAAGACAAATATACCTTAAACTGTATCAAAATACAAAGCTTCTAGGAAAAGGGAGGGGATATTGTCACTCTGTGCCCTGGCCTTTTCAAACCTCATCTGGAACATTGTGTTCCATTCTGGGCACCAAAGTCTACAAAAGACATATATACATTGAAGAGCATCAGCTGGTGATGAATAGAGCCAGAGGCAGGAAGACAAATTCAAATATGACCTCAGACACAGTTAGTAATTGTCTGTCCCTGTGAGACTCTCTCTGTTTCTTTAAATGGAAAATGGTGGTGATAATACCTACCTCACAGGGTCATTGTGAGGATCAAATAAGATAATATTTGTAAAAAGGGATTAGCACAGTTCCTGACACATAGTAGGCAATTTATAAATATTTATTCCCTTCCCTTCATTCCCTTCTCACTACCCCACCAGAATAGTGATGGGCCTTGAGTCTATGTCATCTGATGATTTGTTGAAGGAATAGGATGTTTAGCCAAGAGAACAGAAGACTTAATAGGGACAAGAGAGCAGCCTTCAAATATTTCTCACAAGGAAGACCTATTCTGAAAATGTAACACAGAGCAAAGGGTCTAAGTTGTAAAGAGACAATTCAGACTTGATATCAAGAGGAGATTCCCAGCCACATGTCCAAAGAAGTAATAGGTTACCTCAAGTGTTGTGGCACTCCCCCTCCTTGGTAGTGTTCAAGCAAAGTTTACATGATTGATCCCTTTTCAGGTATCATATGGGGAAAATTCCTATTATGTGTGATTTGGAATAAATGTTTATTGAGATCCCTCTAAGACTCTTTTCCTGTGCTCTCCTCATATGGACACCATGTTAATTTAGACCTTATCACTTCTCACTTGAACTATTACAATAACTTCTCAATTAGTCTCCCTAATTCTCACTCAAAATCATTGTCTATAGAGCTAAATGCTAACGTGTTTGTTTGTTTTTAATTTCAGGTCTCATCACCTCACTTGCCTATGCAATAAATCCCAATGACTTTCTAAGGTACCTAGGATCAAATAACTCTTCTGTATAGCTTTTAAAATCATTCCTAAGATGGTCCCAATCTACTATTTCAATCTTATATATTACTCTATAGTTTCATTAAGCTGGATTTCTAGTTGGCCCTCATGAATTAGACTCTTCTCATACTTCTTCCCTACATCTAGAATTCTCTAACTTCTCACTTCCACCTCATGGAATTGCTGGATTCCTACTCCACCTTCTACATGAAGCCTTAACTGATATGCTCCCCCCATTTGGCATTCTCTTCCTTCTGAAAAAAAAAACATATCTTCTATATAATTGTATATGCTTGTTGATATACTTATTGTCTTCCCAATAGAATGTAGGTTCCTTGAAGGTAGTCATTGTTTCGTGTCTGTCTGATGAACTTTGGAATTGATTACATGACAAGGAAGACACTGGCACAGGACTGTTCAGCATGGTATACCATGATCAAAGAAGGCTCTGTGCTCTATGAGCAAAACAGACTTGAAGTGGCACAAAAGAAATGTGAGATGTGCAAATTTAGAGAATTTTCTTCAAAGGCTCACAGGGACTATTTGTGCCTAACCTGTGGTAGAGCATTCTAAGCTTCTATTGGTCTGATCAGCCACAGCTGGACACCCTGTAACTAGACTTTAACATAGTGATGTCATTTTGGTCTTCTTCAAGAAGGAAAGACAACAACCAAGAAACCATTCTTTCATTATTATTATTATTTTTTGCCTTCAGGGTCTAGCACAATGACTGTCATAGATGAGGTGCTTAATAAATGTTTACTGGTTGACTGACTGAGGACTTCCATCCATTAAATAGAATTTGGTGGAAGATTTATGAATATGCATGGATAAGAATCACATAGGATAAAAAGATATAATCAGGGAGTGGTATGAACTGGTGCAACAAATGTCCACAACAATAAAATGACTAAGCCATCCAAGGATAAAATTAAAAGATTTTTGGTCCCTTTAAAAAACCCTTTTTGCATATGAAACCAAGTTTAGCCATCACATTTACCTGATAGCTACAACAAAAAGAGAGCAGTCGTTAAATGATTTATTTTTTTAAAGTTGACCCCAGGACATTTTAGAAAGCACAAGACATAGCAGAAGAGAGATAGAACTGGAAATTTGAGGAAATATATGTTTACACCACTTGAAAAATTCTTCTTGGCAAAACTATGATGGGAATCAAGGCCGTCTGGTCTATTGACATTTTAAAATATTCTCTACCTCCCTCTTCCTCCAGTCCCCTCTCCCACCTCTCTCCTAAACTTGTTTCTATTTAATTGCAACTCCAATAAGATGGAATATAGATTCAAAAATCTCACCCATTATTTAGATAAGGAAGACACATAAATACTATTATTTAACTAAACTTGAGTCAGGGATATATAACTGTAAGTGAATATCAAAGTATATGAAGTAGACAATCCAGTAGAAATGTCTTTCTAGTTCTGGACTAGAGAAGTAATAATTCTAAAAACTCTAGACATTAAGGAAACGGCTCATGTATACTTAGGATTTGTTTGTCACGAATAAGTAAAACAACATTTGGTAATCAGAGATTTCTGAACAATCAGAGGTACCTAAGTATATCTAAAGACTTCCTTTTCTTCGAATTGTTTGCAATGTTATCTCTTTTCTAGGATCCTTCTATAAAAGATTGCTTAAATATATAATTTTACCTTAATGTTTAAAATAATACTTTTTAAGGAGGAAAAAAAGGCTGTATCGAATGTCTCCAGAGATCTCAAAAACCTATGTTTAGAAAGATGTTTCTAAGCATACTGAGAGCCTAATAACAAAACACAGCAAGTGGTCAGTAACCATGGTGGAAGAAGCAGATTCCCAGAGGAGCAGCTTATCCTCCTGGGAATACAAAAGATGACTCAATCATACAAAGAGGGAGGCCAACGTCCACAAACTGGCTTGCATGTCTTACCATCTATTGGGTCTGTGAATATAAGATTGATTTCTTTCAAGTACTATACATGTTAGATGCTTCATCACTATTTGGGTGATCCTTGAACATCAACTCTTCAGAAAACATGGTGTTCAGTATTTCCCAGCTGCACTAACACCAGGAAAAAGTTAGTTTTAAAAAGATAGGTCTTTGTCTCAGATATAACCTTTGTTAGAGTAATTATTGTTATCATTCTTGTTATTTTGCAAATTCCCAAAGACAATAAAGCCCAGTTTTCTCCTCTTATTCAATTTTGGGTGTACTGCATTGTCCATTTTCAATGAAAATCCAAGATATATTCAAGTTAGATACATAAGAAAAGATACATATATGCACATATATGTGTCTACTCAAATACATATGTGTCAACATTGTTGTATTTCAATATATGCATATAAATATCAATACAAAGTTAATATAAATATGCATACATTCAAATGTATGATTTCTACTGGTGTTGTATCAAATACTGTCATAATCAAAATAACAGACATCCTATATCTACTTGATTTTTCCTTTCTGGATAGTTAGGTCAAACCCCTTTGAATGATTATGGATCTCTTTTAGAAAACTGAAATATTTGAGGGAAATGAGGCACTTGGTGGGTATAAGAAGGCTATAGAACTTTTTAAAAAAGGGAATTACAAGAAAAAAATCATATAAAAGATGCCATCAAGGAATTGAAAGCATAGTAAAAGACAATGAGACACATCAAGAGCAAGGAATAAAGTGGTGGGAAGCCAACATGGCATTCTGATAAAGTCAAAAGAAAGTGAAGAAGATCCATTGCGAATGTGGTGGACCCTTTGTGGTGATCTTTTGGGAAAATTCAGATGCAAGTTCCAAAGAATTTGTATCCTTGAAAGGAAAACTCATAGTTATGAGACAGTATATTGATTTGATTGTTGTTGTTTGACTTTTGTTCTTGAACAAGACCATGACTTTGGGGAGGTGATGCCATGTCAGGCAAGTGAACATGATTTAAGTGAGGGAGGGCTGTGCAAAGTCACCAGTCTCATTTTCTCCTCAGGAATCATCTGAGTTGAGTGGTAAGATATAGATTGGGATGACTGGAAATGGCCCACATGCAGTGGGAGACCATGGTACATACTTAATATATTTAATATATAACAATCAAAATATTTATTCCTTGACTGTTGGGGTGAAGAATGAAGATAGTGAACACAATGGACATTTATTTTGCACTTTGCCACTACAAAGTATTTTATATACTTTGTCATGTTCATTATGATCACAGGCACTTATTTTAGCATAGTAATACTGTATTACCTTCATGTACCAAAATTTATTTAGTCATTTTTGAAAATATGGGCATCTATTCCTTTCTTATTCTTTTATAGTAAAAATAAAAGAGTCACAATTATTTTGGTGTATATAGGTCTTATATAGGGTCTTTTAAAAAAAAATCTTCTATGTCCTTATATTATATGCTTAACAATAGACGAATTGTAACATGATTCCAAATTGCTTTCTGAAATGATTCCAGAATGAATAGATTCCAGACTTCTTTCCTCCTGTCCTTTCTTTCTCTTATTCTCTTCCTTCCCTTCAATTCAGTTTAACAGCCATTTAATTTGTTTGCCTTATTTATACAATCCAGATTATAATAATAACCAGGGTTGGTATGAGGTTCAAATAAGATATTTGTCAAGCATTTAGAACATCATCTGGCACAGAGTAGGTGCTATATGAATGTTAGATATTATTTATCATGACTATTGCTAATATTATTATTATCATCATCACAGTACATGGTATGAAACCTTTGTTTATAACTAATTTGTGTCATACTGCTTTCCAATATTTCCATCAATTCTTATTTTTTAAAATATATTCCCCCAAGTCATGCATTCTCTCAGTTTACAAAACACTGGGTTCAATTGCTTCAGATTCTTTATTTAGTCTGTTCCATTGAAGAGTGTTGTTATTATTTGTTTTCAATATTTACTTGTTTGTGGTTCCAGACCTCTGATTTCATTAGTTGAAGAAGTTGCGGGGGAAACATTTCCTCTACCAATGGTGGTTGGCATTTTCATTTCATTTTGAGACCTTAGACAATTTGCCAGGGGTGCTGACAGCTGAAGTGATTTGTCTAGTTTCACAAAGTTCATATTTGTCAGAGGCTGGACTGGAATGTATGACTTATTGAGTCAAAATCCAGCTCTTTAACCACTTGCCAAAATTTGTATTTTTTGACCAGTACCAAAACATCTTCATGATTTCTTTTTCTCAATTTAATTTGAAGTCTGGAAGAGTTACTGCCCATCATCTTTCCCAAGGTGTCTAGGTCTATAACAATGGGAATCATTTGAATCAGTTACATCACTTTATACACATATTACATTTATAGTTAAATATGCATTACTTATGCACAAATACTGATAATAAAAAGGGGTGAAATTTTGACAAAATCCTGCAGAAATACATTGAAAAGGAAAGAATACTTTTCAGATGAGAAGATCATGAAACCATCCTTGATCACTTTAGGACAATATAATCTCTCTTTTCTTTGAAATCATCGCACTTATTGGCTATTTAACTCATTTTATAATTAATTGCCTATAGAAATGTTTCATTTATCAGAGGGGAACATGCCTATTCAATTATCAGGAGGTAATCTGAGCAAATACAATATAGTTAACAGGATGTAATCCATTGATAGATTTCAAAGAAAGAATTAAAAGGAGCTTGTGTCATTTCACACCTCTATAAACTCATTGACAAAAATGAATTGAATTTACACTAATCTTTCTGAAATAATTCAAGTTTCAAAGAGATTAGATGGCTAGTTACATATCCAAAATTAGGTTAAAGTGAGTATATACTATATAATGTGCACATATACATGTCATATATTCTGTAAATAATATATATGCTATATGTCATCAATATAATGTAAAATTATTTTAATATGAAACTATAGTAATATGTTCATTAATTTATAATATTGTTGCATAATATAAAATTATGCATATAAAGTATAAATGAAATGTAATTATTATCACTGTTATCAATATAATGTAGAATAGATGATAATTATAGTAATATATTATATTGATTATGTATAATACACTTTCCTATCTTCCTTTTTTTTTTTTTTTAAAGCAATTGGGGTTAAGTAACTTGCTCAAGGTTACACAGCCAGTTATTATTTCTGGGTGTGGTGCTGAGTATCTGAGCCCGGATTTGATGCAGGTCATCCCAACACTTTTCCTATCTTCTTAAAAAGAGGGCACTCACCATAATGTGATCTTTTCTTTAGATGGTTCCAAGTCATTATTAGAAGCATCAGGAACTACCCTGTAATGTAATGATATTTAGGAAGGCCTATGTTCAAATCTGTCTAAGAAACTCATTAGGTGTGTGACCCTAGATAAGTCATTTAATCTCTCTCAGGCTCAGTTTTCCCATCTGTAAAATAAGAATAAAAATAGCATCTATCTCACAGAGTTGTTGTAAGGATTAAATGAGTTATCATATATAAAGCAATTTTCAAACCTTTAGGTACTATGTAAACATCGGCTATTTTGTTGGTGTATAAAGCTTTACCTTTTGATCTCTCCCTCAGAAGTAAAACAGGGAAGGCATGTACTGAATCAATACTAACTTACAGAAAGATTTAGAATGGGTAGTAAGAGATCATGGAGACCAATCTGTTTATTTTATGTAACTGTAAAAGGAGAAGCCCGGATTGGTATTATGACTTTGCTACAGTCATAAAAGTATAGTAGTTATAGAGACAGGGTTTAAACCTAGGTCTTATGGCTACAACTGCCACATTCTCTTCATTAAACCATATTCCCTCTATCCAGCTAACATTTTGTTGCCATATTATTTCCTTTGATATGCACCTTATTGTATGTCTTAGGCCCATAGAGAATGGAAATTGGATAAACAAAAGAAGAAAAAAAAACAGTCCCTGCCTTCAAGGACTTCATATGCTAATTGCAGAATGTATTCAAGCTAAATAAATGGTAAATATAAGACTTACCCTTAAGTATTGTTCTGAGGATAAAATGAGAATATGTATTCCATATAAATAATAGACTATATGTATATAGTACTATATAGTACTTTATATAGACTATATAAATACAAAAATATAACATACATATTAGCCATTACATTGCTGTTGTTGCTGTTATACCAGTTGGGGGCACAAGACTAAACCTTCTTTGCAAGATTAAGTTTTAGCTGCTTAATGACCAAAATGTAAAAGGAAATTGACCAAAGATCCTAGTTATTATAAGTATGGACAGTGCTCAGCTGGGGTGATTCCTACACAGATTTTACAGCAGGTACACACATTCCATAAGTGTCTTATGTCTTATAACCAGTTGATAAGGAGTCAAACTCCCATTAGAATGTGTAGTCAGAAATGGGGTATGTTCAAAAAGTCACTTGCTGACCAGTGATAACTCTTCTGGCGCAGGCTAATACACTGGAATTACTGTCATGGGAGAAGACAGAAGAACTGCTGAGTATCTATGGGTACAGGAGGGATCTTGGGTTCTTTCTTATCCGGAGCCACGAAGAAACCTACAGTACAAGACTGAAATTTCTTCTCTTTTTGTTGCATCCATTCCCCCCCTGCTTTTCAGTGAAGAACACTAGAGATAATTATAATCTTATGAGCTTCAACATGTGAGAACAAGACTCCAGAAAGGTCCAAGATATGAGTTCATGTTTGGCTTTGTGGTCAGCCAGCCTAGTATGTAGTCACCAAGGAGTGACATTCAGGGGCAAACTAATAGTAGCTAAAATACAGTATCATACACATTTAGAAGTAAACTCAACTAAAGCAATTCCTTTTAGAAATTGCATTAAGTCTGAGAATACCCTTTCCAAGGAGTGAAGTGATATAGGATAGAGTATCCCTTTTTTGGGGTGACTAGGTAGCTTAGTGGATAGAGTGCCAGGCATAGAGTCTTGGAAAATTAATTTTCCTGAGTTCAAATCCAGGCTCAGACACTTATTAGCTGTGTGGCTTTGGGCAAGTCACTTAACCCTGTCTGCTTCAGTTTTCTCATGGGTAAAATGAGCTGGAGAATGAAATGGCAAACCCCTCCAGTCTTTGCCATGAAAACTCCAAATGGGGTAATGAAGAGTCTGAAACCACTGAAAGGACTGAATAACAAATGCCTCCAGTGGTTTGGGAGAGTAAGTAATCCTTGTTAAATTTTTTTTAAGTAAATATCCTTTTGTAAAAACTGAAGCAATGTCAATTACTGAAGTGGAATTGGGCTACTACTTGCTGACTGCCAAAAGAAGGAAGAAGGAAGACACCTCTATGGGGATTTGAATAGTTTTAAAGAAAGATGCTGGGGTCACTAGGTAGTGCAGTGAAAACAGCACCATCCCTGGAGTCAGGAGGACCTGAGTTCAAATTTGCCCTCAGACACTTAAGACAAAAAAACTAGCTGTGTGACCTTAGGCAAATCACCTAACCCTAAGTGCCCTATGTTCCCCCCCTCACCCCCCAAAAAAGATGCTTCCCCAGTAATTCCTCAGGGGCACCCTGAAGAACGGGGGGGGGGGGGGGAATAGAATAAGAACAGAGTGCTCTGGGAGATTCAGGACAGATTATCACTACCTAAATCCACCTGTCCTAAATTTCTCTGATTTAAGTTTCATTTAACTTGCTGGGCTTTCTAGGAAATCAAAAACAAAAACCTAAGACCTCAGACAGGCTAACGAGGCTTCAGAGAAAGGCACATTAAAAGGTTTGTTTACCTTTCTAGTCTTTGCTGATCTATATGCTCTTCTTGCTGCTAACCGCAGCTCCAAATCTGTATATTCTCTCACTCTAAAAATGTGCTCCTCAGATCTAGCAGGTAAAAGGACAGTGGTGGAAACTCCCCTAAATAGCAGATATTTTTGCTCCAACAGCCAATAAAAATGCATCTAAAAATTGTCACAAAAGAAATCAAGCCATGCAAAAAGAACAATCTCCAGAAGTCAAGGAATCCTGTAGCTGAAATGACAATCTGTCTCCCGGAGAACAAAGGCATTGCCACATTCAGCTGAGAATCCAAGTGTTTGCACTTTGCCAGTAATTCCCACGAACACAGAAGAACGCCTAAGTACAGAGTCTGGTATAAATAATGGCTATTTCTCCCATTCAGTAGTCAAGAGATAAATCTCTGAGCTCTGAAAAGTAGTATTTGAGCAGCATTTGGGAGCCTTGGGTCTTATTCTCTGTGCTGCTACTGATTTGCTATTGATGGACAAATCGCTTAATCTCTGTGCTTCAGGTAAAAAATAAGAATGATAATACCATTTTATAAAGTAGCTTGAGATACTAGGATTAAAGGTGGAAAAAGGGCAAATTGTTATCAATTGAGTAAAAGTTATATTTAAATAGCATGTATGCCAGAGACACTATTGCCTTCTGAAAAGGGGGGTGAGAGTGGAGATGGGGAGGGAACACTCTCTCACACTGTGTTCTTTAGGGAAAAATGTCTCATTCTCCACACAATAGTTTCTGTAATACAATGTTAAGAACTTGGTGGGGGGGGTGGGGGTTGATGCTAGTGACTGTTGACCTTGGTAACAGGCCTGCCTCTCTCTCATGGTAGAGAATGATATCAAATTATTTCATTAGACAAAAAAAAAAAAATCAAATCAAGCCCTATCATTCAACACAGCTGTTTAACAAGATAGGCTATCCAATTAAAAGGAAAATTTTACTGATTTCAACTAAAATTGTATGGCCTTTAGTCCCACAGAACTATTTCTCTTCCTCCTCCTTTCCCTATTACAAATCTCTCATGACCCTTCCAATGTAAAGATAGCAGCTCATGTTTCTAACACCTTTTGCAGTATATAAGGCCTCACATCAGCTCAGGTGGTCTTGTTACTATTATATAAATGAGGAAAGGTTCAGGCATGATTGGACTTGAGCAAGGGTTTGCAAGTGGCAAAGTCAGAACTTAAACCTACATCCTCTAAGCTGAAAATTCAATGCATTTTTACCTCTTTTTAGAAGAGTGGACTGGACTCAATTTGTGATTTCTTTTATATAGGAAATACTCAGTGAGGTAAGACCCTATAGTTATACAGATTAGTATTCAGTTGTTTTTTTCAGTCATGTCCAACTATTAGTAACCCCATTTTGGGTGTTCTCAATTGACAAAGATATTAAAGAATTTTAAAATTTCCTTCTCCATATCATTTTACAAGGGAGCCAACCAAGGCAAACAGGGTCAAATGACTTGCCCAGGGTCAAACAACTAATAAGTGTCTCAGACTGGATTTGAACTCAGGTCTTCCTGACTCCAGGCCTGGCACTCTATGCACTATGAGATGCCTGGGGTATTGAGAGGTTAAGAGTCTTGCCCAGAGTCATAGAATCAGAATGTATCAAGGAAAGATTTGAACCCAGGTGCTCCTGAATTGGAGGCTAGCTTTCTATTCACTATATTAATAGTTCTCTTTTCACTAAATCCCACAAATTTCAGAAGTATTTTGTCGGGGTTTGTTTATTTAATATTCACCTTGTTTTTGTAAAATTCAAATTATATTTTTCCATTGATCTTTTTTTTTCATTATTGCTGTTTCTTTTTCTACTTTGTATGTTCCAATAGTAATTGTGTATATGCTACATATTTGTTGATTACTCACATATTATGTTTCAATATTTAAGAATAAAAATATAATGGCCCAGTTCCAATTTTTGGTCAAGCTATTGAATGGACTTTATATCATATTTTAATGAGAACCAGCAGCACTTTAGAACTGTGTCCAATGCTGATGATTTGTGTTTTCTGCATCACCATTTTCAGCAGCAAACTCTTAAACTCAGTGATGTTTTCTGATGCAGTGCTAACCTAACACTACTTAGTCTCTGAGGCTTGGTGAGATCAGAACTTACATAATATGGCTACAGGCATCAGAATACAAAACAAACTCTAAAGGAGTTTCGGATGAACATGCCAAGCATTTTGTTTTTTGTTTTTCTGAGTAAGGAAAGTATGAATAAGTTCTATACCTCAGTACCAGACACTGTTCAGATGAGGTTGACTTGTGAACCACTTCTTTTTGACAAGTAACCTAAGTGGATTTTCCAGCTGAGAGTCAAATTCCTATTATGAATTGTGAGTGGGAAGATTTATAAATTAACATGGCCTACTTTTAGACTTTCGTTGCTGTCATTCCACTAAGACACATTTCTTTCCATTTTTGTCCTCTGTAATCACTTCTCCTGTATGGTTTTGAAGCAATTAGACTTTTCTTAATGCCTCCTTTCCAAGCAAGACCTAAAAAACTCTTCAGTCTACTGCACTCCTTGATTTCACCTTTCCTTTTTCAACTATTCCCATTCATTGTCTCTCCTAATATTCTCATGGATCACCAACATTCCATGATTTCCCCCCACTTTTTACATCCCAATGAATGAAATCATTCACCACTGAGCAGCTGGTGTGCATAGCACTGTGAGACAATGCCATACCTTAATAAGCCCATTCCTACCTGTGTTTGGGAATAACACGTCTACTTTAAGTTTTGCTCCTCTATCTTTGTCTCTTTTCCCCCTGAGTCTAGATCTCCGTCTGTCTGTCTCCCTCCCTCTGTCTGTCTGTCTCTAACTTTCCCCCTTAGGGAATCAATAGCACAGTCTAAGTCCTTATTTTTATTACAGTTCATAACTTATAAATCTTGTTCTGCCTTTCATCAGCAGCAGCATTTTCATCATATCCACTTAGATCAAGCAATTTTAATATTTTAATCATTTTTAGACCTGGAGTAGTTCTACTCTCTTACAATATGAATTTGGATAAGCAACTTCTTTTCTTTGTGCCTCAGTCTCCTCAACTATCTGATTACTAAGGTCTAGATCTAACATTCTAGAATGCCATCTTAAATGTTCGCAATTAAATTTTGTGAAAGTGTAAGACCTTAAATGTCACCTTGATGCCATAGGAGCTCTGCAAGGAGTCTCAAATGTGTCTTTCTAGATGTTCATTTTGTTATATAGTAATAATTGCCAAACTTGGGTTTCTTGACATAGTACAGACCAAACATTCCAACGGAGAATCAAGTAAACAAGTGTTAAGTATCTACCATGTTCCAAGCATTTGCCAAATGCTGGCAATACTATTGCAAAGCTGAAACATGCTGTTCTCAAGGAACTGATTTTATACTGGAGAAAACAAGTTCACAGAGAGGAAAACAAAGGATAATTATAAAATAAAATCACAGTATTGGGAGGTATGAAATCAAATCTGTTGGTTAATCGTATCCAAGAATTCACAGAATACAAAGCTCAGTATTCTATATGGAATATTATGTAATTCTGTCTAAATCTAAATACATAAAAAGCCAAAACACATGGGAAAAGAGATATAATAGCAAATATAACACATTGTTAAACATACAATAAATATTAAGTCAATGTTACATTAAAAGGTTAAAAAATAAATTGCATGGGATCTAAGTAATGACTATATTTGAATTGATGTACTCTTTATACATTACTTTTAGGCATATATATGTATATATGATGTACATACATTAGTTATTAGATCCAAACTAGGATTTATGTTTTAAAAATATCCGTTTACCAATATTCATGTCATTCAACAAACATTTATTTTATTTGGCACCAACAGCATTTGGGTCACTATGTTAAGTAACTGTGAATATCAAAATAGTTGATCACAGACCTTGTTCTCAAGGAGGTTACAACCTGAGACTAAGACCTGAAGATATAACTGTGAGATAAGAAAGAGCTTAACAAATGCAAAGGAGATGAGCAGGCAAAGAGAGATGGGAAATAAAGGAAAATTTTGTGGAGTTGGTCCTTAAAGAAGATGGGAAACCTTAAGAGACAAAGACAAGGTAGTTGTTGGAAAAGATGTCAGGAACAGAGAACAATTTTAGCCAAAAAAAAAAAAAAAGGAAAGAAAAGATGTAGGAACAGAGAGTAGTCCAGTCCAGATAGAAAATAAAGTATATTAAAAGTTGTCATATGAGATAAAAAAGGAAAAGGTAGATTGGAGTTAGATTTTGGAAGGTATTATATATTAAAATATGTGATTTTTGCTTTATTTGCTTATAAATAGGGAGGTATTGAAGGTTTATATATGGACCAGATAAGAGCAGGACACTAAAATTTGAACTCTAAAAGAGGAAAACTTTGTAAACATGTACCAAGTCTTAAGATATTTTTTTCCTATTACAAATATGGACTATGAACCACTATGAAAAGGTTGGATTTATACTAATGATGCAGGCTTGTTCAATATTAGGAAAATTAGCAGCATAATTGACCGCAGCAATAACAACAAAAACAAAAATCATATGATTACATCAATAGATGCAGAAAAAGCCTTTGACAAAATACAATACCCATTCCTATTAAAAGCTCTAGAAAACATAGTAATAAATGGAGTTTTTCTTAAAACTATAAGTAGTATTTATTTAAAACCAAGAGGTAGTATTATTTGCAATGGGGATAAACCTGAAGCCTTCCCAATATTAGCAGGAGTGAAGCCAGGACATCCATTATAAACACTATCATTCAATATTCTATTAGAAATGCTAGCTATAGCAATAACAACAACAAAAAAATGAACTTGAAGGAATAAAAATAGGCAATGAGGAACATAATTTTCACTCTTTTCAGATATGATGATATGCTTAGTAAACCCTAGGAAATGAACTAAAAAACTAGTTGAAACAACTAACAACTTCAGCAAAGTTTCAGGATATAAAAAATAAACTCCCATAAATCACCAGTATTTCGATATACTACCAACAAAACTCAGCAGCAAGTGACAGAAAAAGGAAATTCCATTTAAAATAACTGCAGAAAACATAAAATACTTGGGAATCTACTTGCCAAAACACACCCAGGGATTACATAAACACAATTACACAAATATTTTTCACACAAATAATGATTGATCTTAATAACAGGAAATAAGAGGCAGAGATGATGCCTTCATGAACTACCAAGGATTGTCAAAGAACATACTTTGTAGTTTAGCCTTTGTTATAACATTTTCTCCATTGCTTTCCCACGTCTAGACCATCAATGACTTCAAAAAAAAATCAATCCAACTCTCAATGTATAAATGCTTACACTGAAAAGTTGAGTCAGTTCCCGAGAGTCAATACAAAATGGCTCCAGCAAACCTCTGGATATAAGCTTAGCATGCAGTTGTTATAATGCATTACATGATGGGAGAAACACATAGCATGTACTGTTGATACAATAAGATCCCCATGGAATCTCTGTGCTATGCCAAGGGCTAAATGCACAGGCTTCTTTAGAAAAGCCATCAGATCATAAAATGATAGAGTCTGAAAAGACTTAAAAAAAACACCAAGCCCAGTCTCTTTTACTTTATATGTGAAACTAAAGTCTAAAATACTTCCCCAAGGTCACACAGCTGCTAATAACAAAGCTGCATTAGCACCCAAATCTTCTGGTTCTCAAACCAATGTTCTTTGCCCTGAAGTGTATCAGTCAGTTATACTAAGGATAGAGGCTGCTAGGTGGCACAATAGAAAGAATGCTGAAACTAGAGTCAGAAGACCTTAATTTAAATTTATCTTCAAACACTGACTAATTTTGTGACCTTGGGGAAGTCACTTGATGTAATGTAATGCCAAAAGAAGGCAACTTCCCAGGTTCAAAATACCAGCATAGGTGCTCTCTATTTTATTTAGTGACAAACCAAGAACAGAGAAGATCAAAACATGACATCATTCAAAATACAGCATTTACAAAGTGTGATTAAATAATCTCCAAGTACTACCCCACCCCAGGACCTTCCAATCATTCAATCAATTACAAAGTCTCTGTTCCAAATACTTCTCCACCCCTAGGCTATACCTTAATTAAGTCCACCACAAAGCCCCTCTTCTCAAATGGAGATTAGTTTCCAAACATAAGTAAAATACATTCATTTGCTCAACCATAGAACACAAAAAGGTCAAAAGTTCCCCACCCCTGGATCACAATTGAATCTACCCCAGAGTTACATCAAGTTTAAACACAGCACTTAATACCCAAATGGAGGTCTTTTCTTCATCTTGACACGAGGCAAGTTCTCAGCAATCTTAGTTCCTGGAGAGACAAGGCTTAGCAAGGCCATAAGATACATTGCCAGTCCCTTCATGAATTTATCCTCTGTCTGTAGAACAGCCCTAGAACCCCTGAACACATTAGCAAAGCCCTCTCCTAGGATTTCTGTAAACATACAACAAGAAAATCCTTCTTCAGGGCTTCTGAACCAACAGAAAGGCTCCCAGACCCCTGCAACAACAGTACTGTCCCTCACCAGTGGACAGTATTCATTCTGTCTGCAGGACAGTCTCCAGACCCCTGCAACAACAGTACTGTCCCTCACCAGTGGACAGTATTCACTCTCTGTCTGCAGGACAGTCTCAGGCCTTCTTAACCAAATGCCAGGTTCCAGGACTTCTTCAACAGGACAGTCTTTCACCAGTGGACAAATCTGGCAAAATAACATCAAAACAGACAGACAAAGTACCAGCAAAACAGCCATGTCTCCTCAGTCCTTGGCAGCTCAGGGGGCAGGTCTCAAAAGTCCAGGGCAATTCAAAGCGGCCACCAGCAATCCTCTTTAGTCTCTCTCTCTCTCCATGAGGTGCTGCTTCCAAAAAAGATCTTCCGCCTCTCTCCAGTGTCTCTCCAAATCTACGTCACCAGCTCCTCCCACTTCAGGACTTTCTTTTCACATCAACAAGCCCATCCCACAGGTGGGATTAACAAACTCTGGGTTTTAATACAATCAATTTGAAAACCAAGCCAATACAGGGGAATCTTTAATTGCCATTACTATCACACTTGACCTGTGTATACCTCAGTTTCTTCAACTGTAAATTGGGGATCATGACAGTACCTACCTCCCAGAGTTGTTGTGAAGATCAAATGAAATAATATTTGTAAAACACTTAGCACAGTGCCCAGCACATAGTAGGTTCTATATTAATGCTAGCTATTATTATTGCTATTATCATTATTATTTGGTAGAAGAACTTTCTAACCTTAGTTTTACAACATTTCAGGATATCTTCATGTTATCCTGAGCTAGTCACACAATAAAATTTAAAGTTATAAAATAAATTAAATTTTGATTAATTCTTTAAAAATGTCACAAGCACTATTAGAGGAGGGAAATATTAAAATATTGAGAAGTTCATTATGGGATCGTAGATAAGTCAGACCCCAACGTAATGTTATATGGGTGTGTCTTCTCCCAAACATTTTTGGATTCTTCTATATTAACTGATAGATCCTCACATGACTTCTCAAATTCAAATATTCAGGTTTTGTAGATACCACCAAATGTAGCGATTTCTAATAACCAAATAGGAAAATGAATAGAGTACTAGACTTGAAATCAGGAAGATGTGAGTTTGAATTCTCTCTCAGATATTTACTAGCTCTTTTATCCTGGGTAAGACAAACCTTTTTTTCCCCTCAGTTTTCTCATTTAAAAAATGGAGATCATGTTTCTCTTTTCTAAAGTTATTGTGAAGACCAAAAGAAACACTATCTTAAGTGCTTTGTAAAATTTTAAGCACTATATAAATGTTAGGTAGTAATATGTTTTTTCATCTTTGCATCAAAGTCATTTATTAAATGTCACACTTTCAACATGATGCAACATCTAAAGCATACATGGTACTTAAATTAAGGGAATTTAAGTGAGGGGGAAAGAAAATAAAGTTGCATATATGGTTTAGCCCTGACTTATCTAAGATCCCATAATGAACTTCTCAATATTATAATATTTTTATTTAATATTTAATATTCAATATTCAAAAATGACAACAAATGCAGATGATTCATTAAAACTTAAAACTATTCTTAGATTCACTCTGTTTTACCAAGGGTCATTTGTAGAATATATTAATACCTTGATGCTTAAAATGCTATATAAAATCATATAGGTAGACTGTATCAATGTGACAAGGCATTTGGATTCAGCTTTTTATTTTTGAGTAGGTATCTCCTTACATCAAATTGAATTGCTTAGGTATGACCCTCAAAATATTTTTCTTAGGTTTACTTTTTTACCTAAGACCTATATTTGCTTTCCCTTCTTGCTATCTTCCAAATTAAATTAACCTCTCTAATATTTTATTTTTACAAGGGCACTGGTTCCTTTATGGGGATACAAAATTTAAATACAAACCTCCAGCCTCTAATAATGTTTATAAATCTAGCAGGTTAATTGAAAAAAGTTGAAGTCGTGATCAAATTCTTTGACTCAGAGACTATATTTCAGTCTATTTTCTCATGCTACTTGAAATTCAGTTAAATTTCATGTAAATGAGCTTGAATTTAAAAGAAAGTTTGTAATTGATCCTTCTGATTTTTTCACTAATTTCTCTGAAGTAGGCAATCTACACAAACACTTATTAGACACATTATACAAAAGCATATACTTAACTTCGTTTTTATATTTTTACATGTACATCATAATCATACATAGGATAGAAGTTTTCACATGGGTATAAATAACTAATTTTAAAAGTGAAATTGTAAAATATGACAATCCATTGGTTATAGTCCAAATTCAAAGTTAGATGGGATTTATCAGGTCTAACAAATCAAAATACAAAGGTCTTGAGACAAGAGGGATTTGCCACTACACACACATTTATAACTTGCATCTCTCATCTCAAAATCACATTGAAATAGGATATTCAGAATCAAACATATAGCAAACATCCCATCATTTGGGTTCCTTCACTAATTTTCCTTCCTATACCTGATCAGAAGATTTCAAAGATTATTTAACTTGGAATCAAGACATGAGTTTGAATCATACCTCAGACACTTACAAGCTGTTTGATCCTTGGCAAGCTATAGAACCTCTCTGAGCCTCAATTTCCTCATTTGTTAAATAATGAGATAGGACATCATGTCCTCTAAAGTCCCATACAACTCTAAACATATAGGTTTATGAGCCTGGTGTGAGTGTGTGTGTGGGGTGAGGGGAGATTGACAAACAGGCATTTATTTACAGAGTAGATTAGAGGTAGTGTCTCTGAAAGGAGTCAGAACAGAATGTTCTCTAGGACTTCTTTCCCTCAAAATTGACTTCAAAAACACAAAAATTTGGTAAATGTGTACCTTAGATACATTAACTCTATGACTAGTAGGAATTCTAATAATTCTATCAATATGTTAATTTAATTCAACATTTATTAAATATCTACTATATGGGAGGGCCCCTAGGTGGCATAATGAATAGATTCATCTTCCTGACTTCAAATCTGACCTCAGACATTTACTAGCTAGGTGACCCTGGGCAAGTCTTTTGTTTGTATCACTTACCTCATCTGTAAAATGAGATAGAGAAGCAAATGGCAAACCACTCCAGTATCTTTGCCAAGAAAACCCCAAATGGGGTGACAGAGCCAGATATGACTGAAACAACTGAACAATAACAACAATATGGGGAGGGGTACATTCAGTAACTGCATGGGGGATACAAAGTCTAGATGATGTAACTGACCCTCATTAACATTAAAGTTCAGTATCGGGAATAACACACTAATATACAAATGCTATACTACAAAAGATCATTCAACCAAGAAGCATTTAATATGTGTCTCCTATGTGTAAGACACAATGTCAGGTGTAGATGATACAAAGACTAAGGTAAGTAGTCAATGTCTTCAAAAGCTTTATATTCTATATAAGATTGACTATGTAGGCATTTGTGACTATATGCAGAATAAACAGAAAACAAATACAAGTTAGTTTTAGGAAGGAAAGAAGGCACCAACAGCTGGAGTCTTGGCAGAAGGCTTTATGAAGAAGGCAGAAACAAAAGTTTGAGAAGAGCAGGAACATTTTATATAATAATGTTAGAAATTGTATTTATTTTGCTTATAGTTATTAGCCTTTTGCTGTTTTCCCCTGTGGAATATAAGTTTTTTTAAGGGAAAGAATTGTTTCATTTTTTTCTCTACATTATCAATGCTTAACACATAGCCTGAGACAGGGTGGATAATGAATGCCTATTGATTGAAGGATTAATTTAAGGTTGAAGGGTAGGTTACTGGTAGGTTACTGACTAGGGGATGGGTGGGAAGGGAGTATCTAGGAAGATTTCTAGGAAGAGGTCAAATTTGGGTTGGATTTGGAAGAATAGAATTCCAAATATGGTCAGGAATTAAGCTTTGGGGAACTTTCATCATTCAATTTACATCTCATCGAAAGGCAAAAAGAAAAAGGAGAGACTAAGATCACATACATAATTTTATTTGGAGTTTTATATTCTTAACATGTGGGTTATTTGCATCAACCAATATATTTAGTATCCAAATTTTGATAAAACTATCTAATCTAGAATACTCTGAAAAGAGATTCACAAATTAGCAAAATTTATAAAAAATAATTCACTTTAAAATTCATTATCAGCTCCCCATTTCAAAGTCAAATGTGAGCTTCAAAGGTAATGAGGACATATTTGGCAAGACTTGAGAAAAAGGAAAGGATGAAGAAACTGGAATAAAAATGGTAATAAGGACTTACAGAAATTACATATCATTAAGATCCCTCTGGAATATCAAGGTCAAAAGGACCGAAGATACTCACTAATCATAAATGTAAGTCAGAGAACAGATAGCAGTCACGTTCGAAGGGCCATTACCCAACCCCCATAGAGTCAGGATTAATTTAGAAAATTTAATGCTCAGTTGAAATAAAAATGTGCTTGTTCACTGAAGTGAGGATGAAGGTGTCTGTAACAATTGTAGATCTGTACTAGAATTATTTAATAAGCAGTCTACTTTGAAGCAATTGGTCTCCTAGGAATGTTATGCCATTTCTTCCTCAATGTGAGTTAAACTTTATTAGAAAAGATCTGTAGCTGCTAATGACAAAGTGACTACAATACACTCCTCCCTCCCTCCTCACCTGGATGCAAATTGATCTCATCATTCCTATGCTAAGAAAATCCTTCAATGGCTCCCCACTGCCAATAAAATATAATCCAAATGCATTATCCTGCTATATTGTTTGTAATCTTTTGCTTTCCTCCATGAGAATGACAATAGGGCCTATATCTTCTTCTTTTTTCTTTAAACCATAGTGACTTAGATATAGTAGGCACTTAAATATTTTAGTGAATTTAAGCTTTTCCATAATATAGACCCCTCTTTCACTCCCCCGTATTTCAAAAAATTGTTCATCTGTAAGCCCCTGAAGATATCTTGACAATCAACACTGTTACTGTTTCTTCTTTGAAAAGTCTTTGCATTCTTCCTGTTCTCCTCCTTTCATAGTCTATATAAATCTTACTCATCCTTCAAGGTACAATCCAAATAATAATTAATTCCTTCATGATGCCTCTCTTCATCAAACCAAGCTAAAATGATCCCTGCTTTCTTCTGGGTATCGAAAGCATTTTGGTTTCAACCATTTAAACGGAACTGATCATATAATGCCATGTACTGTCAGAACATATGTAACATATTACTGGGCAGCATGTGATTGATTGATAAATAAGTGATATAGACAAGAGAATTTCAAAGGGAGCTATTACAATAGCCTGAAATAATCTGGGAAAGTAGAGAAGCTATTTGGCTTGGTGCTTAAAGGAGGAGTTAGATTTCAAAAGGTGGTCCAGGGGATATTTTAAGGGTAAAGGGAAGAGAGAGGGAACCATATAAGCAAAACCACCAAAGTTGAAAAGAATAAGAACTTTGTTATTTCAGGAAAAGATAGAAAATAAGTTCCTTGAGAGCAGTGTCTGTTTAGACTATGTCTTTTTATACCTAAATCCTACCAAAATGATTGGCGTATAGTAGGTCCTTAAAATATAATTGCTAAATAATTGAAAATAAGCAGATGATTTAGGTTGGGTCACATAATTATGTAGAAGATACATGTCATATATATTGGGCCAGAACTGCTCAGGCTGGTCCTATATCACTCCAGTGACATTTTGGAAACTGAGATATTCCTAGTCCTTCTAAAAGTTAACAAAAGAAAGTTTACTTCACCATAGCAGGGGAAGGTGATTTAGAACACAGAAAGAATATTCATTAAAGATATAAGAGGATTTTTGATTGAGCTGATTTTGGCTTCCCTATTTTGATGATGGCCAGGCTTGCAGGTCTGCTCTCAAAAGTTTACAGAGGCTTTGAACAGCTTGAGTTCTGGACGTTTTTGTATTAAGAAAAGCAGGAAATATTTAATAGTTTTTACCATAGTCCCCTGATAATTTTAAATCTCTTAGACTATTCTACTACCTTTTAAAGAAAAAGACTTAAATGGA
The DNA here is from genome assembly GCF_028583685.1 of Petaurus breviceps papuanus. NCBI lineage: Eukaryota > Metazoa > Chordata > Mammalia > Diprotodontia > Petauridae > Petaurus > Petaurus breviceps. The sequence goes on along the minus strand of NW_027187376.1, from coordinate 7,867,336 downwards.
GTGCAGGGTCTAGGACATTGTTTAGCTTACATGGGTGTCATACAAGGTAACTTCTTGATATTAGTCTGATAAAATCCAATAATGATAGTCGGTCAAACCTGAAATTACATAAGCCAATCAATTAAATGAAGTAAGGACTTATGAAGGGTAACTAGGAGACAGCGGAGAGAGCACTGGGCTTGTAATCAGAAGACTCATCTTCCTATGCTCAAATCTGGCCTCAGACCCTTACTCCTGTGTAACCCCGTGCATGTCACTTAACTCTGTTTGCCTCACTTCCTCGTGTATAAAATGAGCTGGAGAAGGAAATAGCAAACCATTCCAGTATCTCTGCCAAGAAAACCCCAACTGAGCCCACAGAGATGGACACAACTGAAAAACAACTGAAAAAGCATTTATGAAGCACTAACACTGTGTACCATGGTACAGTGGATAGATATCTGGCCTTAGAGATAGGAAGACTTGAGTTTAATACTCATCTCTAACACATTTTAACTATGTGACCTTGGGTACTTTATCTTTCAATGCCCTAGGCCAGAAGGCCACATTCAACCCATAACCTTTCAAAATCCAGCAGGTGCCAGATTAAAATGTAATTGGGAAATGTTTAACATGAAAAATATAATATAAGAAAACATAGATAATGATATATTTTAAAACTAAGTCAATGTGTGGCCAACGAGGCTGCCTATGTATTGATTAGTGGCCCTGGTTTCATTGGATTTGACACCTTTGCTCTAGGCAACTCTAAGAATATAAACTGCAACAAAAATGCCAACCTGAATTAGAAAGAGTCTCCACATCTGGAAATTCTCTATGCCAAAGAAATCACAAGCATAATCCAATACTGATATGCTAAACACTGTGGTGAATGTTGGACATGACACCTTTAGAAAGTAAAAGGAAAATAAAATAACAAAAATGATAGGCACTATTTAGGAATTATTTACCCTACCATTTATAACACAGGTATTTGTTAAAGTTCTTAAGGATTTGACACAAAACTGGGGTGATCTTGCTTAATTATTTTTCAATTCACTTAGAACAAAGCTAATTTTCCTCCCTAATTCTACAGCAACTTGTCACTTTTGGTGATATTAATAATCAAGCTTTTGTGTTTCAAATAAGTATTATATTAATTGCCTTTTGATTTTCATGTAATTACATCACAACTCGTGACAGTTGTGCATTAATTTGATGGATTCTTTTTTTTTAATCACACTGATATTTCTCTCTACTCCATAACAGGATCCCCAATACTGCAAAGTTTTTAATGGTATATTTCTGGGGCAGATTGTCCCAGAATTGACCCATGAAGGTTCTAGCCCATTTGCTAGAAGTCTTCTTTTATTGTTCTCTTTTTAAAGCATCTTGGTGATACCAATATGGCACTCAAATTCAGGTTATCAATCTGGTGTTTAACATTGATGCTATATGGCTAGCCTACCACTATATCCTCATATGTGTCCTCACTAAGATTTTATATGTCTTATACATGTCTTCATTTGATATCATAGTCTGACTTTACTTAAATGTCTACCATGTATCTTTCCCTTGTCCTTTAGATGATTTGTCATTTTAATTTTTCTGGGATCTTTTCATTATATGATTAGCAAGAACATAGCATCATGAGGAGAATACAGTCTTTTGCTGCGGGGAACACTGTAAAAATCATTGAAAGATTCAATGCAATGTTATTCCTGTCTCCTGCTCAGTTCCAGGCACAATGCACCGTCCATCTCTATATTACATTTGTCCAAGAGCCATATATTCATGGAATAGTTTTGGGCTGCCCATCAAGCTGCATGGTATATTTAAGGCAACATGATTATTTCATCTACTTGCTTTGCAACAATTAGTAATTAGACTAATAGTTTTTGCATTATTGTGAACTTTTCTCAGGGAGTTCCAGAGGTTTTGAGGATCAGATGGAATAATTATGGCATCATTTGTAAACAGTAATATTTAGTAAACCAATAATGCATTCTCTTTTTTTGTTCAGAACTTTCAGAAGTCTTTTTCTTTTATTTTTTTTAAGCAATTGGGGTTAAGTAACTTGCTCAAGGTCACACGGCCGGTTATTTCTGGGTGTGGTGCTAAGTATCTGAGCCCGGATTTGAACCCCAGGTCATCCCAACACTGGAGCTGGTGCTCTTACTCGCTGAGCCACCTGGCCACCCCCAGAAGTCTTTTTCAATGACACTTGATCTCCCCGTTCTTTGTTTTTCTTTATGTCAGAGTTCAATGGACTGTTTATAAAATCATCACTACACTTGTAGAGACCTGTATTCTTTGATATATGTATTAGAAAGACCATGTCTGAGAAGAGACTTCAATGTTGTACTGTGTGCAAGCACTAGTGAGACAGCTTAAATAAACTGTATAACACATTCTTAATGATGCATGCAGTGTTTGACAGATGTTAAAGGAAATTTGTAAACATATCACAATTAATTCCAGCTTTAAAACACTTCTTTTTTTTACAAAAATTTTCAGAAGTCAGTAGGAATGAAAGCGAGAAAGATATTCCTGTTGTTTTTGTGAAAGTATGAAGTAAATCTATGGGGCAAGGAGGAAAGTATAAGCATGAATATTATGCCTAGTATACACCACTGCTTTACAAATGCCATCTTGTTTAGGCCCCAACCCAACCATGCTTTGTTCATGAACACGTGACCAAGTCAAGGTTTTTTTTTTTTAAATCCCAGTTCTGTTTTCCTTCATTCTTCATTTTTAGGGTCTCATTTCTCTTTTTCCTCAGTATTCATGGCAAAACACTGGTCTGGGAAAGTCAGGAGATTTGGTTTCTACTATGCATCTGTACCACAGTAAAACTGTGTAACTTTAGGGAAATCAGAAGTCTCTTAGTCTTCTCATATGTAAAATGAGGGTGTTTTACCCTCTAGATCTACTCTCTGGTCTCTAAGAAACTTTCTAGTTCTAGCCCCCTATGAATGCATCAATATTTCAACAGATCTGAAATTGCATCAATAGGGAAATCAAATTCCTTCAATGGTGTAGAATGCAAATTACATATGTCTTTTCATCTGGTACAACTCTTCTCCATGTCCTTCCATAAATCCTTCTCAGAAGGCTTATCAAACGGGTTCAGGAGTCCCTTCTTGAATCTCTTAGCTTTTTATGTGGCTATTTATACAACATACAAGCTAAACACATCTTGTGCATTAATCTCATAATATGACTCATCTTAGGTCTTCATAATACATTTTATAATGTTTGTACAAGTAATTACTCATTAAGAATATATACTCTCTTTGTATGCCCACCATAGACTATTGTTCCCTTCAGATAACCAGGAATTTTGATTCCTTGGAGGTTATATTTTTTCCATAATTTTAATCCATATAAGTTATTAGAAGAACAATGGTGTTCAAAAGATGGGCTTAATTTTGGGAGTGGATGGGGAACACAGCGTCACTAAAAAGTGTTACATGATTTACTAAATGCAATCCAATTAGCTCTCTTTCTCCTATTAAATTAACTTTAAAAAACAGTTCATTGATTCTTTGCAAAGTATCTATATACCAATATACCATCTATATAAGCTGCCTAACCAATTATATATCACAATCAAAAAAATGGGAATCCTTCATCAACTGTTTTTAAGCTTATTTTATTTGTTTTGTTTTATTCTGTGTAGACAGGCCAAATTCTTATGAGTTTAGAAGACTTGGAAATTATTAGACAAGGATTTTAGTATTTAGTATTAGTAGTTGAATAGTTTACATATATATATGTATATATATATTTATATTCAGAGGCATGCTAAAAATGACCTAATAATAAGCACCTTCTTTTCCCTTTACAACCATTTTGCATTACAGAAATTGAGCAGTCTTCCACGACAGAGGCCTATAAGGTAATTTGTTTCATGAGCTGTGTTGGTTAAACAATTAGTCACTTTGTGACCAGTCTACTAGAGATGACTTTTTCCAGAATTCTTAAGGTCAGTACTCAGAAAGCAAGCATGGTCTATACCAGGACCATATTTAAAGACTAACTTAGAGTCATAGCAGATAGTTATGCAGAAAGCAAGTAGCTACCCTTATGTAACTTATTTTTTGCCAGCTAAACCTTGGAGGTCTCAGAATTACCTTCACATCATGATCAGGTATCAGAGTGTATTTTGTTTGTTTGGGATTTTTGGATAATTCTTCACAATTAATCCTTAAGGATTAATTCCTTAAATTAGTCGATGATTTAAAAATCTATGACATAATATAATGAAAATAATATGTAATATGTTGTATATTCTATAACAAAATAATGTAATGTAATATAATATAATATAGTATAATATAATATAATGTAATAAAATGCTGGCAAATGAGATTGGTATTATGTTTAAATATAGCCATTGAATTAAATATTTTAAAAGAAATGTCATCATATTTATATCTGTCCCCCAGGTCACATATTTAGCATATGTTCAAGAAGCATCAATGACTGGCTCCTTATTACCACACTCCTCTTCTTGCCATTAAACTCCTTTTCAGCTTGAGTCCATTCTGGTTTTTTTTTTTCGATTGCTTTTACATTTCACTTGTACAGTGAGATTGAATCAAACAGTCCTACTCGTTCCCTACGTATGACATTCTAATACTCATGTCTGTGTCTTTGCTCTCACCATCCCATCTTTTGAACTCCCTTATTCTCTGAAAGGCTCAACTCACTTTCGGCCTTTCTTAGAAAATTCATCACACACACTTCAATATGTATATATACATATATGTGGGGTTTTTTTGTGTGTATATAAATAACATCTCCTCCCAAAAGAATGCCAGCTCCCTAAAGGCAAGGACTATGTCATCTCAGTCTTCTAACCCCAGTACCTTGCATTAAATAGGTGCTTAATAAATGAATGTTGAGTTGAATTGAAACTGGCATCAATAATACTACTTTCAAACATTTAAAATATTTGATTAGTTCTTATATTTACTTATATTACCTATACTAAAGGCACTAAATCAAATGATCAGGTATCCAATCTTAAGGATGTGCATTTTGTTAGTTTTTTATTGCTAATAAATCTATAAGAAATTGATTTATTTTTTTCCTTTGATTATGTTTTATTGGGACTTCTTACTAAAAATCTATTGTGGAAGTTGATATATAGATTAAAGGTGGTGTATGTTTATCCACTTTACCAAAGTTGTTTAACTTTTACACATTATATAGCTATTATGTAGAAGACTTGAATAGAATACTTGACATGGAAGGGACCAGAGAGATCATGTATTTTAACCCTCTCATTCTGCACATGAGGGGAAAGAGGTCCAGAGGTACAAGGACTGGGTATTAAAAACACAAAAAAAGTTTTGAGATTCCCAATTATACTCAGGGCACTAGTGAACCTCAGGACTGCCGGGAACCAAAGAAAGAGATCCCAGAGCAGGAAGGAGGGGAGAAGGGATATATAGAGGATAGAGGGGAGCATTGTGCAGGGCTTAGAGCTAAGTCCCTTAGAGGTCTACCTATTTTATCAGTACATATTATATAGGAATCACTTTTAAGAATAGGTGAGTTGTGGTAAATAGTACTGGTTTAGCAGTTTAGGTGGAATTGATGGACTCTAGGAAGGGCAAAGTTTTCTAGAGTTAATGGTTATAAAAAATCTTCAAAGACATCTGGTAACATTCATAGTAATTCAATTACCATAATTGAATTACTATATTACTAATATTCAAGTAATATTAGATGAAAATACAATTTCAATTAAAACTACCACAACATACTCTTGATTACTATTAATTAGCATTATTGCAAATAATAACTAATATGTATGTAGTGATTTAAGTTTTAAGGTTCATGAAGTACTATATAAACACATATGTGTTACAAAGATGAATAGATAAATAGATGGATAGATAGATGATAGATGATAGATAGATAGATAGATAGATAGATAGATAGATAAGAAAGATGCCATTCCCATTTCACAGTTAAATTAGATATAGTTCTATCATAAACACACAATAAAATGTTAGGCTTACTGATATTGAATCTCAAGGGCACAATCACAATGAGAGAATAACTCAAGCAGAATAGAGAAGATGCCTGGGGCATCAAGACACCTGGGGTGCAGTCTCGGTTCTGCTACCTGTGCAGCTCTGGCCAAGTCCCTGCACCTCTGGACCTCTGTCCCCTCATGTGCAGAATGAGAAGGTTAAAACACACAATCTCCTAGGTCACTTCCCTGTCCAGTATTCTATAGTTCTACACAGTAGCTCTCTAATGTGTGAAAGTTAAACAACTTTGGCAAAGTGGAAAAATATACATCACCACATACACATCGTGATTTCTATCCTAATTTAGCCTGGGGAGTTAGGAGCCAAAATACTATATCACTCGAAACTAATGAAAGAGAGAGATCCTGAAAAAAAGTGGCCCTTGATGTTGGAGCAAGATATAATCTACATATGCATTAGAAAGTTCTCAATATTCCCAGGTATATGTGCATACAGAGGTAAGGATGTAGCAACATCAGGAATGCCATCTTCAATTCCAGAAGATGTTATTATTCCATGAGTTTCTAAATTATTACATGCTATTAGAGCTTGTAGCTTTAATAATGTTCAATCAGAATATCTACTCATGAGACAGAGAACACTGTAAAAATAGACTCAAAAGTGTGTCATTTATCTTTTTGGTTTCTGTCATGACAACAGCTTGCTGTTATAGTGAGGTTGTTAGGAAGAAACAGATGACATCTGAAGGCATTTTCTCCATTAGCTAAACATTCTTTTCCCAAGCACTTGATCCACACTGTGGTAGGAAATGTCTTTTTTTTTCTTTCATCAAGATGAGGTTATTTCATTTGGTTGGGGCACAGTTCTAATGAGGCTAAGGTCATAGATTTAAGTCCTATCTATTCAATGACTTTACTGGAGTTAGCCATTCAGAGCTCCTCCCTTTTATCATAAGAGGAAATGAACATAGAAATATAATTTATCAGACTTCTTATAAATCCAAAATTCAGAAGAGGTGGTGGTTCACTTATGTCATTTGGAAAAAAATAACTTAATCTAAATCACTTATTGTTGGTGAACCATTTTTCTTTAAATAATCCATTTCTATATTAGGTCCTTAGCTTGCCTATAAGGGAAATGAGTCAATTCAAATCAATCCCAGTATATTCAGTAAGCATGTATTAAGGGATTATCATATCCAGCCACTATGCTAGTTAGGCCCTAGGGATACAGAGATGAAAGTAAAAAAAGATATATTATCAAGGAGATCAGGACCTCCTCCAGGGGACTGGGTATAGGATCTTAAAAGATAGTATATATCAGGAAATGAACTCAAATCTTCCAGAATCTAAGAAAGGCTCTCTACCCCCTATTCCTCTAAAGAAACACAGAGGAGAGTGGAAAAAAATACTGTATCCAAAGCTAAAGGATCACAGTTTAAATCTTTTAAAACTTTTGATAAGCATTACCTATGTGATATTGGGCAAGCAAGTTAATCTTCCTGGACCCTGTAGGCTCCTCATCTTTAAAAGAAGGAGGTTAGACTAGATGGCTGTTTAAGACTTGTCAAATACTAGATTGATGATTCTATGAGCTAATTTTTTTTCGTTAATGTCAGATTGGTCCAATCTGTACAGTGGTTTTGTCGAATATATATCGAATAATATCGAAAATACTCAAAGGTTTTGGCAACACAAATAGAAAAATGAAAGACTACTCTCATGTCAAGTCACTAAACTTACATTCTACTAGGAGAATGGAACAAATACTTATGGTAATCAATGTAAAATAACACAGCATAATTTGGGGGGAGATTCATAACAACTCTGGAAATTAGGATATGTGTTAGGGATGGTTCTATCTAAGGCACCTATCCTATTACTTAGAGTTTGACGTTAAAACCAAGTTAAGCACTTGTGAATTATTCAACAGTTAACAAACGCAGTGTTACTTAGTCATGGCACAGAAAGGATATTTAACAAGGATATCAAAAACTTAGCTTTATCAATGAATTGTAACCTAAGTTAACAAAAGTTTCCCATATGGTGAATAAAATTAAGGAACTATGCACAATAAATTCTCCTACATATTGTTTCTTGGCTTTTTTCAGAAGTCAAAATAATTCATGACTTTAAATCTCAGTTTTACTCATAATAAAGATAGACAATATTTCTTCTGTAGAGAACGTTTTAATTGTCATAGGCTCTTGAGGCTTTAGTCATTTAGTTACTGTCCAGAGAAAGAGTAGTGTAAAATTGAACACATACACATTATAGTACAAAGCAAAATACATGAAGAGAAATAAAATTATATAAACACTATATTAATTATACATCAAACATCCTTTTAAAATAGCTTTCACAGCATTGTTTCAGTATTGTTGGGTCAACTGAAATGAAAGGCAATGAGTCTTTAATTCATTAGCTTCCCAGTGGCATCTCAGATCTAATAGGTCATTTTTTTGAGGTTGTTAAAAGAATGAGTATTTATGAGTTTTTTCAAAAAATATATTAGATTCAATAGATAGAGAATGTTATGAAATGCAAAATGGATAATTTTGATTACATTAAATTGAAAAGATTTGCACAAAGCCAATGCAACCAAGATTAGGAAGGAAATAGAAAACTGGAAAGGATTTTTACAACCAGTGTCTCTGATAAAGGTCTCATTTCTACAATATATAGAGAACTGAGTCCAATTTACAAGAATAAAAATCATTCCCCAGTTGATAAAGGGTCAAAGGAGATAAAAAGGCAGTTTTGAGAGGAAGAAATTAAAGCTATATATAGTCATGTGAAAAAGTGCTCTAAATTACTGTGGATTAGATAGATGCAAATCAAAGAAACTCTGGGGTAACACATCATACCTATCAGATTGGCTAATATGACAAAACAGGACAATGATAAATGTTAGAAAGAATATGGGAATATTGGAACACATTAATTGTTGGTGGAGTCATAAGGTGATCGAACTATTCTGGAGAGCAATTTGAAACTATGACCAAAGGGCTATAAAAATGTTCATACCCTTTAACCCAGCAATAACACTTCTAAGACTGTACCCCAAAGAGATCATAAAAATGGGAAAAGGACTCACATGTACAAAAATTATTTATAGTAGATCTTTTGGTGGTGGCCAAGAACTGGAAATTGAGGGAATTCCCATGAATTGTGGAATGGCTAAACAAGTCATGGTATACGAATGTAATGGAATACTATTGAACTATAACAAATGATGAACAGGTGGAATTCAGAAAAAGCTGGAAAGACTTATATGAACTGATTCTGAGTGAGGGAAGCAGAAAAAGAAGACCATCATACATAGTAACAGCCACAGTGTATAAGGACTGATTTTGATAGAATTAGCCTTCTCAGCATTGCAAGGACCTAAAACAATTCCAAAGGACACATGATGGAAAATGCTAGACACATCCAGAGAAAGAACTGTGGAGTTGAAAAGCAGAATAAAACAGGCTATTTTCTTTTTTATTTTGTTTTATTTTGCTTTTTTTTCTTTCTTATGGTTTTTCCCATTTGTTATAATTCTTCTATGCAACATGACTAATGTGAAAATGTGTTTAATAGGAATGTATGTGTAGAGCCTATATAAGACTGCAAGTTGTGTTGGAGAAGTAGGGGAGAGGTGGAGGAGAAAATTTAAAACTTATGAAAGTGAAGGTTGAAAACTAAAAATAAACAATTTAATAAATTGGGGGACATTTTTAGAGTTATTCTTTTCTTCTTCCACAGTTGTATATATCATGTATTCTTCAAAGGTGGGAATTGCATTTACAATAATAACTCAGATTTATATAGACCTTTAACTTTTGTTGAATACTTTCCTTACAACCACTGTGTAAGTTTGGTTGTGCAAATATGAATTATTATTCCAGTTTTGCAGATGAGAAAACTGAGATTCCAACAGACTTTCCCAATGTCACAAAGTTAGTGTTGTTCTGAAACAGTATTTGAACTCATTCCTCTTTACTAAAAGTCTAGCACTCTACAATGGCATGCTTTCTTTGCAATCAAGGGCTCCATCAGAGTTCGTATGTCTTCACCAAATATTTTTTCAGGAAGAATAATCCATGTATACATTTGTTTGGACATAAAAGTAATAGCTGTCCATCCAAAGATTTACGCACTCTCTGGTGTGCTTTGATATACATATCTACATGTTTTTATATCAATTTCTAGTGTGGAAAATTCTCATGACAACATCTTTGAAAGCCCAGAGGACTCTATTATGGCATACAAAAAGCCAAAAGTTCTGTCAAACTCTGAATGCCTCCATTGGTATGCAAAATAAAATCTTACACATTTAGAATCCACTAATAAAGAATTTGCCACAGTTTGATTGTAATTTAGGTGGACTAATTTAACCAGTCTATGAAGAATCTGCCAGACAAGTTAATAATATAAACAACACTGAATGAATGCAGTGACCCAGAGCTATAGTGAGCAAAAAGCTTTAGCTAAAATGAAAGTGTTATATAGCTCTGAAGTATTACTATTATCACTGATTAAACTGGCAAAGAGAATTGAACCCTAGAACACTTCAGACTGACTTCTTTATATAGCAATTATGATGTTCATCATCAGTGATTCCTATTTATTCTAATAAAGCATATTTCTTAGTCTTTGACCAAGTAGCAATTAATGTAAACACTGTTCAAATCACACTCCTTCAATGATCCATCCCAGCCATCTTCTTGCCATTTTTTCTGTTGATACATCCTCCAAAGCACCTGACCTCTAGAGGTTATTCCCTGGACTTAGTTCTCTCATCTTTGGAATTCCTACCCTTGGTCCCAGCTATCTGAATGATAATTTGGTGAATAAAAATTTATATGGTTTACAACACTTAGCTGGACCATGACTCTCATCCTGTCCAGCTGTCCATCCTGGGAAGTTTTTTGCCATCCATCTGTCAATGTTTGCTTGATATGCCTCTTCACTTTCAACTCTTGCTATGAGAATTACAATCATATCATTTCTACCCTTGCTTCTGGAAGGGGCATGTAATTTATCTCTCCAATGTCTGCATTCATGATTCCTGCAAATTTCTCATCTAGAACACTTTTCCTCTTCCAATACTCCCTGACACGTATTATCTTGGTTGTGTATTCAATGCCCTTTTGAAGTTGAGATACAACAAAGTATCCATCAGTTCTCTGCTGCTTGTGCTAAATCTGGCCTAACAATTAACACAAAGAAAATAGAGATTCTACACCAGCCAAAACCATATCATCCATACATGGAACCATCAAGTCAGTGGAAATTGAAAAAAAAACTGTAATTTCACTTGAATTTTCACAAGGTGAGTTCACTTTTCTTAGCAGTATAATTTCCAGGGATGTTCAGATAGATCATGAGGTTGATACACAAATTGCCAGTTAGTTCTGTGTTTAGAAGGCTCCAAAAGAAAAGTTTGGGAGAGAAGAGATATTAGACTGTCTACAGAGCCATTGTGCTGACTTCAGTGCTGTATAACTGTGAAACCTAGACAGGATAACAGTGCCATGCAATAAATTGAACCACTTCAACCTGAACTGCCTTAGGAAGATTCTGAAGATCATTTGGCAAAATAAAGTATCTGAAGCTCAGGTCCTTTATCGAGCTGAACTGCAAGCATTCAAACTTTATTGCAGATGGCACAATTCTGATGGGTTGGTCACATTGTCTGACTACCAAACGTGCATTTGCAGAGAATTCAAACAAGGTAAGAGCTCTCACATGGAGGTCAGAAGAACCAATACAAGGACAATCTCAAGGTCTCTCTGAAGAACTTTGTAAACTATTGTGAGATATGGAAGACCTTGGCACAGGAACATCCAGCATGGCTTGCTCACATCAAAGAAGTTGACAAACTCTATGAGCAAAGCAGAATTGTAGTAGCTCGAAAGGAAAGTGAAATGTACAAATTTAGAGACATCTGCACTCCAAATGCTCATATGAACTATTTATGCCCACCCTATGGTAGAACATTCCAAGATTTTATTGATTAGATCAACCACAGTTAGACACACTGTACTTGAACCCCAATATATTGATGTCTGTTTGGTTTTCTTTGAGACCAAAGGACACCACCGTATTGCTACCTAATCTGAATAGAATTTTAGCTCTTTGAAGACAGAGATCTCCATCTCTTATATCCCAATCCCTTAACACAGTAATTGTCATATAGTAAACACTTGAATTCTTCTCATTCATTTGAGTTTTTGACTTATAAGTACTTTTAATGAATTCCTTTTAAAAATATTCTATAAAGCAAATGTTTGATTACTTTAACTCTAGTTTATATACTTCCTCAACAAACATGCATTGAGGATACACTGGGTGCAAAGGATAATGATGAATACAAAGATGTCTAAGATATGGTCCCTGCCTTCAATGAACTTAGAATCTCATGAGTAACATATATGTCTACAAATAGAAAACACTGTTTAATAAATGACACATAAGTGGTATGAGCTCTGTACCCTAGAAATACAAAGAATGACATAACTTTTTATTGTTTGAAATCTTTTTTGACAAATCTACATTAGCTGATCTAGTTATTGTCAGGTCTATTTAAATAAAACAAATAAACCTTTGCATCCCATCATAAAAATATATACTACAGTATTTTAAAGGATCATTCCATTTTACCCATCTATTGTAACTATTTTCATGAATCTCTATGTTGAACTAATTCAGAATACTTTATGTATTCTAGTGTCTAGGACAATTTTCAAAAGTCAATAAGTATTTGTTAATAATGGTTTTATGTACTAGTATTTTTATATAGTTGAATAATTAATATAATATGAAAGGGAGGGGAAGGAATCTTGCCTTAGTTTCAGTATACGAACATCACATTAGTTAGTGGGATGGAATGGGATGGATTTTTACTTAACCAATTGTAACTCCTCAACATTACCATATGAATGGTTTAGAAAAAATGAGAATGTGACCAAGTTCAAAGTTCAAAAAACAGTTCAAAGCCTGTGTGGGCCACTGTTGCTTTGTTCTATAACACTCCTTGTCTTAAGCAGAAATAATTTAAATGTTTCCCATTCTTTAAAGAGAGGGGGCATATCCAAAAGGTATGACGCTGTAAGGGTATATCCAACCTACATCCAGAAAAATCAACTTTAAAAGCTTTTTTCACTACAGTTCTTTGAATGCAAAACCTCATGTTTTCTTGATATGTCTTTAAATAGATTCCAATTTAACCATCTAATTAATTTAAGTGTAGGCATAAGACACACTAGATCATGCAATAGGTGTAGTTGCAATCGTGAGGAAAATCAATGTTTCATCAGATTAGGTTCTTTTCCATTGTACTCTTAAAGCTCTTTTTAATAACAAGCAAATTATGCTATTTAAAGGAAGTAGGTTATATAAAAACAGGAGATAGTCTGAAAACTATACCTTTCTTGAGGGGAATATGAAAAGAAAAGTACCCAATATTCTCCTGTTATACTTATTTTGACACTCAAAAGTGAAGTATATGGTTCTTTATCTTTACCCTGTAATCTGAGCAAAATCAAAATAGTTCAAACATAATAGATATGTATCTAATTTTATAAAATGGCCTCTAGACTATTGCTCTAAGTTCCACAAACTTGTAAAACTCTAAGCACTCCCTGTTCAACTAATCAATCATAGTTTGAACTTACCTCTTTATACAATAGGAAATCAACACTACATTGACATCTTCAGACTTAATTCTTTTCAACAAAGGTAAGGAAAGAACAAAGTATCTATTGATATAGTTAATAAATCTTTTCAACATAATATCGGAGAAAGAGAGAGAGAATCTAGACATAGTCTTCAGCCTTATGCTTGGCATGAATTATGAATATCTTTCTACTATGAGATACATTTTAATGGGAATTTATATACTTTTTTTTTTGCTTTTTGGAAAGGCAATTGTGGTTAAGTTACTTGCTCAAGGTCACATGGCTAGTAAGTGTCAAGTGTCTGAGGCAGCATTTGAACTCAGGTCCTCCTGACTCCAGGGTCGATGCTCTATTTACTGAACCACCTAGCTGCCCTGAGAATTTATATAGTTTTAAAGAAAAAAAGATCTTCAATGTTTTGATGACCCTAGATGGTCTATCATCCTCCAAAAGCTTCACAGATAATCAGATAACCCTTCAGTTGCATTTCATTTTATTTGGAGAAATATAGTTAAGTAGACAGGAACTATCTCATGTCTTCAAAATTCATGCAAAGCATTATAAGTTTATGAAAACAAAAGAAAAAAAAACATGGTCTTTAATTTCTATGTTTCAGAATGAGTAACTCTTGAGATTTACTTTAGAAGATTCCCTTACCATCAGAAGCAATAAAATGGTGAAATATATCAAAAGAATATCCCATCTGCCATGTTATAAACCAATTTTTGATGTTGAATACTATGCTGGGTATTTTATTATCTTTTGATAAGCAAGTTAAAGATTACAACATCCTTTATTGTCTGCTCTTTTAGTTTACAACAACAAAAAAAAATTACCAAATATCAACACAGAATCTGCATTGGACAATATTTGTCTCACTCACATCAGTCTACCTTTTCTTTTTATGTGTCATTAGAACAGAGACTCTCACACAAACTATAAAATATTTCTGACATTGATGACTTTTAAATTCAGGGTTTCAAATAACTGCTTAAGGTTATGTTGATTGAGCAGAGACATTTTCTATAAATCATAGCTTTAGCCAGGAAATGGGGTGGGGTGGGGAAGAAAATTCCACTGTTGTTATTGAATATAAAGTATTTGGAGATGCAAACCAGCAGAAAGAATTGTGTTGGAATGAATTCCCTAGAATTTTTTTTTTCTGCAGTGTTCAGACACAGCATGGGAAGGAGAAAAGAAGTTTTGTTTTCTTTTTAATTCATTTAGATAAAAGCCAAGAGAAATAGAAGGGCTACATTGAAGCAGTAGGGAAAATCATTTAATGACACCTTCCTTATTTCAGAAAGCAAATCACTTTAATGTCCTGCAAATTTCTGACCTGCCTTTCATCTTCTCCTTACTTTTAATTTTAAGCTTAAGATCTTAGGATCCAACTGTTCATGACTTTGACAAATTTATTGACTCAAATGACAAAAGTCATCTGTGGCAGCCAAAGCTCTTCCCAAAGCTAACTGTTTGAACATCGTCCTCATGCTTCCACTACTGCAATACAACCAGGGTTGTTCATTCGGGGCTCTACTCATGTGATGACAATGCTTGTGAGCTGGAGATAGTTTCCATTTGCCATTCCTTTCACTTAGAAGACTTTACCTTTACCAAGACATAAAGTATTGTCACATCCTTCACAGAGGCTGAAAATACAGCCAAGAATTTTCAAGGTACTTTTCCAGTAGGTTTCAAAGAACAATTATAGTATTAAAGAACAATTCTCTTGAAGATTTTTCAAAAAAAAGGGCAGGTAATTTTTTTTTCACATTTATGGACTCATTCCCCCTCACGCCCCCCACTAAATGCCATCCATTTAGATGAGTCATGGATAATCACCATAATCTTTTAAAGGGCAGAATTTTATATTGTGAGGAATTCTAGTCGATTCCATCTGTATAAATAGAAGCCCCTAAACTCACTGTGGATTTAAGATTATGAAGATACATATTAACTTTATTTATATATATTCTGTTCAAAGCTGACATATCAGCTTGTATTATTTTTTAAGTACCCTATTTCCTTTAAGATATTTAATGTGTTGTTAAAAAGGCAAAAAGATGACTTTACTGTTTAATATATCTATGTCAATATTATTCAAAATGATACTATAATAAGAAAGGTAAATGCAAAACTGAAGGGGAAATGGAGAAACAAAAAAAAACCAGATTTTTTTCTCAGAAATCATTATATTTGAGAAAGAAATTATAATATTCCTCAGAAATAAAACTAGCATTTGTGTTTTATATATAATGTGCCATATGTAGATGTTTAAATTATATAGAATATTGATTTTATGTAAACTAATAGTAAATCTATCAAAATTTTCATTCAAGGAGCATTCATTAAGCATCTAACTGAAAAGGCATACTTTTTATTTACCAACAGTTATTTTGGGAAACCTATGAAAGATAAGAGAGACCTCATAGGATTTTCTTTGGAAAAGGGGATATAAATAAATAGATAATTAGATAAACTAATACTTATTTTCAAAAACGATTAAATTACCAAATTAAATGACTGAATAATATTTATTTTTAAAATACCATATTCAAAAGTACTGAATAGAGTCACATAAGAAAAAGATTCCTACTCTAAAACTTGGTAGAATTGGGTTCCAGTTCCAGGTGTATTTTCTATCACCATAGTATGGAACCTTGGTGAAATCTTTAAGTTTCCTTAGGCTATAGTTTCCTTATCTCTAAATGGATCAGTCTAGATAATCTCTAAGGTCCTTTCCACTCCTATGACTCTATACTTGTCAGTCTATCTATCTATCTATCTATCTATCTATCTATCTATCTATCTATCTATCTATCTATCTATCTATCTCTCTATCTATCTCTCTATCTCTCTATCTCTCTATCTATCTCTCTATCTATCTCTCTATCTCTCTATCTATCTCTCTATCTATCTATCTCTCTATCTCTCTATCTCTCTATCTATCTCTCTATCTCTCTATCTATCTCTCTATCTCTCTATCTCTCTATCTATCTCTCTATCTCTCTATCTATCTCTCTATCTATCTCTCTATCTCTCTCTATATCTCTCTCTATCTCTCTATCTCTCTATCTATCTATCTGAATAAAACCCCAGAAACATTAGTATCTACTGAACCTAACTTTTCACTAACATCAAACCATTAAGATGAAACATTTGCATTTATACAGGATGAGAGTACCTATGAGAAAGTAACACATAAGCAATAAGGATTTATAAAGAACAAATCATTCCAGACAAATCTGATTGCTTTTTTGATAGAATTATGAAATTAATGGATAAAGGGAATGCACTACAAGTAATATATTTGGATTTTCATAAAGTATTTAATACAGTGCTTCATGAAATCTGACTTGGAAAATGAATTCAAATTGCCTTGGATATGATTATTCTCAGATGGTCTGAAAACCATTTGAAGGACTGTAAACAAGGGGTAATGATAAATGGCAACAGACAGAGCAAGGATCGAGGCCGGAGCTGCCACTGAGGAGGGGCTGATTTAGGTCTGGCATTTTAGCATCTTCATTATTGGCGTGGAAAATGGAGTAAACAGCCCAGGAATGAAATGTAGAAATGACACCAAATTGCAATGTGCCATAAACATGAGGGCAGTGAAATATTCAGGAGGACGGTAGAAAAAAACTTACAAAGGGAATAAACAAAAGCCTGTCCACACCAAGAAATCAACTGTGTGTTAACAAGCATGATTTGCAAAACAGGTTAGCCCCAGCAAGTAAGCAATGCATAATGGAAACAATTTTAAATAGGTATGGACAGCTTCCTATTCGTGCATTTATCCTGCCATATCTATAACACTGAAAGAAGCCTAGGGCTGACAGTTTGACACCTTTGTTTGATTTGTAATATAGTAACCAAAATAGGGCAATACATGCCATTATTCAGCAAAAGGAAGAATACTTTCATTCTGAAGTCAACTCTCAATTATCTGCATATGTATAATGTATCAGCAATTAAAAAAATAAAAACAAAACAAAAAACCTAACCAGACTTTTCTCTTGCCACTAGGCATAGAAGACAGAGTTTTCTGCATGCCTCCTCTGAGCATTTTCCAACTCCCACCCCACCTCAATTGGTGTGTGTTCAGGGAATGCAAACTAAACAAAATCAGGAAGGTAAATCTGCTGCAAATTACTTTTGGATTATCCATGGCACACGCTCCCCCCTTCCCCACCCTGAACAGTACAAATCACTGAGCTGATTGTATACACACAAAGAAAGATAAGTAGGGAGACAAATGACTTTCAGGGAGAGATTATACTTTCCTCCATTTATACCATTCTATCAGACAACTAGACAAATTAGAATGAATTCATGGCATTGTAACACAAATGATAAAAGAAAAAAGGATATCTACTTATGAGAAAGTATTAAATGAGGTAAGTCACTGAGTGCATTTGACAACCATGGACAAACCCTCACAGACAATACCAATTTAAAGGCTGTAAATACTAAGGAGAAAAGAGGGAACACCATTCCTAAACCATAGAAAATTTTCCTCTTCTAATTCCTAGGTAGAATAAAAGTCAATTAAGAAATTTTTTTTGCCTGATTTTGCTTTCTTATGGTGATGAACAGTTTCTGAAGGAAGGACACACATAGTCAACTCTTGATTATCAATGTTAGTGATAGGTATGGCTTTTTAAAAATCACACTGCTGTAAAAGGCATGTACTGCTCCTTAAATTATTATATACTGTTTCCTACAAAATTTCTAGACTCTAGAATGACCCAATTAATTCTAATCTTTAGTGCAAAAGCTGTATGCATTAAAATAGTGCAGATTTTAAGAATTGTAAAAGGTCTCAGAGATTATGTACCCTAATCTCTTTATTATAAGTTGGGCAACTTTTTTTTCTTTTGCCTCAGAGTAAATTTATTTTTATTTTGCTTTTTGAAGGACAATTGGGGTTAAGTGACTTGCCCAAGGTCACATGGCTAGTTTTTGTGTTAAGTGTCTGAGGCCGGATTTGAACTCAGGTCCTCCTAACTCCAGGGCCGGTGCTCAATTCACTGCACCATCTAGCCACCCCATCCTCAGAGTAAATTTAGAGAGACAGAGAAAGATAGATAAGGAGTATGCACTGAATTTAGACAGTGATGATATCAATAGTAGTTCTTCAGTGTTCTCATGTGAAATTTTGTTATTGTTTAGTCTTTTCTCAGTTACGTCCTACTCTCAGTGACCACATTTGAAGTTTTCTTGGCAAGGATACTGGAGTGTTTTGCTATTTCCTTCTCCAGCTCATTTTACAGAGGAGGAAACTGAGGCAAACAGAATTAAGTGACTTACCCAGGGTCTGACAGCTAATAAGTATCTGAAGCCAGATTTGAACTCAGGATGATGAATCGTCCTGACTCCTGAACTGGCACTTCAGTTGTGTCACCTAGCTGCTTGTTAACATCAAGTTAAGAAGAAGCAAAAAGTAAAATTAGAATGTTACCAATATCAGGGTAGAATACTCCCTCTCACAACCACATCAGTCCTCTGAAGCTATGCTTTCATTCTACTTGCCATAGGTGTTATTTATGGCACTTATAGTTAAGTCAAAATTTCCTACTTATTGCTTTGCCATCATAGGACCATAGCCTTAAAGATAGAAGGGACCTGAGAAGGTTTTGCTTACTTAGTTAGTAAGCATCTGAGACAAAATTTGGATACCAATTGTCTTGATTCCAAATCCAATGTTCTAGCCACTATACCCTGCTGCCTCTAACTGAAACAGTCCACAGAAAATTACTTTTTGAAAAGAAGAAATATATTCCCAAAAGGCACCTTTCCCCACACTCAGCAGAAAAAAATGTTTATTCATATAAACATAAAAATGACACATATAAGTAAATACACACATATGTGTATGTATGTATGTCTATATATACATATGTATGTATGTTTGTAAGTATGTATATATGTATGTGTGTATGTATGTATACTTAGTTTCTTTAAAATTAGTTCTTCATGCTTCACTGGCCCATTATGTGGGGAGTAACATTATTAAACAATGGATAAATGAACAGATATATAAAGCCTTCTTCATTTTCTATACTTTTATGGTAACTTTGCAAAAATGTCTCTAAAATAATATAGAAATTGTTCTAAAAAATAAAGGGAATTTTTTTTTAAGAGTAAAGGATCTAGAACGGCATAAAAACTTAAGAGATAAACTGATCTAAACTTTCCATTGTGTGGAATACTGAGGTCCAGAGAGTTTGAAGGGAAATGCCAGCTTTATAAACTTAGAATTAAAACATTTCTTGTGCCTCTGTTTCCCCATATATAAAACTGAAACATGCTTTCACCAAGTATCCCATAGACCTATCCTAGAGAAAGCTCTTTGTAAACTTTAAAAGAGTTTAAAAATAGAAATGATGATGATGATGAAGGTGTAAATTAACCAAGTTGACATAGTTAGTGGCAACAACAGGAATTAAGACCAGGTTTTCTAGATTTGAATCCAGTGCATTCTCATAATGGAACAGTTTTCTGTCTTTCCCTACCCTCCCCCACCCTGACCCCAACGAAATAAATAAATAAATAAAAACAACCCTGTAATGTGCCACTAACTTTCTCTGCATTATTAATTGAGAATCACCTCCAGCCCCGAGCATTCAGGGTTTCCATATATTGAGTATTCAAGAGGAATTGGAAGGCATGCATCATTTTTTTTCAAATGCATCTTTCCCACATTTTCACAGAAGAATCAAAGGATCATAGAATGAGAGCTGTAAGAAGCCATCAAACATATTTAATTCAATCCCTTCATTTTACAGGAAAGAATCTAAGGGCATGACAGATAAAATGAGTTAACCCAGAAGACATAGGTACTTTTGATTATAACAGAAAAAAAATTATTTTTTTTATATTTAAAACAGCAAAATCATAGCATTTTAAGTGCTGCAAGGGCCCTTATACAATATATCACAAGTCTTAGTATGTCTTTATGCTAGTAAAGTTTGTTTTTTAAGCTGGTAGAAAGGGGTGGAAAGAAGATGGCAGAGGAAAAAGTAGGGACTTTCCCAAGCTCTACCTAATTCCCCTCTAAACAACTTTAAATTAATGCCTCAAAATGGATTCTGGAGTGAGAAAACCCATAAAAGGACAGGGTGAAACATTTTTCCAGTCCAAGATAACTTTAAAGGTTATAAGGAAAGGTCTGTTCCACAACGGTGAAAGGGGAACACAGTCTAACATAGGTTACCACCCTAGCAAGAAACCAGCAGGTTGTTTCCAAAATCCAGGGGCAGACATTTGGGCAATTGAATTTTCTAGAGCAACTTCCAGAACTCTCAGTCTACAGATGGTAATGGAATTGGACAGCTAATTAAAAGGAGATTGTAGGTATTCCTTTGCTGTCATTGATGCATTTCATATATACAGATCCAGGTCACCTTCCCAGGTCATGTCCCAGGCAAGGAAGAACACTACTAGACTAGAGCTTCTGACCACAAGGGAAAGGGGACCTGGCCACAATTCTAGGGCAGAAAACAATGTTTACAGTCCTTCACAGATCAGAACATGAAGCAAGAAAGCAGTGAACACACCTCTCTTTAGATTATATAAGTTTGAAAGAATTGAAAACTTAGAGACCCTTGGAAGGTGTACAAATACTCAGAAAATAGGTGTACAAAAACTCTGAAGCTTGGGATAGTGCCACCTTTAGTCCAGGAACAAAGCTCAATTTTTACACAAAGTTGCAAGTCAAGAAATAGACTGAAAAAATTAAAAACAATTTTGAAAGGTTCTACAAAATTAAAAAGTGAAAAGCAGAGAACAAAAGAAATCTCATAAGGAAGTAAAGATGGACAATTCTCAACACAATGTCCATTATTTATCATACAGACTTTCTTGAAATGAAAATTTATTGTTACAAATTTTTATCCTATCTTAAGTTCTGCTATGTGAACAACATCCTTTCCCCCCTTTTTTCTTTGTATTTAAGTTCCAGTATTTAAATTTATATCTTTTTGTTTCTTTTCTCTATGACCTTTGAATATAAAATAAAATTTAAAAAATATTCTGATCAGTGATGGTTACTATGGAAACATGGAAAATCAAAACACAAACATTAGAAGAAAACAAAGCAAAACTCCTATATCCAAAGCCTCAAAAAAATGTGAATGGGCTTTAGGCCCAAAAAAATTCCCAGATGATCTCAAAAAGTACTGAAAAAAATCAAATAAGAGAGGTAAAGGAAAAATTGGGGAAATAAATGAGAGTGATGCAAGGAAATCATGAAAAAAAAGTCACCTACTTGTTTTTTTTATAAAAGGCACAAAAACCACTAATGAAAACAACACCATTAGAAAAAAAAAAGAATAGATCAAATAGTAAATAGGCACAAAAATTCACTAAAGAGAAGAACTTAAAAAATAGAATTTTCCAAATGGGAAAAAAGGGCACAAAAGCTCACTAAAGATAACCATTCCTTAAAAATAAGAATTGCATAGGTAGAAGTGAATGACTCCATGAGACATCAAGAAATAATAAAACAATTTTTAATGAAATAAAAATAGAAGAAAATGTTGAAATATCTCATTGGAAAAACAACTGACCTGGAAAACAGATCCAGGAGAGAGAATTTAAGAATTATTAGACTACCTGAAAGCCATAATCAAAAATAAAAAGGACAGTCATAATTTTTTAAGAAATATTAAAAAAAAAACTGCCCTAATATTCTGGAACCAGAGGTAAAGCAGAAATTGAAAGAATCCACAAACTACCTCCTGAAAGAGATCCCAAAATGAAAATTCTCAGGAATATTAGAGCCGATTTCCAGAGCTCCTAGGTCAAAGGGAAAATACTTTAAACAGCAAGAAAGAAACTATTCAAATACTGTAAAGTCACTGCTATGATTACACAAAATGTAGCAACCTCTACATTAAAAATCAGAAGGATGGGAATGATATTCTAAAGAGAAAATGATTTAGCATTATAACCATGAATAATATACCCAACAAAACTGAGTATAATTCTTGAGGGGAAAAATTGGATTTAAATAAAATCAAGGATTGTCAAGCATTCCTGATCATAAAAGATTCAGTTAGGTTAAACTGTTTATATTTATACATGGGAAAATGATATTTGTAACTCCTTTATTAGTATCCTTATTGGGGTTTAAGGAGTTTGAATAGATACTGGGCATGGGTGTGAGTTGAATATGATGGAATATTTTTTAAAATTAAATTAATGAATAAGAAAGAGGAATGCAGTGGGAGAAGAGAGGTACAATGAGGTTAAATTATCTCACCAAAAAAGAGATACAAATGAGCTTTTACAGTGAAGGGGAAATGATGGAATTGCCGGGAGGGGGGCACTTGAAACTTAATCTCATTGGAATTGGCTCAAAGAGGGAATAATATATTCAATCAGTTGGACACAGGAAAGTTGAAAGGGATGAAGGTGAGAGAGTGATGACAGAAGGAAAAATGGATTGGGCCAGGGAGCAGTCAGAAGGAAAACACTTGAGGATGAACAGGGTAAAAGAAAAGAGAGAGAAAGAGTAGGATAAGCAATGGGAAGGGGAATAGAACGGAGGGAAATACACAGTAATCACAGCAAATTTCTCTGATAAAGGTCTCATTTCTTAAATATATAGAGCATTGAGTCAAATTTATAAGAATACAAGTCATTGACCAAATAATAATTATCAAAAATTGTGAACAGACCATTTTTAAATATCATATTTTAAGGTATCTATAGTCATATGGAAAAATGCACTAAACTAGTACTGATTAAAGAAATGCAAATTGAAACAACTCTGAGGTACTATCCCAGAGCTATCAGATTAGTTAATATGACAGAAAAGGAAAATGACAAATGTAGGCGGGGATACAGGAAAAATTGAGACACTAAATGAAATATTCATGGAGTTGTGAAGTGATTCAATGATTCTGGAAAGCAATTTGGAACTATGCCTAAAGAGCTATTAAAAAAAAAAAAACGTGCATACCCTTCGACTCAGCAATACCACAACTAGGTCTGTGTGATAAAGAGATTAAAAAAAAAAAGAACCTATATGTACAAAACATATTTATAACAGCTCTTTTGTAGTTGAAATGATTTGGAAAATTAGGGAATGTCCATCAATTAGGGATTGGCTGGACAAGTTCTATATGAATGAAATCAAATACTATTGTACTATAAGAAATAATGAGTGACTAATACAGAAATATATTTTGCACGATTGTACATGTACAGCCTATATCAAATTGTTTGCCTTCTTGATGAGCAAGAAGGGAAGAAAGAGAGGGAGAAAATTTAAGACTCAAAATTTAAAAAAAAAATGTTTAAAATTCTTTTTACCTGAAACTGGGTAAAATAGAATATTAAATTTTTAGAAAGCTAGTAAAGCTTACTAGCTTTAAACTGCACTAAGATTTGTGGGACAGCCCGTATATCACTTAGTAGAGTATTTCCACTTGGTTATTTATTTATGTTTTACATATAAAGAAACTAAAGTTTAGGATCTAAATACTTAACTCATACAGCTAGTTAGTGGAAGAGCCGAAACTAAAAACCAGATCTGTCCATCATCACCCTAGGTATATAAAATGACAGTGACCTGTGATTTAATTGTCTAAGGGTATTCACAGATGAGCAAACTCCGTCTACTAATGTAAGTTGGAACCTTCATTTCAACTTATAGTTTTAGCGAGTTGCCTAAAACACTGAAAAGATGAAGCTTTCTTGTCGAAGATGACATAAACCGTATATATGAGAGGTAGAACTGGAAATCAGCTCTTCAGTGTGATATGGAACACCCCAACCTGTGGTGTCCAACTCATACAGAACCAGGGGCCACTAAACCATATATAAGTATCCCTATCAGTTGCATCTTGACTTCAAAAACTACATATTAACACTCTCTATGTTCTATTGTATTTTTATTCAGTTAAATATTTCCCAATTACATTGAAATATAGTCCAGGATACACCTGGGAGTGTCCTGCTTGTACATGTTTGATCCTTCTATTCAAACCTATAGTGCTTTCTCTTTTATTTTTAAAGTAAATTATAACACAATGGTATTATAATAATTTTGATAAATTTGATAAATTTTTCAGATACAATAGCAATTAGGCCAAAAAAGTAAAATAACTATTATCCATTTTTATGCAATAGTAACCCCTCTATCAAATCTCCAAGTAGGCTTGAGTATATATAGCTGGGTATTGGGAGGAACTAATGAAGTCCATCCTCCACTTTCTACAAACCCATGTGTATAGATAGAAATCAATATATAAATGATAATTCACATTCATCTACTACTTTAATATTTTTAAAGCACTTTCCTCATAATAATTATGCATAATAGGTAGTACAATATTGTTATCCCCATTTTAACACCCAGAAAAAAAATTAGCTACTTGCCCTGGATCAAACAACTAATCAATGTGAGAGCTAAGCATTAAACCTAGGTCTTCTGAATCAAAGTGCAGGAATTTCTCCATTATATCACAAAGTTTCTCTGTATTTATGCAATTTATTTCCAATTTATATATTTATTTTTAGTTTTCAACATTCATTTCCACAATATTTTGAGTTACAAATTTTTCTCCCCATCTTGCCCCTATGCCCACCCCAAAATAATACCCCTTCCCCCATAAGCAATTTTTTTAAAAAAGCATATACAATTATAATTGTTAATGTCTAGAAAAACATTGTATAACTGATAACTATAGCCTTTTATACCCTCCAGACAACTAAGCATAGGACTTTGAAAATGAGAGATTTTAAAAATATTCGTTGAATAAATCAAAG
The DNA here is from genome assembly GCF_028583685.1 of Petaurus breviceps papuanus. Lineage (NCBI taxonomy): Eukaryota > Metazoa > Chordata > Mammalia > Diprotodontia > Petauridae > Petaurus > Petaurus breviceps. The sequence continues at coordinate 7,841,896 of NW_027187376.1, read as the reverse complement.
GAAGTTCATTAAATATCCTCAACCCTGTTGAGCATCTCTGTGGCCTTTCTCCAGTTTCAGCCACCGTCACTGTCTACAGCCTGGTGAAATTTAAAGATTTGTCATTGGGTGTAAAAACTATTGGATGGGGAGAATAGAATTGAGACTATAATCTTTGCTTTATATGCAGCTCTTTCTTTGTGGCCTTAGATTTTTTTCTTCTTTCTGAATCTCAGGTTCTTTATCTGAAAAATCAGGATTTTAAAGTGAGATAATCTTTTAGGTCTCTTCTTTGGTTCTCTAAATTTGCATGACTTTGTATCTTCTGTTTCTAGGGGGAATTCTGGAGTTTACTAATCAAGATAGTATGCATTCTAAAATTATTATTCTTCCATTTGGTTCCTCCTAGGGTAGAGAAAGGAAAATCACACAGAAATATACTTGGAGATCTAATTAAAGGCTGGAAGGTGAGTGGTCACTAGGGTTGATGGGTGGAAGTCTCTAGCAAAAACTAAAATAAATATAGACTCCCTATTCTTATTATTTTTGTTTTATGAGTGGTCTTTTATTTTCATTATTCACCAGTGAGTTCTATTGGTATTAAAATCTTTCAAGGACAGCATCCTTCTATAGGCATGAATTCTGAAAAGTGGGAGGTAGACATAACTTCCTATTGCTTCCTAATACCAGGAATTATTAACCCTGGATTCCTTGACTTTTTAAAAATATTTGAATAACTATATTTCAATGAAACCAGTTTCTTTATAGTTCTATGTATTTTATTTTCTGCATTTAAAAACATAATTGTGAAAAAGTGTTCATAGATTTTACCAGCCTGCCAAAGGGGCCATGCCACCAAAAAAAAAAAAAAAGGTTAAGAACCTCTAACCTTAGAGCAACTGTATTCTATCTTATCTATGTATCTATCAATCAATAAACATTTATTAAGCACCTATTATGTTCCAGGCATTGTACTATCTATAACAGCCCCTAGAGGAGAAAACTAAGATCTCTTTTCAACACTGCCCATTTCATGTGCATTATGGGAGCCAGTCCAAAAATAAAAACACTAATGGATATTTTCTCTTGGTGGCATAGCTACAAGTCTCATTTACAGGTGCCCAAATCATTAATATCTGGTTTCTCAAGTATCTCATGATTCTGCTTTCCTACAAAGTAAGAAGTTTGGAGAGGGGAGGAGAAACCAACAATTTCCATGGCAAAACTGGTTGTGTTTTTTTCTCTTTACTTTCAAGATTGCATAAAAGTTTTCAGGTAAGAAAATGTAGTGAATAACTTCTGGCTATTGTGGATTAGACAAATATGTACAAATATGTAGACAAATGTACAAAGCTGATTTTGTTTGACGGCAATGAAGTATTATAGATCACTAGATTTGGAGTGAGAGGAACTGGAATTAATTCTAAATCTTCCACTGTGTAGCTGTGTAGCCTTGAGCAAGTCGCTTTACCACTGAGCCTTAATTTCTCTAATTGTAAAATGAGGAAGTTAGAATAAATGATGTGTGAGGTTCCTTAAACTTTGCCATCTATAATCCAATAAATAAATGCTTCCAGGGTTTATCTGTTTCACTAACAAAGACACCTCAGATGGAAAAATTCAACATTCTGAAAAAATCAAAGTTCATAAAGAATGAGATGATTTTTAACACAAGAATCAAGTTTAATCACATAAAATGCTTTTTAAAAAATAATGCAGCAATGATTCATTAATGCCAATCTATCTGAGCAGTGGTCCCACGATGTCAAATCTAAGACCAAAATTGATTTCCATAGAATACTACAAACAGAACTGCTAGGCAGCTAATGCTTCTTACTATGAAAGAACTAAGACATTACTTCAAATGTAGTTCTGTTAAATTCAACATGAGAAGCAGTATGATGCTTCAACCAGCATTTGGGAAAACAGTATTTGGAGTTAGAAGATTGGGGTTTGTATCTCAGTCTGCCCGTTGCTAGCTGTATGACCTTGGAGAAGTTACAACCTCTCTAGGTCTCAGGTTCCTATCTTCAAAAGGAAGAGATTAAATTTCATGACCTCTAAGGTCCTTTTCAGATAAAGGTCTATTATTCTATGATATGAACTATATTTTTTCTCAAAAAGAACAAGAGTATTGAAAGTGGGTCCCATAACTTAAATAAAATAATGTTTGCCATTTCTTTACTGCTACCAGGGTCATTAAAATTCTAAACATATTAATAAATGAGTGATCATGAAAAACAATTTGCTTTTTGCAGATCCCAGAGAGGTTACATGGATTCTATACAGTGTTTTGGGGTAGGGAAAAGAATGGAAGAATTATATTGGTGTGCTTGTTGAAGAGCACATTTGAAAAGCTCCAAGGAAGATTCTGCAGACTTGTACAACTTTAAAGGAGCACCCACACTTCCTGTACTATGAGGTCTCTAGAGCTTGGGGAGGAGGGGGGAGGAATGAAAGAGTTTCAGATGTGTGCTAATCAAAGCATTTCTATGTATTTGTTTGTCTGTTTCCTGGGGTAGCTAAGGGATTAGTATTCAAGAACAAATAAATATAGGAAAATATTACTCCAAACTTTCTAGGCAGCTTTTCTAGCTTTTAGAAAAGAAAGCCAATGACTTTTTAAAGATGTTTTTCCTATTGTTCATGTTTGTGTGTTAATATCAGTTACCTAGGAAATAGGTAGCTTTCATTATATAGACAGACAGACAGACAGACAGACAGACAGACAGACAGATAGATAGATAGATAGATAGATAGATAGATAGATAGACAGATTTATACAGAGCAATTTCTTATATGCTTACTGAAGATAAAAGGGTAGCATGGTGGCACAGTGGATAGAATGCTGGGTCCTGAGCCATGAAAACTCATTCATTAGCTCAAATCTGGCCTCAGATACTTATTAGCTTTGTGATCATGGGCAATTCCTTTAAACCTGCTTGCCTCAGTTTCTTCATCTGTAAAACGAGTTGGAGAAGGATATGGCAAATCATTCCAGTATCTCTCCCAAGAATATCCCAAATGGGGTCATTAAAAATTGGGCACTACTGAAAACTGAGTAAACAACAAGAACACTGAAGATGAAAGTCAGAGTAAAGTAATACTAGGCATTGAGTGTGAGAAGCACCATATTTGTAGTGGAAAACATACTTGTTTTGGAGTTCAAGTCCTGATTCTTCCATTTATTAACTGAACCTTCAACAATTCACTTCACCACTACGTCTTTATTTCTTCATCTATCAAATGAAAATACTCCCACTCATACTGCCAGTCTACATGACACAGTGCTGTTTCAAGACTCAAATTGAAACAATATCTATAAAGTTCTTCATAACTATGAAACACTATATAAATATGAGTTGCTATAGCCTTCCTTTTTATCTTTTTCTGTTTTAGGACATAACCTGTGATTTTGTTTGTGAAGGGGACTTTCAATGAGGAACTTTCGTCTCTCAATGAAGATTAGAACCTTCTCTGCAACTAAGAATCTTAAAGAATGTTTAGTAAAGTGGTGTGTCTTGGGTCACATGGCCAGTATGTGTTAAAGGTGGGACTTAAAACCAGATCTGTTTATTTTATTTTTTTTTAGTTTACATCATTCATTTCCACAAGATTTTTAGTTACAAATTTTCTCCCCATTTTTCTCCTACCCACCACCCCAAAACAGTAATCCCACTGAATATCCCCTCCCCCAATCTTCCCTCTCCTATGTCTTCCCCCATTCCCCTTCAACTTTCCAGTAGGGCATGGTGTATCTTTATGCCCCAGTGCCTATATATCTTATTTTGAAGTTGCATGTAAAATCATAATAATTATTATAATAATATATATTTTTAATATTTTATTTTAAACCTTTGAATTCCAGATTCTTTCCCTATCTCTCTTGTCACCCACCCTTAATGGGAAGACAAGCAATTCAACATAGGCTGTACATGTATAGCCATGCAAAATATTTCCATAGTGGATATATTGTGAAAGACTGACTGTATTTCCCTCCATCCCATCCCACCTCCCACTTATTCTATTTTCTACTTTGATACTGTCCCTTTTCAAAAGTGTGTTCTTCCAACTTCCCTACCCCCAACCTGCCCTCCCTTCCATCTTGCACCTTTCATCCCCTTCCCCACTACTGTCCTGTAGGGTGAGATACCCTATTTAGTGTGTATGTCATTCCCTCCCTAAGCCAAATTCATTGAGAATAGAGTCGACTCATTCCCTTTTGCCTTCCTGTTCTTACCCTCCATTGTAAGAGTTTTCCCTTGCCTCTTCTATATGAGATAATTTACCCCATTCTATCTCCCCATGCCCTCTTATCATACTCCTCTCTCACCTATTAATTTCACCTTTTAAGTATCATCCCTTCTTATTCAACTGGTCCTTTACCCTCTATGTATATACCTGTACACATATATACACATTCTCACATATGCATTCATATGCCCATATACCCTCATATATATATATATATATATATTTCTACACCCTTCAACTATTTTCATACTGAGAAAAGTTTCATAAGTTAGAATTATTATTTTCCATGTTTGAATAAAAGTACTTCAACTTTGATAAGTTCCTTATGATTTATTTTTCCTGTTTATCTTCTCACACTTCTCTTGCTTCTTGTAAATGAATGTCTAATTTTCTATTCAACTCTTTTTTTTTCATCAAGAATGCTTCAAAGTTCTCTATTTCATTGAATGACCTTATTTCCCCCTGAAACATGATACTCAGTTTTGCTGGGTAGGAGATTCTTGGTTTTAATCCCAACTCCTTTGACCTCTGCAATATCATATTCCAAGCCCTTTGATCCCACAGGGTAGAAGAGGCCAGATTCTGTGTTATCCTGAATGTGTTTCCACAATATTAAAATTATTTATTCCTGGCTGCCTGTAATATTTTCTCCTTGATCTGGGAACTCTGTAACCTGGCTATAGTAGTCCTAGGAGTTTTCTTTTTGGGACCTTTTTCAGGAGGTCATCTGTAGATTCTTTCAACCTCTATTTTTCCCTCTGGTTCTAAAACATCAGGGCAATTTTCCTTGAAGGATGATTTCTAGGTTCTTTTGTTGATCATGGCTTTTGGGTAGTGCAATAATTTTTAAATGATCTCTCCTGGATCTATTTTCTAGGTCAGTGGTTTTTTCAATGAGATATTTCACATTGCCCTCTATTTTTTCATTTGTTTGAATCTGTTTAATAGTATCTTGATTTCTCATAAAGTCATTAGCTTCCATTTGCTCCAATATAAATCTGAAGGAATGATTCTCTTCAGTGAGCATTTGAAATTCTTTTTCCATCTGGCAAATTTGGCTTTTTAAGCCATTCTTCTCCTTATTGGCTCTTTGAGCCTCTTTTGCCATGTGAATTAGTCTATTTTTTAAGGTTTTATTTTCTTCAGTCAGGTTGTTGGCTCTCATTTTGTAATTTTCTTGCATCATTCTTATTTCTCTTCCCAATTTTTCCTCCACTTCTCTTATTTGGTTTTCAAAATCCTTCTTAAGCTCCTCTATGGCCTGTAAGCATCTTATTATTTTCTTGGAAGCTTCTGGTGAAGGAGTTCTGACTTTGCTGTCTTCCTCCTGTTCCATGCTTTGATCCTTTTTGTCCCCAAAAAAGGTGTCCAAAGTTGAATTGCTATGCTTTCCTCGCTTCCCTCCTTTGCTCATGTTGACACTCAATTACTTGACTTCTAAGCTTTTTGCCACAGTAGAACTCAGCTACCTGAGGAGGGAGCTGTGTCCCACTTGCTGGGATTTTCTCAGTGGCTGGAGCTATTAGTTGGTTGCCTTCTCTGAAACCTTTCCACACTCTGGCAAACTAGTCACACACCCTAGGACCTGCACCCTAGATTGCAATCCAGACCCAAGGAGGTTAAAGCAAGCACAATAACCCCTCAGACTGGTTGCTTGGTCCCCCTGAAATCTGCAGACCAGGAACTCTAAGCTGCCACTGGGTGGCGGCTGCATGGCTGCAGCGCCTCAGCCTCTTCTCGTCCCAGAGGCAAAGGCCAACCACATTCCCAAATTCCCAGGTCCCAATGTCCACACTGCACTGATCTCTCACTTTGTCCTTAGCATCTATGGGCTGATAATTCTGCAAACTGCCACAGCTTCTGGTGATCTGAAATCCCTCCAGCCAGAGGCTGGTCAAGCCGTCCGGAGGCTAAAACCTTGGGCTCACAGGGCTGGGCTTGGTTCCCAGAGCACTGCGCTTGCTGCTCCTGGCCTGCCAGGCTGTCTTCAGTGGGAGGTTAGCTTCTCTCTGTCATTTTGTGGGTTCTATAGCCAGCTCCATCCACTCCCAGCCCTACAGTGATAGGCCTGGCAATGGCCTTTGTGGTTTGTGGGTCAACTTGCCGCCAAGTTGATCAGGCCTCCTCAGGGCGTCTGTGCGCCCTGGCTGGGCCTCTGCCAACAGATCTGTTTAGCCTCAGGGTCAGCTCTGGATCCACTCTGCAATGTTGCTTCTATATTATCATCCTATATGTTATTATTTCCAGGAAATGTAATTTCCTCTGTGACTGGTGAAACTGAAAGCCCTCTATATCTTAGTAGATAGTCTTCATTATTTATTGTAGTCAGACAAAAACATCATCACTTATTAATGTTAAATGACACTTGGATGGTAAACCCTTTCACTTTTTTCACTAGGTTTTTTTTTTCCCCATAAGCTCCCAAATATTTAAAACAACTGTTTTTGTGGCATCAAAGAACTAGAAACAAATTAGATGCCCATCAGTTGGGGAATGGCTTTAAAATGCCTCACTTTCCTCAACTGTAAAATGAGAATAATATCTGTACCTACATTGCAGGGTTGTTGTAAGGATCAAATGAGATAATATCTGTAAAATACTAAGCAAAGTGCCTGGCACATAGTATAAGCTATCTAAACACTTATTTTGGAGCAGCTAGGTGGTGCAGTGAATAGAGAACCCGCCCTGGAATCAGGAGGACCTGAGTTCAAATTTGGCCTCGGCACTTGACAATTAACTAGCTGTGTGACCTTGGGTAAGTCACTTAACCCCAACTTCCTTGCCTTCCCTCCTCCAAAATAAATGAATACTTATTTTAAGAGATAGGTACATGGTACACTGAGTAGAGCATAAGAGTCTGGAGTTAAAAAAAAAAAGGTGTCAAATCTAGCCTCAGACAATTGCTAGTTATGAAACTTTGGATTAGTCACTTAATCTTATTTACCTTAGTTCCTTATCTTTAAAACTGGAATAATAGTAGCACCTTCTTACCAGAGTTATTGTGAAGAACAAATGGGGCAAATTTTTGATATGCTTAGCACAGTGCCTGTTACATAGCAAGTACTATATAAATGTTAGCTAGTAGTAGTAGTAGTAGTAGTAGTAGTAGTAGTAGTAGTGGTAGTGGTGGTAGTAGTAGAAGTAGTAGCAGTAGTTGTGTCTCAAGAAGCACTAAATAAATGATAGTTATTAATATCATCATTATTATACAGAGAAAAAAGGAAAAAGCATATGTGATCTGATACAAATTGAAGTCAGAAGAATTAAGGAATCAATATGCTCAATTACTACAAAATATAAGTAGGATCAAAGACATAACAGGTTCTATATAAATGCTTACTCTCTTCTCTTTCCTTTATCAAGCAAACAACACACAGAAATTGAAAGTGACTGCACAAAAGAACAAGAATGAAAATAAAGAGAGAAATGAGGAGACACCTCCCCCAACTCCTTTGCAAAGGTGGGAGGACCACAGGAGCAGAAAACTGCACATATTTTAGATTTTTTAGATCACTGTTACTGATCTTTTCCTTTTCTTCCTCTTTTTATTTCTAAAGATATTCTTTGTTAAAGGGAATACTTCTCTAGAAGGGGGATATATGGCTCCAATAAATATTTCCAATTCTGAAAGTCATAAGCTTGTTGACCTGAAGCTAGGAGGGGTCTCAAAATTCATCTCATTCAACCCCCTCATTTTACAGATGAGGAAACTGAGGCCCAGTTGTGCTAAGTGACTTGCCTAAAGTCACATATGTAGTAAATGTACAAGGTAGGATATCAGCCCAAGTCCTTTGACTCTAGAATGGACACTGTGTATTGTAGTCTATAGTTCTGTGTTGTTGTTTTTTTCAGGTAATAAAACAGAGAAAAATACCTAATTATACATTGACTTATGATTCCTCAAAAGATGATCCCAAACATTATCCCAACTTACATATACTTATGATTAATTACATTTACTAAATCTTGCCCCAAATCCCCCATTATAACAGCCTTCTCACAGTAAAGGCAGACAGGCCCTATCTCCAGAAAACCGCTGTTAAATCATCATGTTACTTGGAGGTGGGGAAAGACTCTAATGACTTCCTCCTCCTTTTAGCACAGATGATTGCAATGGTCAAAATACTACATTAGTTGACATTTATTATATACATAGCACTTTCTTTTGCAAAGTGTATGAGCCTCATTTTACTGGCATTAAAATTCCATTTTGTGGATGAGAACTTGAGGCTGGAGGGCTCAATGACAAATCTGTGGTCACATAGCTAATAAGTGTCAGAGGCAAGATTTGAACCCAGGTCTTGCTGCCTCAGTACTATCCCCACCATACAACACTGAGACTGACCAAATCCTTTAAACTCTCAGAGACTTGGTCTCATCTATAGAGTGAGGACAAAGATAATTTTGTTGTTGCTGTTCACTCATTTCAGTCCTGTCCAACTCTGTGACCCCATCTGGGTTTTCTTAGCAAAGATACTAGTTTACCATTTCCTTCTCATTTTACAGATGAGGGAACAGACAAAGTTAAGTGACTGGTTCAGGGTGACAGAGCTAGTAAGTGTTGAAGGTTGGATTTTAACTCAGAGCCTCCTGACTCCCGGCTAGCATGCTCTCTACCGCACACCCTGGCTATCCTACAAAGCTACTATTTTACATTATAGGGCTATTATAGAAAATTACTTTTGGGTAACATTTGAAATATTACTGTTGTTGTTCTTCCAAAAGTCTTAGAAAGCTTTGAAGTAATTAAATGGCTCCTTGTTTTGCCTATACCGAAGAAACAAAAGGAATTTTGGGAGTCAAGTGGCTGTTTTTCTCTGAAGCACTCTCAAAAGGAATCACCAAACTTCATTATTTTTGCAAGCCTGAGATGTAAAAATGATAAATGATGATGAACTGACCTAAACTCTAGAAATTGTTGAGTTTCAAGGAAGGTCTCAGTGGAGGACTCTTTTCACAGAAGTAAAAGAAACTGGCATTTGTCTGTGTGTTACTCTAAGCACCAGAGGCAAGCAGTTATCAAAACAACTGTTGTGTGTTATTCCATTCTTATTGAATCAATTTTATTAAGCTTGTTCCTGGCTGGTTTTCTATAGGCCAAGTTCTCTCCTGGGATCCTTTTCTGCAGGATTCATAATGGAGGTGATAACTTTTGATAGGTGTATTACAAAAAGTTCTGGAATTCTAATAAAGGGAACACTGTTTAAATAAAGAAACCTCCAAAGCTCTCCAAAGATTCTGAGTTTAAATGGGGTATACAATCTAAAAAGCAGCTGAAAAATAATCCTTTGTTGATATAAATCAAAAGGGGAGAAAGGAGCATACCTTGCCATGCCAACCACAACTCACACCAAATTTGTCTCTGGAAAACTCACCCTTTTTTTTTTTTTTTTTGCTTCATTTCTTTCTTTCATGAAGTCTCCTTGATCCACCTGTCAACAATGATGCTTTCCCCTAAAATTAAAGATAGCGCTTCCTTGTTTGCATTTGTCTCATCCACTTACCCATGACAGGATCATTTTGTAGTTTGTTTCTGGACTTTTTTTTATCTCATTATAGGGAACTATGTGGTAAAATGTATAGGTAGAAGAAGACCTTATTTCAAATGTTGCCTCAGATATTTACTGGCTATGAGACCCTGAGCAAGTCAGTTAATCTCTCTCAATCACCAGTTTTTCATGTGTAAAATTAGCTAATACACAGGGCTTTTGTGAAGATCAAATGAGACCATATTTAAGATGCTTTTTAAATAGAAAAGTGATATATAAATACTAATTATTTCTTCTATTATGAAAGGTAATCACTATATTTATAGGTATTATAAATTCTATGCATTTATTATTTATATATTTGACATATGTTTCAATACATCATATAAACAATAAATAGTATTCATCATACATATCAATCCATATCATACATATATCATATTAAATTATAAAAAACACTATATACAAATAATTAAATGGTAACAGAGTTATTATTAACAATAATTCCATGCTCCTGGAAGATAGATCTTGGGTCTAATTTAAGCTTTGTATTTCCCACAGCATGAAGCATAGTGTTCTTCACAGAATAGGCCAATTTAATGTTTTTTGAATTTATTAATTCAGTTTCATTGTGAATCCATTGAGTTTCAATATGAAGTCAGCCTGATATACAACAGACATTTATTCAGTAGGAAGTCAGGGCTATTGTCTTTATGTTTAAATACTGTGACAGAATTTGGAAGAGTGTTTAAAATTTTTTTTAAATGATAGGAATCAATCTCTAAAAGCTTAAACTATTTAGAATGACAGTTTCTAAGTAGAACGAAGACAACTAGGAAACAGCATGAGCTGCTCTTAGTTTTAGAAAGATGGAGGAATTGAGAGGTTATAAAGTTAGTGTAGAGGAGGTAAAGCTTGGTAAGTCAAAAGTCTGAAAAACTGAGTTACTCAAACCATCCTAGGCAGATGAAAATGTCAGCTTTCTTTCACACAGGTTAGAAACTAAAAGGAGAAACAGAAAAAAAGCACTAAAAAACCCTACGTGACCAATGGCAACAACAATATACCAAGAAACATCAGTAAGCATTGTATATGTATATCACACTGGTAGCATAGTAGATAGAATGCTGAACCTAATCTCCCTGGTTCAAATCTGGCCTCAGTCACTTGCTAGCTGTGTGACCCTGGGAAAGTCATTTAACTCTGCCTCAGTTCCTAATGTATAAAATGAATGGAAGAAGGAAATAGCAAACTACTCCTGTAACTTTGTCAAGAAAACCCCAAATGGGGTCATTAAGAGTAAGACATGACTAAAATTATTTAAAAAGAACACAATCCATTGTTTACTTAAAATTTAGAATTGTCAAAGTTTTAAAAAAATGTCCAGAAGTGTAGGAAATCTAGGTTCAAGTCCAGACTTTGAAACTTTCTACTGTATGCCCATGAACAATTTATTTTTTAATCTTTTTGATATTCAACTCTCTCCTATACAAAATGAGGGTGGTAATGCAAGTAGTACATAGCTTATGTCATTGTTGGGAGGATCAATTGAGATAATATTGGTAATGTAAAGGTAGGTAAAGGTGAAGATAATGTAGTACTTTGAACATCTAAAAGAACAATTTAAAAAGTGAGCTACTGATATTGTCTAGAGAAATAATACTTTATAAGCGCTTGGTGCAGTGCCTTACACATAGTAGGTCTTTAATAAATGTTTATTCTTCTCCCCACATCCCTAATTCATCATTTCAGTCACCAAAAAAAGAATTCCAAAGATTTGTACATGGTCTAAATCAAGTGAAGTAATGGCTGAATTATGAGCTCAAATCATTTCAATCCTGTTCACAATTCTAACTCAAGTTAGTCACATAACTCATTGTACAAAACATGACAGCTTTACATCTTCAAATTATGTAATTTATTGATTTCAATTGTCTTGTACTAATTTTTCCAATATAAAAATAAGCTTCTGACTCGGAATTACTATTAACTATTTTATAGAAAAGAAAATTGAAGCAATGAAAAGACCAGAGAGAAGAACAAAGATGGAATAAGATAATGATTTGGAAGGAAGGAAGGAAGGAAGGAAGGAAGGAAGGAAGGAAGGAAGGA